>NC_133202.1:42182448-42207448 GCF_958299795.1 Porites lutea | reverse complement strand
AGTGAATACCTTCTAACAAAGTTACGGGATGTAATCACTAAAACACACGTGCAAAACGTTTCAACAACTGACAATGTTAACTTCTATCTAAGTTCTATCATTTATTTCATCTGTAATTTTTTTTGTTTTGAATCTTTTCAAAGATGGCATATAAAATAAAAATCGTTCCCACGGTTCACATAGAGTCTAGGCTGCCTGTGCTCCCATCAAATGTTATACAACCCCTTTAATGTTGGAGGCCAGTGTGTAATCTTGATTCATGTTATGGTTCGTTTTTAAACAAAAATATATGCCTTTCACTACGTTTCAGATATATGGACTTCAATAAGTTTGATTTCAAACATGAAAATCAGTTTACAAATCTGTCACGGCTAACCACCCTGTAAGTATACTTTCAGTGCTTGCTTGGATGGTTGTTTTTTTTCTTTACCGTCAATGACTTAGACAGCCTGCCAATACAGCTGTCCCTTCTCGCTCCTCGCGAAACATCCCTAGCTTAGAGGAGAGAGTAGAAACGACTTTATTCACATCCCCTTCCCCCCTCCCCATGGCTAAGGCGACTCTGAAGAAACTGAGGTCTCGTAACATGAGTCCAACCTATCACATTCAGTGCTCTACCACTGACAACTGACTCGTGGGAACTTAAAGGTCATTAACCCATATACAGGTGACAAGAATCCTGCATACTGCTATGGCTGTAAATGTCGACAGTTGGCAAGTTTGGAAAGATATGGATCGAAGGCCGAATTCTAAGCCTGACATAAACTGGTCTGTTTTCTGTTACAGTATGGTATAACTATCTAACATTCATTTTTACTGTAAGTCGTTAATCGACTGGATCTATCCAATATGGATAGTGGTGGCTGTATGATCTCTCGTGATGGCCCCGCCATTTTCAGCTAAAAACGATAAAGGAAGAAAAGAAAACGGGCCACTGTTCACAGACAGCTCCTCAAGATTATGCTAACATAAACGTAATCATAATATTAAAAATGCAGTGATTTTTTATAGGGATCTTTCCAACAACCTTATCAACAGTGTGCCCAATTCTTCATTTCATGGACTAACATCTTTGACATTTATGTAAGTACTCTTTTTGCCAAGAAAATTTCTTACCAACATCGTACGTCGATTAAGATAACATGTATCACTATTTTCTTTACCATTTACAGGAGTCTATTCAACAACCAGATTTGTAGGATTCTAAAAGTCATGTTAAAAGATTTGTCGGCTTTGACAACCCTGTAAGTTGCATTATTATTCATTCAAAATATTTGCCCGTTTCTGATTGGTCAAAACCACGGGCATAATTCACCATAACCAGCTGCTGTATACCAAATTTGACAAGAATTTTGTCATACTGAACCGATGACGTCAAAATGACGTCAAAAGTGCAGCCTGGTTGCAGGTTATTGAACCGTTATCCGAGAAAAACCTAGGGACGAGGTTCAGTTGTTTTGGTAGTGAGAACAAAATGGCTGAACAGTCGGCGGAACATTTTACTCGTGTCAAGGCGAAATATTGTCTATAAACATGGCAAGAACAGCTTGAAGACAGACGACATCTGCTTTTTGGAGTATATTTGTAGACCTGAACAGACCTTTATCTCCTAAACTTCTCGATAAAGACGTATTATCGATATGAAGTTACATCGACCATGGGTAGCATGTTTTAAACAATTTTTAAATTCGGCTTTCGTAGGATATGAAGGCCTCCGGGCTCGGTGGATCTGGAACACCGTCCCCGATCTGCAGAATTCTTCATATCCTACTCAGCCTCATTCAATAATTGCAAATTATTTTTCACTAACATCTACTCTAATGCGTTTTCAAAAACCTCCCTCTTGGCATTGTTTTTGATTGTGTGTAAGCAACAGCAAACGCACAAAAAACACCTTTTTTTTTCAAAGCTCTTATTAATAAATGTCGAGCGTTTTTGCGACGTCCTTTTTCATCAACCTCAGCTTGTGATCGATTAAGTATGGGCGCAAGGCCAGATCGCGGAAAAAATGTCTGCGGTTTCAAAACGAAAATTCGTCAGTGTTGACGCCGCCAAAGGAGTATCATTGTTAATGTAGAAATTCTTAAACAACTCTCAGTGATCAGAAAAATTGTATTCCAACTTACAAACCCAGTAAGACCGCATTTATTAGCACCGAAGAGAAACAGGGAGAGCCAATGTACATGAAACTATACGTAATCTGTTGATCTTTGTTGAGTTATTACCACCTTTTAATTTCAGAAATCTGGCTAACAATGACATCGCTTACATTGAAGATGGAGCATTCGCTGTTCTACCCACATTGTCAAGCTTGTCAATGTGAGTAGTACATGTAAATGGTTCGGGACATGCAATACAAAATAATGTTTTCCATTTTTCAAATGGGTGACCGTGTCATGACTAGCTCAGTCGGTAGAGCGCTTGACTGCAGATCGGGAGGTCACGGGTTCGATTTTCGGGGTCGGACCATTACTCAAGGGGTTAAAATAACTGAGAAATGAAGGTACTCCCTTTGCCCTGCAAACGGGTAGACCTTCGCGTGGCTCGGATGATTAAGTAAAATGACGGTCCCGTCTCCATTAGGAAACGTAAAAATAGTGTTATCAATTAGTACCTTAGTGCTAAATACATTGACACTCAATTAACCGCCTACAAAGCGGTTAACTGTTCACTACATTTTTCGTTGCGTGGCCTATTTATTAATTGGACAAGAACAAACAGAATCTTGCTACGTTATTCTCTAGAGCCTTTACATTACAAGATTCTTTTCACCCAGATCTTTACTCTTCCTGAGGCGTTCTCTCATAATTTGTTTGTTTTTTATCTTTTAAGAAATCTTGGAAATAATCAGTTGACGACACTTCCCATGGATGGAGACTTTCATAATAAGCAAGTCAATGTCTTGTAAGTTGAGTGTAAATGCTGATTTCCATATGATCGCTACTACCAGCTTCCTCTAAAGGTGCTTCAAGAAAGATTGTGACTAGAATGGATACCCCAAGATCCGGTTGTCAACCTCACTTACGGGACAGACCATCAGAAAAGGGAAGGGGGGAAATCCTTCCAAATTACTATCCAGTGACTAGCTAGCATAAAGTGGTTTTCGTTTGAGTGTCGTAAAACCAAAACCAAAGTAATTACTCTGGCCAATCACATAGGACACAGACAATACATTGAACCAATCAAAACTCGAAGTAATTACATGTGGCTGACGCAAAGCGCGGGAAAATGCATGCGAGCGCGTCACAATTGACTTTGGTTTTACTTCTGACTGGATGAAAAGGTGGCGCGAATCTTTTAAGCCAATCGCATCGTGTAGAAAGTGCAAAACCAATTACTTTTCGACACTCAAATGAAAACCGCTCTAAGGCCAACTTGATTTACATAAAAAGGCAGGAATGGTTGTATCAAAAGAAGGTCAACTCCAGCCTCGTTTCGTCTACAACTGTAAGTGACCTATCGCCCGTACCTCGAGGGAGGTTCTGTTGTATAAGGTGGAGACCTAAAGCTGTTTGCGGGGTGGGGAAGGGGGTGTGCACGGCGAAAGAAAATAACTGAGAGTCTCAGACGCAGTTGATTCTTACATAAAAAGCAACTGATTTCATTGAATTTGCAGAAATGTTAGTAATAACAGAATAACATCAATAAGGAATGGGACGTTCATTGGCGTGACATGTCAAGGTCAAAGATTTACATGGTAAGTTCAACTTGCAACTTGTTTTTATTTGATTCATAAATTGTTGGTGCTTTCTTTCTTTCTTTCTTTCTTTCTTTCTTTCTTTCTTTCTTTCTTTCTTTCTTTCTTTCTTTACTTTTATGGCTTAGTTTTCATCAATTTATGAAATCAATATCATAAACTAACTGATACAGCAACTTGCCATAGCCTGTGTACAGCCGCCCCCTCCCCTCCCGTCATATACAAAATTTGGGAGATTTTGTTAAGGTGAGGGAGCGACCGTATACAGACTACTTACCAGTGTTCGTATAAAATAAATAATATCATTTTATTTCTGTTATCCAAGGGATTTCAGCGGCAACCGTATTGCTACTATTGAAACCGGAGCCTTTCAGAATATTCAAGGACCAACCTGCACACTGTAAGTATTTGCATAAGAGTTCTGAAGGTCCTAGAAAGTCCTTGTCCACAGGTCTCCATTTTTATTGAATAAACATGTTTTTCTACTGGTGGGCCAAACATTTCGATGAAAGCACAACTTTTCTGAAACCGTCACCAGACCGCTTTCCTGTTCTCGTGTGAACGGATGAAAGTGGAAATTGGGGGAGATAATGACGTAACAGTGTATAATGTCGTCCAAGAAGAGTGTTGTTGGGGCTAGCTTGTTTGTCCTTATTTGTTCTTTCCTTACTTTACGACTTTGGTATAAAAGCTGTCGGTGTGTATGTATAAGAGGGTCACCACTTTTGACAGACTTGTTCACCATATAATGCTTTTCTTTACAGACGTTTTACAGGAAATATATTGAAAAACATTGGCTCCCGTGCATTTGATAATATGAACGTGGATTTAATGTAAGGATATTGATACTTAAAGACTCCGTCTTAGATTTACATTAAATAATTTAAAAAAACTAACAATAACTGAAAACATTACTCACATTTCGAGTTTTCTAACCGACAGACGACCAAAAAAAACGCTACAAAAAAAAAGAACGCTATTACCTGACCAATCAGATCAATGCCACCAACGGTCTGGCGAAACACGGCTCACGGATATGTCAAGCATAGAGATAGGCCTAATTACTCATAGTTAACAACTCCCAGTTTTTAAGGCTGGTTTTCAAATACCGCGGACGTAACTGCGACATAACCACTGATCTTGCGTGCGCTACTGTTCCAACATATGGGAACATACATGTCCGCCGCCGGCAGCAAGAAACCTCGCAGGTTTTCACCGCCCGCATGCCTTCAAAGTTAAACTCGAGTCAGGTTGGCAGGCATGCCGGCGGTAAAGGCTGAAAAAGTTAATGTGTCGGCGAATGTTATCCGTAATTATATCGAAACACTATCGCACGCAGTTCCGTTGGCTTTGAAATTTCTAACAATATGGCTTACAAGTTGCCTTCCTCGTTTTCCTTTTGTGGTTGTTATTGTTGTTGTTGTTTGTTTTTTTTTTTCTAAAAAGGTTAATTGTTCTACTATGAAAAAGCAACTCTAGACTAGACTAATTCCTAGTTTTGAAAAAAAAAATGTGTTCTTTGAGAGTATGAGAGTAACACAATAGATCGCTTATCTCGTGAACGTTTATAGACCTCTTGAAATGGAAGACCAGAAAACTTGCCATAGCCATGATCTTATTTGGCTAATAAACAGGCAAAATCCTAGTTTGGGAATTTGACATGTTTATGTGAACGTTGACTTTGTATAACAGTATTTAACTTTTGTTATAGTGAATTGAACGATATGGAGTTAACAACATTGGTTTCGGAAACTTTCAAGAATGTTACGTCAAAGAATCTGTAAGTCTTAAAGTTCATATTTGTCACCTGATGAACACTTACACGCCTTAAACACCCTCAAACACCCCCTTGTGACGTTGTCGGGTTAATTTCTTGAGATTACTTTCATGTACAAGTTGTAGAGGACGCAAAGTGCTCTCAAACCTACTAAAGTATGGGCGATTCTGTCGAGCAAGCAACACTGGTGCTTAGAAATATTCCTAGTTTTTCAGCTTTTGCAAAAGAAACAAAAATAACAGAAAATGGAAGGAGAAAGGGAAAAGCGAAGCGTTTAAAGTCAGTTAGATCGCTGTGTTATGATCCAGAGCTCTCCCCTAGGATAGGAAGAATAAAGTGTGGCACCCAGAAGCAAACGTAAAATTGCCAGAGGAAAACTCTCTTTAATAGGCACTCCCGAATAACCTTTACCCCCTTTTGAAAGGCAAGCTGTGGTTCGCATCCTTTAGTACAAAAGATAAGTTCGCATTCACAAGTAAATCTCATGAATGGTTGTGCCACAGCCCGTGCTGTGACAAAGAGGCTCTTAGCATTTCGAAACTGGGCCATTCGCCATTTGCACATCTCCCGTAATAGCCCTTTCGTCCTCCACAATTTTGCATAAGCATTGTCTTTTATTTCTCTTGGGCCCACTGTAATACCCAGGAGAAATCAAAGACAATGCTATGCAAAGTTTTGGGGGGCAAACAAGGTGTATTGTGGGAGATGTGCAAATGGCGAATTAGCGGATATTGCTATTCAGTTTCAGTTCATTCCTTTGTAAGGAATTTTCAGTACAATTTTTTTTTTCAAATAAACTATTCTTTTGTAGGAGGCTGCAGAACAACAAGATAGTCACTTTCCAAGAAACTCCTTTTCTGAGGGTCACCGTGTCCCAGTCATTGTAAGTAATTCTGGGTAATTATTAGAAATTTGATTCTTGATATGTTCGTTCTTCGTCAAGAGAGGATAAAGGGGACAGAGAAGGCATCCCCCATACACACCCTATTCCATAGGTAATTCGTCTCGAGTTATTTTTAAGACCACAGATCCCAAGGGGGATTAGACAACAGCCAATCACTTAGCGTGAATGTGTTCTGCGTGGATGACCCAGGCTCAGAGCCACGCGTCCTTCACGAATTGACGCTGAAAAAAATGGCGGAAGACGCGGAGTCAGCGAAATGGAAATTAAAAAGAATGGCCCTTCCTCTCTTGTATGGAGCTAACAGTACAGCAGCGAAATCCTTAACACACTGAATATTCTCTCAGGATCATTTATAATTTACGGTTTGAAGAGAGCAATTTCTGGTTTGATATTTATTCTTTTATTAGTCTTCTATTTTTCAACAAAAATAACACTTGGCGTCCTACTTGCTTTATTGTACAAACGACCGGTTTCAATAGACCGGCGAAATTTCTCATTTTATTAAAGCACTGAGGTTACGACAACTTCGAGTTAAACTGATTTCACGGGTTGTCAAAGAGTCCAGCGATTCCCTTTTCCCAGGTGAGCGCCGACTCATTTCGCTTCAATATTCAGAAATGCTCTCGATCTCTTTACGCTTTCATTTCCTTTCGCCCGACATGTTTTGCACGACGTTTAGTCATGCGAAACCTCCACGAAACATCCACGCAGCGCGCGAGGTAACTTTATCCCGATTCTAAAAATAACTCGAGACGAATTACCTATGGAATAGGGTGTGTATAGGGGATGCCTTCTCTGGCCCCTTTATCCTCTCTTGTTCTTCGTATAATACATCCGTTTTGGATGGGCAATTTGGAGGTTTAGCGTCAGTTTGTGTTGGTGTTGTTTTGAAATGCTTTATAGGACTGCTTTTGCGATAGTTTTCTATCACGAAGTTTCTAGGAGACTATGAAAAGATATTTTAGCGGTAATGCGATTACCCGTGGGTGCCCCTGTAAGTAATTATTGTAATTCACGTGACGTATGGTGCAGTAATCGTGTAAGAGCTGTGTATGTTTTGGCGGGATTTTAAAAATGTGTTTTGTTAACGCCGTGTTTTTCCTGAAGATTTTGGCGTTACAAAATTCTCTGCCATAACATTCTGTAGTTAATCCCATAAAAAAATCCATTTATACGTCTCTCGCAAAACACCACAAAAAAATAAACTTAACTGAAAATCACTCATGGCTTGCAAAGAAGTTAATGGAAAGGTAAAAAGGGGGGGCGGGGGGGGAATCGTCTGTAAGCAAGTGAAAAGTCGGAAAATTTTGTTCTGTGAAACAACCATGACTATGGTATAGCCACGTATTGTTTTTCCACACGTCGGCAATACTGATTAAGAACTGATTTGTTTTGTTTATTGATAATAGGCAACTTGATAATAATGCTATCCAAGCCATAACAGGAAAGCTGTTTGGTGATTCTGGTTCATCTGTAGGAAACCTGTAAGTACGATCTTTTAGTCCAACGAGTGACCAACATCAATGTTCTCCTAACGGTATCAGTACATAATCAAGAGAAAATGTTGTGATAATTAATACAACATTGATATAACATGATCACTTAAGGAAGATGCTTGGATCTTTTATCACATTCTCTCAACTAATTTTTTTAAAGGAAATGTATGATATTGTTGACATCAGTCTGGAGAATTTGTACGTTAATATCGGGACTTGAGGGGTTATTATAAGCCGTCACGTGGCTGTTTCTCGTGGATAAATAGCATCTGCTACTTTTACGTGGCTGAGCTCTCTTTATTGAAAAGTACTAAACTTAAAAAGACTTTCCTGTATTTTTCGCACCAAGAGCACAAGAAAGTTATTGGTGGTGGTGGTGGTGGCGACCGTTTAATAGAGGTTTGAATGTAATTTGGTATTTTAAGCTTAAACAGTCGTTGACTACGTTGACAAATTTCGCAAGAGAGCCAGGTATCAACATTCATAAATTGTGTCTTTTTTACCATTTATATAACCTTCAACTTTTCAAGGATGGTGTTTGTGATAAAGTTGATTTGCGTTCATTGTGTGAGTCTTTTCCTCTTCATTGACTTGCATTTGACTTAGTTTAAATTCAGCCTGTATACAGCCACTCACTTACCTGATTAAGGGTGGTTTTTTCTTGAGGGGAGGAGAAGGAAGGAGGAGAAGGGATTGGGAGCGGCAACATTGATGTGTCACGTGTCTTCCGGCAAAGAGAAGAGACTCCCCGGTCTCTGGAGTGGTATTTTAGATTGCTGCCCAACTTACTACATTTTTTTTGCTCTTTTAGAAATTTTTCAAATAATCAAATACAATCCATTCATGACGATGCTTTAAGAGGAGTTACTTTGGATGAAATGTGAGTATAAATTCTTAAGTAATACTTAATAATTATTGAATGAAACGGATATCCATCTTCAAAATCCGTCGAAATTGACGGATAAACAGATGGATTAATTCAGACGGATTCTTCATCCAAAATTGAAACCTTTCCATTTTCAAATTAAGACGTATTATCTGTCTGACCCGAATTCTCCAACGGATAACCCGTCTCAGACGGATAATACGTGTCTAGTGTGAAAACGGCCATTGCAGCTTAAGCATTGGCGGTTAAGTGGCATGTTGATCATAAATTTATTCACTAAATTGTTTCTTTATATCTTTTTCATTGACAGTGAACTGGTAAACAACAAACTGCCTATATTTCCTTCAAAACCGTTGGAAGGGAAATCATCACTTATTAGCCTGTGAGTATTGTGCCTTTTTTACAGTGACTTTGAAAATTAAGCCAAGCACGGCAGTCCTCGAAACTAGGAAATTAATACATGAACCTTTAAACCAGAGGGAAAATTGCTTCTCCAAAAATTTATCTGATTTGTATGTTTCTTTCTTATACAGTACAAGTAACCTTTAGATTGGAATTTGTGTAAGAGAGCGATTTTTTAAACCAGGTCGTTGCTTCACATTTTGTCTTGTCGCTCCATTGTCATTCCTTAGTTCTCTTTATGTGCTGGTCAAAAAACAGAAAAGAGTGAAATATCTGGTGAAAACAATGGCTTGAAATGCCAGTAGCTGGGTGTGTCTTAATGTCGGTAGTGTGTTATGTAAACTTATGATAGACTGCTTTTTAGTCTTAAAATTGAGAGATTTCTTGCAGAAGTGTCGTCGGTCAACTCCATACTTTCTTTGCACCCAAGTAGCTTTGTCCTTCTGTGATCTCTTTTTTTGTTGTTGTTGTTAAATTCTGTAAACAGGTACTTAGGACAAGCTGAAAAGAGATGGTAGTTTTAATTTATTATTATGATGAGGATATGATTATGAGTATGATTATTTGATTTTTTTTCAGTAATCTGACTAATAACGAAATTGAAACCATACAGCTGGGTAGCCTTGATACTCTCACAGGCCTACAGACCTTGTAAGTGTCATACGAGTTTTGAATATCAATGCATCTTATTGTTAAGTTTTTTTTTATCAGAAATTAAAAAAAGAAATGATTTTTGGACGTTTTCTTTGTAGAAGACTTCGACAAAATAACATAACACTTCTTGGGACCAACTTGTTTCAGCATCAGACGAACCTGAGAACATTGTACGTATTGATTTTTCTTAAAATATGTACGATTATGTACCATAATTATGTGGTCGTATATAATGATGACTGCACATTATAAATTAAAGCAAAAACTAAATTTAACTCCTCCATCGTGGAAATTAAAATAAGAACAGGGAAATGCAGAAAGAGTCATGTTTGTCTTTTCTGATTCGCTCCTATGAGTGAAGGGCTATTTTGCAGGGGCAACCAACGACGGTTTCCTCCTAAATACATTGACAACACTTTTTAGCCCATCTGGAGTACTTAAGATCTCTAGAAATGTATTCTAGTCGGAGCTAAAAAAAATCTGTATCTTCGAAATTACGAGGGCTTCATTATTATGTCCCGAAAATTTTAGATGCAATTTAACGAAATTGAAAAAAATTTAAATTCTTCTGTTTTCCTCTCCATCATATTTTTGAATCCGAAAATTTTAAGTTTCCTTTTTTCTACGAAAAAAGCCAAACCTGGGGTTGAAATGTGAAAAAATTAAACTTCAGGAAACCGTAGGGAATTTATCACATAAGCTTCGAAAGTTGTACATGAATGGAACATCACCGAGAAATTTTCAGCCGTCCTCAACTAATAGAAATTTCTAGGCAATATTTTGCTTCTCTGAACTGGTATTTTACAGAAAACAGTCCTTAGATGCCCCTGATTTTAGATGACAGTTAACCACATGGCTCACGCACTTGACGATAACTATTTTGCACTAGACCGTTCTCTACTGTCGTCGTACGTAGTCAACTGAAATCAAATTAATAACAGGATAAGATACAATTCATTATAAATCTTAGTTGAAGCGACAAAAAAATTGAGACAATTTGTGTCCCTTGAGCGCTTTACGATCCCTTTGCCTCGCTAGCCTAGTTTGTATCTTGCCGACTTCAAAATGTCGTTACAACGTACTTATTGACGGAGTGGGTGGGCCGCACGGAAAAATATTTGGTTCGAGGCTGTACGTCCTGACCGAGAGCCAAATATTTCCCGTCTGGTCCGACCTAACTCAGTCAATAAGCATTTTATCATACAACCGTTGTGTTTTTCAATTTTTCTGACGGAGCGAAAACGCCTTTATGGCAGCATTTGCCTCGTTTCGCGCGTATTTTTCTAGAAGGGTCGTACGCGTTTCTCCGGCCCTTTCACTTGACGCCTACGGCCCACATATGGGACTATTTTTTCACATGGTTTTCCACCGAAATTGCGTACGGGGCCGTATAGGTCATATGATAAATAAGAGAATCGTTCTTTTAAAATCACAGTCACTTGACCTAGGCATACTCACTGTTATAATATTCAAAAAATGAACAGAACTTTGATTGAACATTACTTTATATTTTATTTTTCACGTTATTATTTTCTTTATAGGAACTTAAAACAGAACCTTATTGCAGAGGTTCAGAATGGAGCATTTAATAATTTAGCAAGCATCCAAGAAATGTATGTAACATTTACTTAAAAATGTTCCTTAGTTGGCCATATAATCCTAGAAGAATGCAGGACGTTTGCCCAAGTTCTTCCGTGATAACATTAGAGAGCAGCTTAGGCAACAACGACGGCGACGGCTACGAAAACAACACTTAAAAGTTGAAGTCGCGCTGTTGCAAATTTTATGGCGCTTATTCCATCTTGTTCAATTCGTCAAACGTTGGCAGTTTTTTCTTGAGTTGAATTCTAAAAGACTGTATCGAAGTTCAAGAAAAGAAAAAGAAAGTCATTGTCGTGTGTTCATGTCCTTCACAAAACATGAAATTAGACACTTTCAAGTTGTAGTTGTGCAGTGACGGGAAAGAAATGTACAAAAAGGCGTTTTGCACATGTAGAGAAATTGTTTTGCTGATCTAAACCTATTGCTTTTTTGCCGTTCTCGTTGACGTCGCCGCCGTCATTGCTTAGGCTCCCAATTATAACTTTAAATACGGGGAGACCGCTTCTTATCCCCAACAAAGTTCTATGCCATCGAATAGAACGATGATACCATTGCAACAAGTAAATTTTCGCCTCAGGAAAAACGGACGCCATTCTCGATTGTGTACCCCCTAAGAACGTTAGGAAACAGTATGTCGACAAGAAAACCTACGTGGTAAACATTTGCACTTGCCCTTGTACCCACTTTAACTGAGCGGTAAGATAACCCGCCCGTTTTTGGCGGATATGGGTTCGCTTTAACTCGCTCGTAACATGGTGGTATTTCAGCTTTTTCCAGATCAACCCTTTTACCCCCTAAAGCGCCAAACGTGAAAATTTGCCGACAAAATTTCCAAATTTCATGCTGTAAAATGGTGAAACAATTAGCACCTTGTGAAGGTGCTGGGCAAGAGGTTCCTATTTGAATGGTCACACCGCAAGATTTCACAGGTTTAGGGTCGTCCAATTCAAGACAGTTTACAACTCTCACCTTGCGAGTACTGTCTGTTGTACTGTATCGCATGTTTCTAATTTTGTTTCTAACATTTATCAATGAATTTCATCTTTTGTACAGCTATTTACATGATAATCAGATTGTTTTCCTGCCAACATTTTCGTCTCTGAATACACTAACTACTCTGTAAGTATTTCATATTTTTTAAAAAAATTGGTTTTCGTCATTCAATTGTTCTATTATGTTTGTGTTGTGGTTCAATTTTATCCTTGGTTCAATTTTTATTTTCTTTTGTTTGAAACTCATTATCATACATTACCATACCCAAAGACAAAGGGAAAGAAAAATTAAACCAAGGATAAAATTGAACCGCAACATTTGTGATGAATTCCTGGTGTCTTTTGTTTTTAATTTATTTTATGTTTTTTAAATGCGTATTGTGTATCGCGGTAACAACAGATGTGACAAATATTGTAGTTTACTTTGAGTTGCCATAGACCTTTAGATTCTAAGACGAGGACGACTACGAGAACGAGATTTTCTCAATACTAAGTAGTGCGCTTGCGTGGACCAGCGTCATTCTGGCGGGAAAACATGATAGCCGTCGTCATTTTGCTACGAGATTTTGCTAGAATGTCGTTGTGACGGAAACAAGTTATCAGTTGTTAGAAGTTTTCTCATTTAGCAATCGGGTGTGGGCTTAACCTTTAATAGTATCAAATATTGCTATGCTGGAATTTCCCCGGCTGCAGGAGACAGTATTCACAGCATTTCACTGATTTTAGGGTTTAGTCACTCACAAAAGGTTAACAAGGCTTACACGGTTCTTTTCCAACGTGATCGCATCCGTCTCTTTTCTTGGTTACATCGGAATCTATATCCTAATATTTCACGGCTGTAAGCTGATCTTAGATCTATTACACAATCAAATGCGCGCCCCAGTTCCGGACATTGCTAACTTCTCTGGTAAAGAAAGTAAAGTAAAGCCCTCTGCTAACGTCAGTGTCTTTTTCAACATTTTGTTAGAAATCTGAGGAATAACAAGATAGAAAACATTGGTCAAGATTGCTTCGGTGGGCTTACAAGCCTGAGTTCATTGTAAGTAACAATGAATGTTTCTTATACCAATCCAGACCTAGAATAGAACGTCTAGCTATAACTTCAAAGGTGATGGTAGTTATATTTCATGTAGGCTCAAATAAAATTGTTACCCACCAGGAGTCTTGTGTATCTATAGCGTGGATATTACAGTACACAGACTCACAAATATACGAGGAGGCAAATCTCAATTACCACCTCAGGTTTAGCCTGTGAACAGGCTCCCAAGTGGAGAAAATCGGCAAGCGAAGCGAGCCGTACGTGGTCTGGAGAAAAAAAGGCGGATTAGCCTTGTAGACTTTGTTTTGATGCCGCCCATCCGCCCACTTGCAATAATCATGTAACACATGTGTCAATAACATGACAGTAAATTAATAAGATCTGTCAAATTATGATGCTTTTTATGCTTGAATGCATCAGCTTTAATAACATTCGCGCGCACGCCTGGGTGCTCTGGGTCAACAGTCAGCGATCTAACCGATCAGATCATGATACCAGAATCTGATATCATGGTTGGGTGGCATCAAAACAAAGTCTACAGGCTCCCCCCCCCCTTTTTTTTTTTTGTCGCCCAGCCCACGTTCGAGTTCAGCTCCTCGCTTCGCCCGGCGATTTTCTTTTTCGCCCCGTTCTGGGAGCCTGTCCGCAGGCTACTTCAGGCTGCTTTGTGGCCTTAGCGTAAGCCTGTATCTATTATATATCGAGTGAAAATAATCGCTCAAAACAAAAAAACAAAATATTAAAAACACAAGCTTTAAAAAACTTCAAAAGACTTCAAATGTTCATAAACTTCTGTCTCAAAGTTGGCCATAGGGCTAATTTGTAACATTCAAAGTCCACATGAAGACAACTTATCGTCCTATGGAAGCTACAAAATCATAACATTGAAAGCTCTGGGCACAATTGCACGCTCTTCGCACTTCGTTTAGGAACGATCGATCTACGACAATTGTCGTTTTGATATCGGGCACTTTCGTGCGAGCCGAATAATTACGAAGTGCGTCTACATCTGAGTGATGCATTTGCATAACGCAGTGCCCCACAATAACTCGTTCCTTTCGCTACGCGTAATCCACGAGTTAAAAATGTGCTTATCGCAATCAAAAGCGCCCTGAATGTTCTTATTACTGTTCACTCAGATCTTTGCTTTATTTTGTAGGGATTTCAGTGGCACCAATATATTAGCTTGTGACTGTAATGTATACAATTCTCTGGTATCTGTTATCAATGCTCTGTCATCGAGCAGTGCTGCAGTATGTGCTTCCCCTCCGCGAGTTGCCTCAGTGCAGTTTTATCCAGGAGGATCTTATGAAAATCATCCTGTTCAAGATTTTACATGCTGTATGTATCTGCATTGTCACGTCTACGCAGTTAAACCTCCCCTTTTGGACACTCTATTGCGGACACCTCTTCGGATCAACTCCTTTTTATTACGGACACTCTCTATTACAAATACTCTTTATTGCAGACGCCTCTCTGATAGGGGCACCTCTCCATTACGGACATCTCTCCTTTTTGGACACTTCTTTATTACGGACACCTCTCTACTGCAAACACTCTCTATTATAGACACCCATCTAGTATGGTCTTTATTATGGACATTTTCAATTACGGACACCTGTCTTATGTGAAACCCTCTCTGTTACGGACTCGTTTATGAAAACCTCTTTATTACGGACACCTCTCTACTGCAAGTACCCATGAATTGCAGACACCTCTGGTGTGGACATGTCTTTATTACGGACACCTCTCAGTCTCTACTGCAAACACCCATTAATTGCAGACATCTCTGGTATGGAGATGTCTTTATTATAAACACCTCTCATATATACCTTTCTATTACGGATTCTATTATGGACACCTTTGTAGTACAGACATCTCCTTATTAGAGACAGCTCTATCATTCCCTAATTTCAAACCGAGGAGGGCTGGGTTTGAGCCAGTGTATTATCGGACACCAGACACGTACGGTCAGAAAGAGCACATAGAGGATAGGAAAATTCTCAAAGTTGGGGTTATAATCGAGCCAATATTTGACAAGATGCAGCTATTTAAAAACTAAAAAATTTACAAAGAAATGTATGGATTTCCGGACACCACACCGTCCTCCGGACGTCCATACATTTCTCAGTAAATTTTGGAGTTTTTGAATGGCTCTATCTCGTTCAATATCGGCCCGATAAACCGTAAACTTGGGGATTTTGTAAATCTCGGTTTCCTCCTTCCGGGTCTCGTGTTGTTTATCCCATAAGAAATGGGTTTGTTGCCAGCCCTCTCGGTTTGAACTCCCTCGTGTAGACTCCTCTTTGTTACGCACGCGTCTTTGACTTGGACACCTCACAGAGACCTGTCTTTTTGCAGGCACACTATTACACCTCTGTGTTAGAACACCTCTTTGTTACGGACACTGTCTATCGAAGACAGCTGTCTGGGTACGGACACCTCTTCATAACGGACAGCCAAAGATGCCAAACTTCATACCATCAAGTAGACTGCGAGCAGTCTCAGATTTAGTGAGGGTAGTGCAAGCGCGCGCGAGCGTCGAGACGTGGGAAACGAATGCCTCTCTCGTCTCGCCCCTTCAGTCACGCGCTTGGTCATTTTCGTGACTCGCGTGTTTTTGCTCAACAGACTAAGAGGAAAGAGAGACTTCGTGGTCTAAAAATCAAGCACCCTGTATAATACGGCCACCTGTGTTAAGCGGGCACTTGGCTCTTTCCCTTTGGTGTCCGAATTAAGAAGGTTTGACTCTTTCTAGGAAATTGTCCCTAAAGATAAAGTTGACTCTTTCAGCTCTCCTACAATATTTTCTCTGCTTTTTTACTAGCCAGTCAGGTGTATGAATTTTTTTTTGCTCTGTCCTGTTAGCACCAACAAATATCAACGCGTCAACCCCTGGGGATTTTCAACTCCGAGTGTCATGGAACCGAGCTGCATCGCTTTACCCATCTTATGTGCTCGATGCAAATCAAACATTAGTGGACACCTGGAATATTACAAATGTATGTCTCCTTTCTTCTTAATTTTATAGAGTTTTACAAGAAGGAAATAAGCGTGTACTTTATATAGGTTAATCCTAATGCAGCTGAGGTCTTCCGACATTGTTTCGAGTATATTTGTCCTTATGTGGTCGTTATTTATAATGTAGCTGATGTTGATTGCGGCAAGACAATTTTAAATGAAGATATGATCGTCACCGTTGTGATTGAAATTTGAGCAATAGACGTTTTTAGCTTGAATGTTTTGTTTCCCAATTCAGACCACGTGATGTTCTCCAGGAAAATACCTTTTGTCTTAACATTAACCTGCGTAGCAGGCACTTGGAAGTAGTGGGTGAAAGAGAGAACGGGCGCGCGCGAGGGAGACACGCGTTCTCGTGCACCCATTTTTTCTTGTGCCTTTGCCTTTTTCTTGTATCTTTACATAAGTTATGCATACATATGCACGTGGATGCAAGTACATAACTAGATATTTGAAAAAAACAATTCTCTTGGTTGATAACTCTTACAAAATAGGACTTGTGAAGAGAAATGCAGGAGCATTTATTCAGTTATAACAGTAGTCAGCACTCCTATTGTGATAGCACTGCTGCAAATTTTTGAATTTTAAAGTAGATGCCTTTATTAACAGCAGACGGAAGGCATGTATACGTATGCACTTGGATACACGTACGTAAAGAGATATTGAAAGAAACAATTCTTTTGGGTACCATTACGTGGTCTGAAGTGAGATAACAAAACATACAAGCTAAAAAAGGGCTATTGCAAATTAGCGCGAAAAAAATTCGGGGCTTCAAATGGAATCGAATCCATGAGCTCTGCGTTAGCCCTGCAGTGGTCTCTCAACTGAGCTACGAAGACCACTTTTCATCTGGCATTTTAAGACAAGAAGATCCCGAACATCCGTTGGGCGTGATGCGAAATCCGAAGATTTGTTTGAGAGCAAAAAAGAAATGTAAATTCTGAAACAGTCTATTTTCATTCAAAATCCGTTGTATTGCAAAATGATTTTTTTTCTGTTTCGGCGGATAGCTTTTGAATATCATACCGGAAATCGGCCATTTTAAGGTTGCATGTGACACTGTGTCGGTGGTGTCGAATTGCATTATGGGACTCTATCTCTTTTTTAGTAATTGCAGTTGTATGGGAAACTGGGACCAAATTCGTCTCCCAAAATATTCCCATTGTACAGTTCGAGTTTCATGGGCAACCTGTGGGAAGATCGCTGATCATTTATCAGATAAAAACATCACTGCGATCCAGTTTGCGATAGCACTGGCTGAGAAACCAGCTTTTTTAAAGGCTGGTTTCCACGTGATCGTTTGCTGGACTATTTCCAGCTATCTTGGCGAACATATGGACACCAGACGTACATTACACCACCATTTTCTTGCTAGATTGATCTACAGAGAGTCCAAAAATCCAAATCAACAAAAATTCCCTAATTCACGTTTGTAAAATTCTCAAATTGAAACAGTACCTTGTCGACAATTGACTCTATTTCAGTATTTATGACGTGATTTGTACTCACAGGTTACATCAGTGTTCTTCAATGTCACGTGTATCAGTGTTGATGCTCCATCTCTCAGTGGTTCAACCCAAGATGAGTTTATTCTGTTCACACAAGCTGACGGTGTCAGGGCCGGAATTGACTACACGTGTCACGTGACTATGACGGTTACTGCCTACAATGGGACAACATTACCGGACGATCCCGCGGGACAAGGGTTCATCGAAACTCAGACCACCCCTATAAGTGAAAAAGTTAGCATCACCACGCTGGAGGAGAAGGGTAAGATTTGTTGTAGATTCAACATTTGACCGTCGTAAAGCATAACGTCCATATTCGCACATATGCTAGTGCGTACAGCTGAAATCTGGAAAAAATATATTTTTTTGTATTTCCTGAAACCACTTGATAATTTTTCAGTATTATATTTTTTTGCGGGACGTCAACGGGATTCGAACCCGTGGCCTCTGCGTTAGCCCTGCAGTGCTCTACCAACTGAGCTATGAAGACCCATACACCTGGCCGCAGGCCAATTTGGTGAGTTCATCTTAATTTCATCTTATGTTGGTTTCTTTGTATTAGTATTCCCTTTATTCTTGTATTATTGCACAAACGGACTACAAGAAACGTTATAGTTTCGTGAAAACGAAAATATGTTCCCTTCCCTGCTCTGGTACTACTAAGTTTGAAAAGAAAGGTAAACGAAGTTAATTGTGGTACGCAGAGTAGAATGATACGATTGTGAGAATGATGTATTTAAAACAATAATATGCAGGACTGTTTAAAGAAACACAATGACCTTGCCCATAGTAGTTTTAGTAATTAAAAGTGTAGTTTGGTAGTTGCAGAGGATAATGACTCTCTTGCTAATAACTATGCCTTTTACGTATTTATATTTTCATAGCTGTCACTAACACGACGCTAAACAGTTCGAACTACTATCTGGATATTACTTATTACGATTTTCAGTAAGTTACAGTACAACCTGACTTCATTTGTGTTGCAACGTGTAATACATTATTCAATTTTCTCATGGTTCAGTCATGGCTCGTACAACCTTGAAAAGGTCTTGAAAAGTCCTTTAATTCGGTTTACGTCCTTGAAATGTACTTGATTTCTTTATTTTTCTTGAAAAGTCCTTGAAATTCACAACCTTGTCTACGCCAGACAACTTTTTCGAGAAAAAACCAGATTATTTTGCCGAGGAAAATTTGGCTCACCCTCGGTGTAAGAACCTGCAACACTCACGGGTAACGTAAAAACATTTTTGCGCATGAAAAATGTTTTGTTTCTGTTTATTTATTTCAAATGCAATTTCTGTGCCTCAGATGCAATTGCAGTCATTTTGCCTAGTCTTGTTGCGGAAAGTAGTATAAAATAATGTGCTCAATGATGGTCGAAAAACTAAAAATCGTAAATGACTCCATGACGTGTTTTAGCCAATAGGATGATCAAAGGGGATTAAAGAACGCCGATTTATTAAATAAATCTTAGTCCTTGAAAACTGTAATTTGTCCTTGAAAAATCCTTGAAAAGTCCTTAAAATTGGTTTGTCTGAAGTTGTACGAACCATGTTCAGTGTTTCCATCCTTCATGTAAGGTTAAACGTAAAGAAGCATCCTACTTAATGCCATCAATTGGTGCAACATTCTAATGCGCATTTAGTTTTTCTGTATTGATTAATTATCCAGATTTTGTGTGACACATCATTGTAATGGCGTAACATATCACCATAAAATCCCGCTTTCTCGATAGAGAAAGAGATAGAGATTTATCCATTAGATAGCGTTATCCATTCTTTGAACAACTGGACTAGGATATTACAAAACTCGGGATTCTATTGTAGTTCAAAACATGTCAAAAGGCTGAAGATAACCTATTCAATCTTTAGCGCCCGTTTAAGGCATTCCCAGGGCGAAAGCTGTCCTTCCTTTTTGCAGGTTTTCGGACATTGATTTCACTGGGCTTGGCGCATTCAGTAACACAACCTACTCGAACCCTCAGTACATTCTCAGTCCTTATGGCAGCTGGCTAGCCATCTCAAACTCATCCACAACCGACAGCTTCTCGCAATGGTTTAGAAGTGATTCTTTAAGAAACCGGCATTACCAGGAGAAACTTGAATTACAAAAGCAGTTGGAGACAGATTCGAATGGTAATACGGTATTTCGGCATTACAATGACAAGTTTTTTCCAGTTGATGGCCGTGGATTTGGAGCCCAGGGTCAGAGAGACTGCAATACTAATGCACTCCGGAATTATGGGTAGGTTTATTAACATCGCGCACATGTTACAAATTCACGAAAGTTGGTTATCCATTTACTTGGGCAAACCGCTGTTCATGGTAAACGAACCTCAGCAATGGTAAATACCGTGCAGAAATCGCCTTTACCATTTTTACAAATCAGATTTTATTGACCTGAAAAAGGCTGTGAAAGTATGAAACTGGTACCAAAGGTAGGCTTTAAGAAGTGGAGCACGAATTTCCGTTTTGAACATTCCAACTGGAAAAATGAAAGATTCACTCCCGGAAGTTTTTCACTGGAGCGACCCGGAAAGTCTTGTTCCGTTTACTTTTCAACTGGATTTTGACGAAACGTTTTGTAAGTGGAAGACACCCGAAGAACGAAAACAATCGCGGGATTATTTAAGTGACCTGGATGTAGTGCCGTGTAATTTTCAGTTACAACGCTAAGTGTACATACGGGTGTGTCAATCTAGATATGCATGTATTAACTTTTTCAATTGCTACTCAACCAACACGTCAAGGAAACTGGCCATAAATCTACCTCACCAGGGGTACCAGGCGACTTTGATCGGTAGGGGAAAAATTCCGTCTCTTTTGTTAAAATCGGATCCTCTTATTTGTGTTTTTAGATTCACTGCTGCTGTGCGGACAACATTTAACTTTAATGGCACGGAGATGTTTGCGTTCTCTGGTGGTGAAGAGCTGTGGGTCTATATTGACAAGAAACTTGTGGTGCAAATATTTACTGATCCAACGAGCGCTAATTCTCCGTGTCGTACCGTTAGTTTAGCTGGTGCTGGTAAGTTCTATTCCAGCCTGCAGTGATTGCAGTGCGGCATGCATGCATTGCCGTGCTGCATACGTATGCATTGCATTGAGTCAAAACCGTGGGGTTTTTTTCGCGAAAGTTTTGTCCTTTTCGCAAGGCTAAAAAAAGTCCGTTTAAAAATGTGGTTTAGTTTGTTTCGTTCAAACAATTTTTTTTAAAATTTTATTTCCTCCAACAGAAAACATTTTTATCGCCTAAATAAGCCTTTTTTATGCTCAATTATACCTCCTTAACTGAGAACGCTGCAACTTCACATATTTCATTGCAAAATGTATGACACGTAGCGTATCTAATTATCAGATAACTGCTTTTTATGGTCCGTCAATAATATTCTCCGTGTTTCGTGGTTTTTTTTTTAATGACATACTTAGAACTGGCCGAGTACACCGCGACAAAATTACCTAAGAGATTCCTTAGTTCCGTTTGTATTTATTGATTGAATAGTCGGTGATTGATTGGTTCATTTATTGATTGTTGATGTATTGATATATTGATTGAAGGATTATGATTGATTGACTAAACAATTGTTTGAATTATGAGCACTTTGTAGTGATCAGACACTTGGTACAAAAACGAAGTTACTGGACAAAGTCGAAAGAGCTTTGGTCAATTAAAGCTGTTATTTTCGTTTTAAATCATGTAGGCTCTTTGTTCCTCTCTTCCTAAAAAGTTTCCTGATTGCCAGTGGGGCGTTTTTGTGCAACGGGACTGACCAGATGCAACAAGCCCATTCATCAGCTACTCTATTTAGGCATTGATTTTTTTGATTGATTAGTCTGTCAGTTGATCGATCGATTAGTTGATGGATAGAGTGATCGATTTATGATGAATAAAGCATTTTCTCTAGATAGCTTCCTGTGTTTGTGACATCATTGAACAGTTATGTTTTTGTTTCCTTCATATAGCTGGGGGTGGATCAATAGTCCCTGAAGGTGGAACTGTAGTTGGTGGAAAGTGTCAAGTCTCTGGTTCACTACCATCCGAGACAGTCAGCTTAACTCTGAGGGTAATAACTTAATCTCCATCTTCTTCCCTTTTTTTTGCTAGATAACAGCTTACGTACCCCCTTTTTTGAAATTTAAGTTATAGTTAGCGTATATCTAAGGGTAATAGGCTTCGTTTTCAGCTTTATTTTAGCTCATTACTGGACTGATTCCCGGTCGCAAAAAGTCCCGGAGTTATGGACATAATCGTTAATGAAATATGTACATTGTCATATCCTGGAAAGGTCTTCCAAATTTTTATTTGAAATTGCTTTCGAACCTGCTGCAAAGGTGGAAGACTTTTAGCTTATCTCCCAAGGTGAAAGCGCCACATCACATTGTGGCAGACAGATTATTGCGATAAAAATGACAATAATTTAAAAAACAGTAAGCACGCATTGGACGATGGGAAAAGAGAAACGGCGGAAGCCTCCCTTCTTCTCTTTCCTCTTCCCATTTTTCCCTCTCCCCAGCCTCCCTATGACAAAAAGAAACCTCTGCGGGGAAGGGAGGTGGGGTGTTACTTTACAGTCCTTTTATTTTACAAAACAAAGAGTTTATACGACTTGTTACAGTATTTGTATTCTTTTTTAAAAACATACTCTTCTTAAATAAACGTCTATTCATCTCTTTTGCTCTGTTGCTTTTAAACTAAGTTGTCGTGTGGTCACCTTGAATGTTTTTGAAATATTTTATACCTCTGATATCACTTCTAACAGGGTTGTCACTAAGATTTCAAGTTGCCGGGTAAATACAACAAGTAGGCGGCGAATCAAACGGCTAGGCATTTCTTGTGGTTCTATTTTTCTTCTATTTTCCAATAAAAGTAGCTGGGGGCCACTCTCTTTGTAGCCGGGGAAAATCCCCGGCCCCCGGCTCTTAATGACAACCCTGAACTTCTACATTACATCTTGTTATTTTTTTTTTTTGCAGAAAAATGAGCCATACCATTTGGATGTATTTATAGCCGAGAGATACAAATGCAACTCGCATATATTGTTCCAGGCCAGTGGTGTATCATTTTTGACGGATAACGCCCGTCCTCTTGATTACGTAGCTGTTGTAAACGAGACTATCCATGTTGGATCCATCGTTCAGGTAAATTGATTATTCCTGTTCCGAGATAATTGAGTTTAGCGGCAGTTTTGTTGAAAGGCTGTATCGGTCTCTTAAACAGTTATTTACACGAAATTATACTAAGAAACATAACTGAGTTGAATAACGGCGTTAAGATTTTAATCGGCTTCAACTTCGTATTTGGAATTCGATTATGCTTGGATGTGGATGAGGATTCCAAGGCTTTGAATGGCTCACTTCATTTAGTTGTTGTTTGTTTTGTTTTTGTTTTTTGGTATCTGTTTGTTTGTTTTTTTCTTGTTGTTGTCTTTTTTTTTTCAGTTGTTTATGTTACAGGTCAAAATTGAATTCAGGTTAAAATTTCTTAACCTTGGATGATTCTTAATTTTCCTTGTCTCCTAGCCCTAATTCGTGAATATTTAGGACGAAGAGACAAACGTTAAAAAATTTTAACCTGAATTTGATTGTGACCTGTAACATATATATGTCATTTTTTTAGTAAGCGTTATTATGATGTTGTAGAGAAAACTTTGTTTGTAGTTACTTGTATCAAAACAGAGTTGTTTAAAAGCCTTTCAGCTTACACTTTATGGAAAGTTTGTAAGCTGTTTGTCATAACTATTATTTAGAAACTTCCTGAGGATTTTGTTATCGTATGGTGTAGGTATTTGATGTGGCAGATGCTTTCTCAACTGGGCCTTACTCTGTGGAGATCCTGGAAGGGAATCAGGAAGATCGGTTTGAGGTGGAAAGTGGGTCATACTCTGCGCCTTCTGCTCCCAGTACTCCTGCCCCACCCACCTTCATCCTTGATGGAGAGTCTATTGTATTGTGTCCTAATGACACAAATGACACTGTGGATCCAATACCTACTATTGCACCAGGTAAACAGCTGCAATTATCTGGGAAAATTCTGCTTAAAAGCATTGAATGCTTTAAAAGAACATCAGTGAAAGGCGCACATTATGCAGTTGCGAAAAGCCTGAAAAATTCAGGAGTCGTAACATTTTGATAGAGCACATAAAGCTGCATGTGTAACAGAGGGTTACGTGTTTATTCATCCGTTAAGAGGCTATTTAATATTCAGCTGGAGACAGTGTTATTTTATCGCATAGCAAAGAGAGAAAACCTTGTCATCACATGACGAGGATACAAGGTATCTCTCGATCCTTTCATTAGTGGCCACGTTCAGCGTGCACGTTACTTGTTAACATTTAAAAGTCATGGAATTTTTTTTCTAATAAAACCTTTTTGAAGCTTTTCATTTTCGTTTCCATTTGTTCTGTTTACAGGTATTCAATTATTTTCCTCTATAAATACTACCACAGCTGCTCTTGCCCTTAAAAACCTGTTAGACTATGAGGCGACAGCAGGATATACGTTGTATATGAGAATTAACGACACTGCGAAAGGATGGACAGGAAACATTACAATCAAGGTAAGAAGTCATTTTTGATAAAGTTTACAACAGTTTAGAGACACAGGTCTCGAAGTCGTTCAGTGTCTATAAGTCTTTACTCAAGAAACGGCGAGCGGAGTTGCAGCTTGCTGAATGAGAAGAGAACAAGTTTGTCATCATTATAGTTAACAGAGTAGCGCCTGTCAAGCGCCTGTCAAGCTCCTGTCTATACTGTCGTTCTCAACGTTCAACATATGGCAGCATGCAGCATGTGTTGATTAGCAGATGTATAGCTATATGTCATTGTGTTGTTTTTTTTTTTTTAAATTTTCACTGAGAAACTTTCGTGCTGAAAATAATTGGTTCTGTCTTTCGGAGACAGAGGTAGAGGGAAAATACAAACCGAACCAAATCACTCCCCGTCTCAAGTTTCTGTATATGGCGCCAGCGTGACTCTTTTTCATGTTTCAGGCCTTCGTACTCTTTAACTTCCTCTTTAACTCTTA
>NC_133202.1:42052448-42177448 GCF_958299795.1 Porites lutea | reverse complement strand
AGCTTAGCTTTGGTTCTAATGCATTCATTCATTCATTCATTCACTTTCATTCATTCATTTACTGTCCTACAGTCACCTCTCTCTAAGACGGACCGGTGGACCGGCACTGTGTGTGTTGTTTAGGAGTGATGTTCGTCTTATAGAGAGTCCAATAAAGCAAGTAAAGAATGGCACAGACCAACTGTAGGTGTCCGTTTTACAGAGGTGTTCATCCTATAGAGGTGTCCGTTCAGAGCGATTCGAATGTATTTGAAACAGTGTTGACTCAGTGCTCGTAGGGGCTATATTCACATATTATTCTATGGAGGAAATGCCACTAAAAATTCATTCTTATGTTTTCCACAACACCACACGTTTCTAACCTTACACATGTTTATACCGTAGGTCCTTGCCTAACAAATGGCACCTGTTTCCCTGGTGTTAGTTGTCTAAATGTTGGTGTTGGTCAGTCTCAATGTGGCCCATGTCCGAAAGGTTACGAGGGAGACGGACGCACTTGCAACGACATTGATGAGGTAGGATACGAAAACGATGTTTGACTAACCAGACATTCTTAGTTTGCAAGCGCGTGGTAAGGCGGCCATATTTGTTTACAAAACAATACAATTATTTCGTATATATTTTCTTGAAGAAAAAAAACAGAGTTTAGTTACCAGCGGAAGGAAACTCTTTTTGTCAACCTGTAGTTGTAGCTGACGAATATGTGGTCAGAGTTTATCGACTTAAATACTTACCAATTCACACGTGTCCTTTTAGGTTTTTTAATGCGCACGGGTTAATTCGTTTACCGCTGTCCGCATGGAAACATAGTTTATCCCTTTATGGACCAATTCACTCTTCGAGACTGTTAAGGACGTGGATCAGTTATGTTGGCCGACAAATGTCTATTATAGTTTTGTTTGCCTTTTTGCCAATGATTATGCCCGACGCTCAAATGCATTCCAACCATGTTAGACGAACTCACCAATAGAAAGGGTCTGTAAGGATATGCAGTCACAACGTGTGAACGAAGGAAAAGCTTATGCACTGTTAGGGAGCTGTCAGCATAAGATTCGGCACCGCTGCCTTTTATTTTTGCCAGCTTTTATTACCGGTACTAACTATAATTTTTTTTGTGGGGGGGGGGGGGGGGGGGGTTAAACGGACCAGCCTTTTTAAGCGGATTTTGTCGAGGTTCCCGAGAGTGTCCGCTGATACAAGTTTAATTCTGTCACTTTACGGTGGTTCATGTGTTGCCATAAAAACAGATGCGTTTGTATGCCTTTACCAACCTAAACGTACTACAGTGAAAGCTCTCGTAAACAAACGCCCTCGGGACTCGAAAAAGGTGTTCGTAACCGGAGCTGGCCGCTTAGCAGAATGTAAAAGTACAGACTTTGTATGGGAGTTGAAAAAAACGAGGTTTTGTGAAGGCGGCCATAAGTAGAGCTGTGCGCTTACGAGAGTGTCCGTTAGGAGAGTTTCCACTGTAGTGTGGACATAAACTTACTCAAGGTAAAATGGTTAAGATCATGTGTGACTGCATTTCACAGTGCGCACAGGCCAATCCGTGCTATGAAGCTGACAAGTGTGAGAACCGTGTTCCTGGGTACCAGTGCGCCGCTTGTCCAGATGGGTACCGTGGCAATGCTCCGTCTGGTGTGGGTCTGGACGATGCCCAAAACTCCAAACAAGATTGTCAAGAGATTGATGAGTGTAAAGAGGGAAACAGTACCTGTGACCCTAATGCTCAGTGTACCAATACTAATGTGAGTTTCTGCTTTTTTTTTGTTTCGCTATAAGAGTAATTTTCTTACACATATACCGTGAACCTGCATGAAGTTTTCACTATCTGTTAGGTTTAGAGAAGAAAGGATTGTTCTTTTGTGAGAGCACTTACCTCCCACTTTTGCGGCTTGGCTTCAATCCCACAATTGACCGCGCCATTTAAAGTGACTGTGCCACGACTGTCTGGTTCATTTTGTTAATATTTCCAGTAGGCCTTAGTTAGATTTTCCTCCTTAGTTCATTAATTTTTGACGTTTGAAAGGAGGTGGTTCTTTATTTGCCTCCCTACAGGGAAGTTTCCTTTGTGGAGCGTGTCATCCGGGTTTCATCGGTGATGGTTACACGGGCTGTTATCCTGGTGACCTTTGTACCAATGGTTCGCACACCTGTCATGAGAATGCACAGTGCACCCAAACCGGCGCCGGAAGATTTAAGTGCACGGTAAAAATATATTTATATATATCCGTTTAGGTTGTTTACAGTTATAAAGCTTCTTTACTCAATTATTTTGGGTTTTGGGCCCAAAAGTGCTTTCGTTTTGCATACCATGTTCGTCCTACGATGGTTGACCTTCATTGTTCCGTTCACTCAGTCTTTTTCTCGTTACTGGCGTAAACTAGCCTGCGTGGCAGGCGTTAAAAGGGAATGGGAAACAGAGAATTCGGGCGCGAGAGGCACGCGTGGCGCGCGAGGAAGGGAAAGGGAGAATCCTCACCATGCCTGTATTCACCTTATCAGGCGGTAACCGGTAAAATTTACCGTCTGAAGCAACACTTCTTACCGCCTGCAACCGCTTGAAGGTTTACTAAAATTAAATAAGTTGTTTTAAAAAGCACGCAAGTTGTGATCCGAGCCGATTAAGGTAATAAATGAATATGTGGAAGTGTACTAAAGTATACACAGCTTTTCTTTTTAAGGGGCCACGCATTTTGGAAAGAGAGCATTGAAGACATTATTGGTATCAAACGTTTTAAATTGTTGTCTGAAGATAACAACGGCTGATTTGCGTAATAGGGAATGACGTTTCAGAGAACTTAGCTCCTAAATTTCACAGCGAGGTCGAAGCCATGTCCCCTGCACCTCTGGCACATGTTTTTTGTCTTACTGGCCATGAATGGTCTCTTACCTGCTGAGCTAAAACTTAGGGAGAACATTAGTGATGCCGCCTTATGTGTCTTTTGTACTAGTAAATATCAAACGTTTATTATCCTACTCGACCGCTATATTTATTGCGGATTTGTTTGTTTACACCTTTTTTGCTTTCCATAGTAAAACACAACATTATTTCTTTTACCTTTCATGTTACTCCGATAAGTACTACCAGGCAAAATGTAGCTGTACGCCTCTGCCTCATGTTATTTATTTTTCCTTTATATATACATTTTTGGCGAATTGACGGTTCTTAATGGATTCCACTGACAATACCTCTACTTCTTGTTTCTTTGTAGTGTAAAGATGGTTATGGAGGCGACGGAGAAGAGTGCGGAGACGATTCTGACCTCGACGGCATTCCATCCGTTGGTCTCAGCTGTATCTTACCAAATTGCTTTAAGGTAGGCAGTAGAAATGGTTTAATCGACATCCATTTTACTACCTTGCTAGATTTTGAAGGGGCGACGCATGCCGACGACCAGGGTCCCCAGTAGGTTTTTCGGGATCCGGGATTTCCCTTTTATGAAGCTCGGGATTCGAGATTTTGAAGCAAAATTGGCACATCGGGACGCGAGTCATCACGAAAATTTGCAAGGGATGACGGGATTGAAGAACCCTATGTGGGTGGTCATGTAGCAGAAGCCACCAATGGTGCGTTTTCCTGACCCCAAACAACACTAAAACAATTGGAAGAATGACATGTCATTGTTTCCTGCGACCAATTAGGAGAGACCTTCCGAGCAACTCCTACACTACTGGGGTCCTACAGTACTGTCAGTTTGGGATCCTCGACGATTCTCTGTGCGATAAAAGAGCTATATTAAAGATGACCTAGATCCATTTCGGAAAAGAGTTTCAAATGGTTTGGAAAATGCGCAGAGACGTTGTTAAAGAGGATGGCAACATTTCATACTTAAATGTGCCCAATGTTACTTTCCCGTCGTGTTGATAATTCCTGGTATCTGTCGGTTTGCAGGATAATTGTCTGGGTGTACCTAATACGGGTCAGGAAGATCATGATAATGACACAGCTGGAGATGCTTGTGATGAAGATGATGATAATGATTTGATATCTGACAAAACGGTGAGATTATTGGATTTACTTGAATTGCACCTCACTAAACAGTCGCGAATTAAAAGGCGCGTCAACTGCCTAACACGGCGACCGCAACAAGTGCCTGGCAAGTGGGAGAATTTCATTAGCACTGTGGCACCTTAGTCAAAGGTGAAAATTCCAAATGAAAAAAGTGCTGCTCATTAACCGTCATTTTAGTATCCCGTCAAGAAAGGTTTGCCCAGGTTTTTATGTATATTATTTCGCATTAAGATTGCATTCACGGACGCATAAATCTAAACTACCTTGTGTTTCGTTAATATTAAAATGAAATATAGTATCACGCAAGGACTTCACTGCGTCGTAGACAGAAAGCATTGGCAAATTAAGATATCGAACGACGACGGCAGAAAGCCTCCCGTCGTCGTTCGATATCTTAATTTGAATACATATATAGTCACTTACCCGTTATTTGATTAGAGCTCAAAGCAAAGTATTGTCCCTTATATTTTATTCTTGTCATGTGTTCCTCTCAAAAAATTCCAATTAGAATATAAACGAAACCAAGAGATCATGATCTCTTGACGTAACTCATCGCGAGTTTAATCCCTCGTTCCTTTGTAGGACAACTGTCACTTTGTAAAAAATACGGATCAATCAGACGTGGATGGAGATGGGGTGGGTGACGCATGTGACAACTGTAACACAACGGCCAACACTGATCAACTAGACAGTGATGGAGATGGCATAGGAGATGCCTGTGAGCCTACTGGAGATGTCGACGATGACTGTACGTAGCTAATGCGCACTAATAATATCTTGTGTTTTTGTGTCCATTACCACAAGATTATTTTCTGGCTAATTTTATCATGTTATTTCCACCTCTGGTCTTGTGTCGGTTGTATCTCCAAATTCTTATATTACGAAGGCCACGTGACTGCTAGTACAAAGGACCTATTTGAAGTTACATTTCTATAATCACCTTACACACTTTGTTGTAGGCCTGCCTTTATAGGATGACTGGTTCATGCTATTCATTTTCTCTTTTTCTCTTTATGCAAAACGGAGTCATACAATGTAAAAAGTAAGGCTGTGTCACGTTAGGTCGGTTGGGGTCAATTAAGCCTGAATTGAAGCTTTGTTTAACGTAGCGAGCATTCTATTTTGTAGCAATCGATGCTGGAGATAAATGCCCTAAAGTGGCTAATACAGACCAGGCTGATACAGATGGTGACGGTGTTGGTGATGCCTGTGACAACTGCCCTAAGACTCCCAACTCCGGTCAGGTAAGGTCAGAAATTAACGAACGACAGTTAACCTGTTTGAAAAGACGAAACGCACCAATGACATTTAGAGCCTTCATAACCATCATTAACTAACAGACAACCAATAACATCGCGACTTAATTGACTTACCAGGTCTATAATAAGAGTTCATAACAAATGTATATGAAATAAATCATATAAGAGTTTAATACATCAACTGACGTGATACAACTTACTTTGACTCGGAAGTTGACTTCCACACAGGTGGTCGAAACGTCAGTCGCTGTGAACAGCAGTCCTATTCAAGACTACACTCACTCGGACGATCATATGCCACTTCCTTATGTAATGATTTGTCGTTGTCGTTGTTGTTGTTGTTCAAAATAAGAGACCAAGAGTGTCGACATTGATTACTTAAGCTCATTTCTAATATGGCGTATTCACTCACGTGGCCAGCATCTATGAAAATCTATGGGAACAAAAGAAGGTTGTTACATAAGAAGAGTCCAACTCCCACAGGATTTGTTTGGAACAGCAATATGGCCACCGTCTCATTGTTTTGGAACACCAATATGGCCGCCTTGACGTCATGTGAATACACTCTATATGACTACAGGCGTTTTGTGATGGATGTCAAGATAACGCAAGTAGGAATAGGGTGGAACACCCCGATCCCCCTCCTCCTTGTTTTGCAGTTTAGATACAGCTCTTTGCTGTGACAGACTTAACTGATGTATTATTTGTCCTGTAGACTGCTACCTTTGACAGCGGATACGGCGATGATTGTTTCGGACCTGGAAGAGACAAGTGAGTGTTGTAAGAGTATTCAAAGGAAATTAGGTATCAGGGGTAATATCTCGTCATACATCGTACATTTGTAGTCCTAACGTTGGTTAGTTCAACGGAGGTTTCGGTTTGACCGACGCTTTTATCTTAACACCGTTTATCATGAGCAGTTTCACGGACGGATACAGGGTAGTCTAGAGAAACATTTGTCTCCTTGAAATAACCTACTTAGGAAGAGATCTGGAAGTCCAGTGATTTAATAACCGTCCCCTAAAGTTCCAGTTTATTTATTATTGAGTCAATAACTTAACATATTTGAAGAGAGACAGTCATAACACCAGGTACCCTTCAAAGTGTTTACTTGGTGTGAATGGCGCATTAGCCATTCAGGTAATAACGACCCTTTTTGAGGTGACGGTGATTTGGTGTTCCTAGGGATGGTGATGGTGTTCCAAATGATTATGACAACTGCCCTGATCTTCCAAATGGAGAACAAGCAGATGTTGACAACGATAACATAGGTAAGAGGCTAAAGGAAAAACATGATGAAAAATCTGCACTCAGATGAAAAATAAACTGATAACGATGACGTCTTTCATTTAGTCAAATTAAGAACTGTCTTTACTATGTGGCTGAATCCGCGAGCGTGCAAGATTAAGCGAATCCTGCGTTCTGATTGGCTACCCGAGCAGGCAAGATGGGCCCATCCTGCCCGCTCGGGATTTCCCGCGTTGGTCCAGCAAGAAAAAAAGTTCATATTTTGGCCATATAATAAATTCCTTATTGACCAAGCCTTTTCGGTCGAGATGGCTGAATACTAGCTTCGTTCTTTTTTGCGTTTTTATTGACCAACACGAAATTTAGCTAATATCCAGGTTCCCATCTTGACCTCACGCTCGGTAAATATCGCATATATAATAGGAACCAACTGGCTATTCTGCCCTCTGATTCGTAGCAGAAAAGAAAATATCCTCTTACACCCTTACTTATAACCATTGCATTGTCAGAGTCAATAGAAACAACTGTGAAGTCCCAGTTGTGAGTTCACTTGTGGGTCTGGAAGAAAGGTCTCACTTACATTTGTATGAATGTGGGTGGCTTTGAACATTCAAATGCAATCTCTTCAGCAGTAGTTTCGGATGGTACCAATTGGTTTTCAGAAAATGATGGTAAGATAACTTTCAACTGTTGATCTTGTGCGCTCCTCAGGTTGGAAGCAAAGGTTAGGGTAATTTACGCCGTCTTGACAAAACCATCCTTCATATTTTATTGATGTGGTTACTTGTAGGAGATGCTTGTGATGATGATCAAGATGGTGATGGTGTCTCCAATATTGATGATAATTGCCGTTTAGTAAACAACTCAGGTCAAGAACATGTCAACCTGGCTTACGATGCCAAAGGTAAATTCACTAATTAGTCAATCTTTAATTGCTTAGGTTTATTTATGATATCTAACTTAAGACATGTGTGTTGTATAGAGAAGGCAAATTTCCAACCAAAATATTTAATTGGAATAGTTGCACTTGCTTTCGTTGCCCCGTTCTAGGACCTGCTTTGATTTAGACCGGAGATCATGACTGTTTCACACTTCCTATTTCAATTACAGGTGACCAGCGCGAATCGAGCTCACCTTTTCCAATAGAATTTTTCATCTCGGAGTTTCACATATGATTTGTACAAAGCGTGCACAGGCTGGTTTTCCCGAATTGCCCCAACGCGCACGGAATTAATACCGTGGACTTTGAATTTGTACCTTGCGAGCAGAGGTTTCTTTTTGGCTCGATTTATGCGCGGAGTCGTTCGCGTCGCTATCATTCGCGTAGTTGGCTTGTTTACGCCCCCCAGTAAACGCTGATGGTAATTTCTCGGTTGTGGAATTGAGGAGATTAAAAACTGTCCCAAATAACTTTTATCTCATGGATGAAAGCGGCATTCAACTTCACATTTTTGCGAAGAGTAAACGACATGTTTTTCAGCATTTGCTAATTTCCTATTTTGAGGGAATGTCAACTTAACAGTGACTAAATTCTGATGTTTGCCCTAAACGTAGTTCTAAATCTCTCTATTGATTTCGATTTACTGTCTTCGGTCAAGTTGTTAATGATTCACAACTACAATAAATTTCACTGGAACTAATGTGCTGAGAAGTGCGAAATTAAAGTTTTGTTGTTTTGTCTTGCAGCAAACCCAGTTGGTGATGTTTGTATATCTGATTTTGACGGTGACGGAGTTGCTGATGATAGTGATCATTGTCCTTATGTAAGACATCTCAGCAAAACCAGCTTCACCGATCACTTTACAGTTGATTTGTATCCAGGACACAGCGATCCATTACCCGTCTGGCAAGTTGCTAAAAATGTAAGTCTTGGAGTTGTTTTGATAACTTTCCTAATAGCTCTACCACAGACTGTTTTCCTTCCCACTCTCTTAGGGCCTGTCCACATGGAGGTGTGGGATCCCAGGTAGGTGAGGTAACCCGCTTAGGGGGGGGTAACCCGCCTGTCCATATAATCTCTCATTTTAATTTGATCACGTTTACATGATAGGTGAGGTAACCCGCCACATGTTACCTCACCTACCTGGGGTCCCCCACCTCCATGAAACAGGCCCTTATCTTTAGGATAAAATATCTTACCAACGAAGCACGCTGTATGGATATCTCGAATTCTTCTTATCAGCAAATGAGCATACTATTAGTCTGACTTAGGGATGCGGGAAAAGTAGACAGGAATAATGGAGTCTTCAATTAACACCCCTTTTGAAGAAGTATAATTTGCACAAGCAAAAGATAACATATCGCAAAAAAACGATTATTATAATCTTGATTAATACTCAACTCATTTACAATAAACCCTCAGGTGCCTGAGATTTCAAGAAATTAGTTCTCTCTTTCTTTATTTTATACACTTCGTCGTTCCTTTTATTTCTGTTGCACTTTCGTCTGTCTAATGAGGACTTGTTGGATCTATTAGATGTTTTGTTTAGCTCCCCTTCGACCTTTTAAGGCCAAAGAAGGTTTCGGATTCACATGATTTATTTGCCACACTTGTACGACGATTTTACGTGATTTTGTATACTGACCATTGTTACTATTTTTTATGGTTTTAATGCCAACAGGGTATTGATGTTGAGGAAGTAACCAATACCTCTTCCAAACACCCCTCAATGCTGATCGGTTCGTATGATCTTTTGGTATCTCTATAAAGAGGTTTAACATTGTATTTAATAAGAGATTGCCTAGCCGAACTAGCGTGAAAATAAACAAGCTCCTCCGGAACGAACAGGGGAAAACTGTTACCCGTGAATACACTCTCACAGCTACTGAAGATTGAAAGAGTTTCCATTATCATCTAAGGGGCTGAATATAATGATCTATTGCCATGTATAAGAATCTTTGTGAAATCGCTTTGCAGTCGAACCCGCTTCACAGACACCTGCTTAAAACGGACACCTCATTATTACGGAGGGTTTTATTTCTCCCTGGGGAAAGCTCTTTCCCTTTTTATTGGCTATGTTCACAGTATATCGGATATCTTTTGCGCTGGCACTAAGACCATACGCGATAGGCCTTCTCTTCACACAAAAGAACGGTGATTTCAGCGCGATTTCTGTGAGGAAGCGAAGCTGCGTCGCGCTTATCTCGAAAATAGAGAGTCACATATCGGATACAATATTTCCTTCAATAACAGCCGTCCCTCGATTAATTGCCTCCCTCGATGGACATAGGCCGTGGAATGACGGTTTGTTAACTTGACGATGCTAATGCCTTGCATGTCTTATTTCTTCAATATTTTGTTAACATAAAAGGTGTACTTTTGCCTTCAATAACATGACCCGCTTAATACGGAAACTTCGTTGATACGGACAATCTCTTAAGCGCCCTCAGGATCCATGTTAACGCGGTTTGACTGTGCTAATGTTTAGTATCCTGCAGGTTCACCTCGATACGGACCTGTGGACTACAGTGGTGCAATATATGTAAAGGGTAGCGAAGGATCAGACTATGTAGGCGTTGTGTTTGGTTATCAATCAAACCGAAAGTTTTACGTTGTAATGTGGAGAAAAGAGAACAGCAACTTTGAGAGTTCCAATGTTAACTCAGGAATTAAGGGTCTGCAGCTAAAGGTAAGCTGTGTGTTTAGAAATTGGAAGTCTATCGGTAAAATCCAGAGAATTTGCTTTGACGTCAGCATACACAGTCCGTCCCTACAGACCTTGAGGGTAGGGTCGGGGAACTCAGTAAGGGACGGCAAGGGAGTCGGAGACATGTAACTTTCGTTTGTTTCAAAATTTTTGGTTATTTATAACTGTTAGGGTTAGACAAGATGGTAAGAAACCAAAGGGGTCTAAGCATTATACATCTTACTCTGGTCGAATGAATTTTTTTCCACATTTCTTTTGTTTGTTTAAAGCAAATTTCGACAATCATTCGCTAACCGATGTGCCGACTTTAGCTTAATGTGATTTTTGTAGTGGTCTTTGTCCTCATAAACTGTTGCTTTCTTAATTTTACAGCTTGTCGATTCCAATCAAGCACCTGGAGTCGGCTTGGCACAAGCAATTTGGCATTCTGGCGATACTTCCAACTTGGTCAGTAGCATAGTTATATCCCCGCCCTCTCCTCCCCTTTAGTTTATTACATAAGCGAGCAGTAACACCAGTCATATATCGTGACTTTTGTATTCTTCTACAGGTAAAGCTACTCTGGTGTGATCCTAAGATGGAGGGTTGGAAATTTCAGACTCCTTATGCTTTCCACATCACTCACAGACCTTCCATCGGTCTAATAAGGTATGAATTGTCAATAGTGTCAGACAAGCCGACTGTTTTAATATGTAACAAGTTCGCAATCGACTTCATTGACCCGGTTGCTCACAGCTTTTATTATTTTCATCAGGAATTTTTTCGTTGCCGGTGATACACGCTATATCTGCCTTCATATATTTCTAAATTGTGAGCTCTTACTCTTATGTTTGTCCTTTTTTACTGCAGAGTGCGAGTGAAGCAGGGTCTGACAGTATTGGCGGATTCCGGAGACATCTATGATACTACCATCACTGGTGGCCGCCTCGGTATGATGGTGTTTGGACAGCAGGACGTTATCTGGTCTCGCCTTGAGGCCAGATGCTCGGACAGGTTAGTTCAATACCAGGTGACCAGCACCTTCATAGCCTAAGAAAACAGCCGATATTTAGCGACGCCACCTCTGGATTCCCCGCGAAATGGCGTCAAAGGGACGAGCGCAGAAATTCCATACTCGGGAATAAAAGGTTTAATCGGCTCCATCTTTGTCTTTCCATTAGGGCTAATCAAGCATTACAGTTTGACGGCGTTGATGATCACGTGTTGCTGCCTCCTATTCATACACTTGGTCTAACAGACAGGTACTTAGTTGTGAATTCTGTTGGAGATGTGACAAGGGAACTATTGAGGTTTAATTTTATGCAATTGTCAAGCATGGGTATCCACTTAGCTTGCATTTACAATCGTTAAAAGAGCCCTGTCAATAAATAGGCACACTCACGTTTTGCATAATTTAAACTTCCCTCAAAAATGGCTGGAAAAATAAGCAGCTTGCGGTGACGACTAAATGAGGTAAAGAGTTCCATGTAAATCGTTACGTTATATAGCCTCCCACGAAAAAGGTTCTTTTAGCTCGTCACGCAATACTCCCCAACGGGCGTCGTTCGTGGGGAAGGCACGCGTGACCAGAAAGCCCTAAGAATGTCTGCGTGGGAGGCTATACGTTATCTCGCACGATTAGGTGACTGATTTTGACGTTGTGATGTTGTAGTGCTACAATATCAGCTAAACCGACCGTTTGTTTCAGTTTTACCATCAGTGCTTGGGTATGGATGGCAGCGGATTATCCCAACGCAGTCATGCCTATTGTATGCAGCCTGGATACAACACTCTGCCTTTACCTGAAGGACAGGTATGTTGATATACGTTGGATATCAACTGCAGCTAATCACAGTATTCTCATTATCATTGCTAGTGGTTAACCAGAAAGAGTTTTAATATGGATTTAGCTTTGACTTCTCAAATCAGCTGAAAACAGCTACTTCCCTCCCTTCGTTAACGCTCCAGATTGAGTGCGCACGTCAATTTTCAATCGATGTGACCAGTTGACCGTTATTTTTTTCCTAGGCAAATTCATGGTAACCTGGGTTCTTCTGTGGCTGTAGGGTCTGAAATAATCGAACCTGCAGAATGGCATCACCTGGTGTATAGATACGACGCTCAGAGTAAGTAAACAAACTGACTGATTTACAGACTGGCGGGCTGACTGACTAATTGACTGTCTTAGTGAACGAACGAAGGATCAAGTCAAGAGAATGTATAGAAGACCTGACTGATTGATCTAACGAACGTCCGTCTGACTGACTGACTGACTGACTGACGGACGGAACAAGAAAGTGACCGAATTGTTGAACTTCATTTCTGGACCGAATGAACGATCGATCTACTTTTTAATGTTAGTGACAGTAAGCATTGAGCAAGTTACAAAGATGAAGACCCTAACTGTAACGTGAAATCTTAATACTGAAACTGTGAGGCAGAAAAAAGCGCACATGAGCTATGAGGCCCACAGGACCGGCACATATCTCCGGTCTATATACATGAAACACCTAGGAGTATAGCTCGCCCTCCCCCACCCTGAGTGGGTGCTAGTCTATCGCAGGTTTACCCCCGACAGTATATCGCCGGTAGCCATTTGTAGGGAAAGCCCACGTTGTATAAGCCTCATGGTTTCTTTGGGCTTTCCTGCCATTTCGTAACGATTCTTGTAATCTATTTCTATGTTATAATAAGGTGACGAAATAAATAAAAAAAATTTACACCCGGGTGAAAGGATAAACAGCGTGACGGCAATGCTTGAACCTGGAGCTCTAGGGCCAAAGTTCAAGGTGTAAACTAGTCAGCCATCACGCCTCCAATCGACAAAGAGAGACTAAATTTTTTCCCTTTTCTTTTTTTTTTTTTTTTTTTCTCTTTGATTTCTTTGCAGCCTACAGCCTTGAACTTTTTGTAAACGGTTCGTCTGTTGGGGTACAGAGCAATGTGTTGCCACATAACTGGGTATGTCCGCTCTCTGTTTTATCACTTACCGTTTATCAACGTGTGATTGAACCTCCTTGTCTTTCTAATGTAGACTTTGAAATGACGTAGTCTATAAGTTGAGTCCGTGAGAATGAAGTATTGTGGAAATTGAAATTACGTCACAGACTTTATTATGTGGTCATTGGAGATACGTCATAGTTTATAAATTCAAATGCTATAGTGGCTATTAAAATGACGTCGTAGACTATATAGTGTGTCCGTTTTGTGGCTATTGAAATGAAGTCATAAATTCTATAGTGTCCATTGCAATGAATGTTGAGTTTTAAAATGTTAATTCGACTAAATGAAATTCTTGTTGAGTTTTCCTCCAAACGATAAAAGGATTGCAAAGTGTGCAGCATATAGTTTTCATGCCCTTTGTGTCTCAGTGGATTTTTCCGTAAGCCAATTTCTTGTCAATCTCTTAATACGCATCCAGGCTCCTGATGTGGCTCTGTACGTGGGACGTGACAATGGGAATTATATGAATGGAACGGTAGATGAGGTACGATTTCGTAGTCAACATGAATTCGCCGCTTCTTTATTATATATTTGTAAGCGCCAGGAATGTTTTCCGTTACCTTTATAGTATTTTTATTTTCGCCGCGTTCTTAGTTATTTTCGTGTTCGCGCCTTTAGTGCTGTTGTTTGGTTAATTAGTTTTTCATTGTTCGCGTAGCTTTGTCCTTCGTGTTAGGATTTTTCTGCATATCGTATATTTAGCTTTTATTGTAATTTTTCGCGTCAGTCCTTCGTTTAGCTGCGCTTGGTCCGGTTTACAGTTTAATGTTTGGGTTTTGCTCGTCCTAGTTTTTCGTCCTTATCTCGCTATCGTCTTGTAAGTATCTCGTTTGTTTCATTCGCATTTCTAGATTGCCTTATTGCTTTCGTTCAGTTTGTAGGTTGTTTTATCTTGACTTTGTATTTGTTTAATTGTTATTTTTCAGTACCGCTGTACTTCAGTATACTTCGCTATACTTCGTTATACTTCACATCGGTTCACTTGTTTCCTTGCACCAGTTGTAGAAGTTCTAGAATAAAGTTTGTGTGTTAAAAACTATAGCGCGTAAAGGCTGCGACTATATTCGTAAAGACGAGAGTTGTTGGACTTTGGACGATGTCTCATGTGGTTGAGGAAGCCAATTTGTCGTGTTCCGCCGGGAAAAATGGTCAAAGTGTTCGTCGTTCAAGTACCCGTTCGCGGAAGCCTAATTCTTCACTGGATCAAGAAGCAGTTACAATGGAAAGAATCCGAGAACTTAGAAAGAGAAGAGGCGGAGTGCTCTCTGCCTTGACGGCCAAGCGTAAAGAAATTGACAGCTTATTAACGGATGAGAACAATCTTGAGGCAGTCAAGGTGAAACTGACAGAGATTACTTCCCTTTTTCAAAGATTTACAGATGCACACGAGGAGTATAATGCTGCCCTAATCGATGAGAGCCAAAGACAGGAATCAGTAGTTTACTTCACTGATATTGAGTCGAGTTTGAATTTCTTCTGTCAAACGGTTAACGACTGGTTGCGTGTAACGGAGATCCGGATTCATGACCTTGATGTTACTCCCGATGACAGTGTCTCACAGACATCGTTCCTGTTAAGGAATAGGAAACGATCCGGATGCGGTTCGGCGTACAGCCGATCTTCTCGAGCTAGTTCCATTTCTGTAGCAAGGGCAAAAGAAGCTGCGAGAATTGCAGAGCTTCAAGCCGAAGTGAACGCCCTAAAGCAGCGTCAGCTCATTAACGAATCTGAATTACGGCTCAAAAAGGAAGAACTTGATCTCAAGTTTAAAAGGGATCAATTAAAACTTGAAACGGAATTTAAGAAAGCAGTGGCCAGGGAAAACGCGTATGCGAAAGCTGATTCAGAAAGGAACACGCGTGTCGCGTCTTACTCGCTCACCTCTCGCGTTCCTCGCTTGGATCCGCGCGCGGCGGCCATTTCTGATGGTTTTTCTGGAGATTTAAAGCAGGAATCATCTCCGGTCTTCCATGGTGCCAATTTCAGACCTAAAGAACACAAGACTAAACACAAGGTTCCAAGTCAGTCCAGTTCAGACTCTGATGAGCAGTCTGGCCTTAGTGACCAAGCCTTTCACATCCTCGAACAGCAGAATCGTGTCATGGAGGAGTTTGTGAATCAGCAGCAGAAAAACACGCTACCCCGAAGACAGGTGCCTATCTTTGACGGGAATCCACTCAGCTACTGCACCTTTATGCGTGCCTTTGAGACTGTAATCGAGAGTAACGAGAGTGATAGCGGTGGGAGACTGTACTATCTTGAGCAGCATACGAGTGGAAGAGCGCGGGAGATCGTGCGGAGTTGTATGTACCTAAACCCAGGAGAAGGCTACTCTAAGGCGAAGAAGCTGTTGGAGGCTAGATTTGGCCAAAAGCACAATATCGCGATGGCTTATGTCGACCAGCTAACTAATGGTCCCTACATCAAAGCTGAGGACGCCGAGTCACTGGAGGGTTTCTCAATTCTTCTGTCAAGTTGCACAAATACACTGAAGGCTATCGGATACTTAAACAAGATTGAAGGTCCGGACAATATGAGAAAGATTATCGAGAGACTGCCACCAAAACTGCAGAGTAGCTGGCGGGACCATGCTGATCGTATCCTCAATGCGGACAAGAGAGAAGTATGTATCGAAGACATTGCGTCATTCGTTGAGGAGAAGTCACGTGCCCTAAGTAATCCAATCTTCGGAAAACTTCCCTTCTTGGCTAAGGATAAGAGGAAGAGCCAGACACGAGGGACGAAATCAAAACCCGAGGGTTTTGGGCCTGGTCCTAGAGAGGTTAGTAACTTCTCCACTTCATCTCAGAAGAGTCCCATGGATCAAAACAAGTCTCAGGAGAAGAAGTCTGAAGATCTCTCGAAAAGGAGTTGTTTGTTTTGCCGCCAGATCCATAATCTCGTAGACTGTCCAGCGTTTGCTAAAATTCCCGTCCGTGAGCGTTACGACTTTGTGATGAAGCAAAGACTGTGTTTCTCGTGTTTGAGAGGGGGTCATCAATCAAGGGGATGCTACAAGATGAAGCCGTGTTCACACTGTAACGGAAGACATGCTTCGCCTATGCACTCTGATTCTTCAGAAGATAAGCACGAGCAGCCGACATCTGAGAATGCGAGTCAACAACCTGCTAGAGCCAGAGAGAAGGAAGATCAGAACAGATCCCAGCAAGGTGTTAATCAGAAGAGTTTATTAAGTGACGAGTCAAGTGGCGTAGAGCGAGTCTGCAATTTGACGACCACAGTGGGTCCTGCGACTGCTTTGCCAATCGTACCAGTAAAGGTCAGAGCACAAGGAAGTCCTTTTTGCATCGAGACTTACGCCCTCCTGGATACGGGTTCTAATTCCACTTTCTGCTCTAACATGCTTTTGGATCGTCTTGGCGTTAAAGGCAAGCATTTGAAGTTGAAGTTAACTACGATGGGTACGGCAGAGGAGGTTGATAGCGTCGTGGCCAGCGGTTTAGTGGTGTCGGACTTGGATGAAAATGTTGTTGTCCCATTGAGAGAGGTTTATTCCAGACCGACTATGCCTGTGTCTAAGGATGAAGTCCCCAAACAGGAAGATGTAGATAGATGGCCACACCTTAGAGGCTTCGTCTACCTAACTGAGTTGAACTCTCAAGTTGATCTATTAATTGGGTCAGATGTCCCAGAAGCTTTACAACCGAAAGAAGTTATCCCAGCTGTCGGAGGAGGCCCCTACGCTAGTAAGGTGGAGTTCGGTTGGGTAATCAATGGCCCAACAGGAAGAAAGCCAAGATATGTCCCTTCTGCTTGTTACCTCACCAAGTCTATTGACGTCCATCCTATGTGCGTGGCGTGTGCTGACTTTACGGATGCGTGTTTAAATGACGGCCAAGGAATGTCTCGTGAAGATCTGAAGTTCATGAACATTGTGGAAGACTCTGTTATGCAGTGTGAGGATGGCCATTACCAAGTTCGTTTGCCCTTTCGTAATCCAAGTTTGACGTTGCCTGCTAATAGATGCCAAGCCGAGCGCAGATCCCTCTCCCTGAGACGTAAATTTCTTAAGGATGCCAGATTTCAGGAAGACTACGTTGCATCTCTTGAAAGCGTAATCCAAGAAGGTTTCGCTGAAAAGGTTCCCTCTGAAGATCTGTGTAGAGCTGACGGAAAGGTCTGGTATATTCCACACCATGGGGTGTACCACAGCAAGAAACCTGAGAAGATAAGGGTCGTCTTTGATTGTTCCGCTCAGTTCCAAGGGATGTCTTTGAATAGCGAATTGCTGCAGGGTCCTGATTTGACCAACAACCTGATTGGAATACTGCTTCGTTTCCGACAAGACCCAGTGGCTGTAATGGGAGATGTACAATCTATGTTTCACCAAGTGCGTGTTCCTGTGGAGGATCGTGACTTTCTGCGGTTTCTATGGTGGCCCGGTGGTAATGTCGCTAAGGGTTTGGAAGAGTACCGAATGACCGTGCATCTTTTCGGTGCAGTTTCGTCGCCTAGTTGTGTCAATTTTGCCATGCGTCGAAATGCTGAAGATCACCAGCACGAGTTTTCGCCTGAAGTCATTTCAACTGTTCTGAAGAATTTCTATGTCGACGACTGCTTGAAATCTCTACCTTCCAGTCATGAAGCAATTAAGCACGTTTGTGATCTGCGCAACCTGATGAATAAAGGAGGCTTTAACTTGACGAAATGGGTCAGCAACGATCGCCTGGTATTAGAGTCCATACCTGTCGAAGATAGAGCGAAAGGAACTAAAGAGCTTGACCTAACCTGCGATGTGCTTCCAGTAGAGAGGGCCTTGGGTGTGTCATGGTTCGTGGAGGCTGACCACTTTGGCTTTAAGGTGTTCATTAAAGAGAGGCCGTGTACTAGGCGTGGCATACTTTCAGCGGTCAGTTCGTTATATGATCCTCTGGGTATGGCAGCTCCTTTCATTCTTCCTGCAAAGCTTCTCCTACAGGATTTGTGCAGACGGGGTTTGGGGTGGGACGACGAAGTCCCAGATCTTCACTTGAACCGCTGGCGAGCGTGGGTAGACGACCTACCGAAGATTTCCCGAATTGCCATTGAAAGGTGCGTCAAACCTGTCGAATCCTCGGATATCACTTCTTGTCAGATCCATCATTTCTGCGACGCCTCTCAGGTGGCCTATGGCGCCGTATCGTATCTTCGCTTAGTCGACATGCAAGGTCGGATATTCTGTTCATTCCTCATTGGCAAGTCCCGCCTGGCTCCCTTGAAGGTAACTACCATCCCCAGATTGGAATTGACGGCTGCAACCGTATCAGTTCGGCTGAACAAGATTTTGACGAAGGAGTTGCAGATACCCATCGATAAAGTGACCTTTTGGACAGATAGCATGACCGTCATACGATACATCGCGAATGAGTCGAAGCGTTTCCATACCTATGTTGCAAACCGCGTTGCCTTCATCAGAGAGGAATCCAGCCCGTCCCAATGGAGATACATCGACAGCAAATCCAATCCCGCTGATGAAGCCTCGCGGGGCGTTACGGCAGACGTGTTTGTTCAAAATGGCCGTTGGTTAAAGGGGCCGGTCTTCCTTTTAACAACCGAGTCTGAGTGGGCGGACCATGTCCAAGAACGCGCAGAGCTGACCGAGAATGATCCGGAGATCAAGAAAGAGCCAAAATCATTCGCTGTATCCGTCAGTGAAGTTTACGCAAGCGTTGTTCGTATCGTGAAACGTTTTAGCTCCTGGATGAATTTACTGAAGTTTATTGCAATGTGTCTTCGCTGCCAGAGAAGATTTCGATTAAGAAAGAGAGAGCCTGGCCCGAATGGTCACGGAAATGTTGGTCCCCTTAGCCTGGAGCCAATGTCTTGTCAAGACTTAGACTTTGCAGAAAGAGAACTAATTATGTTTGACCAGAGGAATGCATTTCCTGAGGAAATTGAAGCCATCAAGAAAGGAGGCTGTGTAAAGAAGTCAAGTTGCCTTGCAAAATTAAGCCCAGTCCTAATTGGTGGTGTACTTCACGTTGGCGGACGACTTAGCAGAGCTCCTTTACCTGACGAATCGAGGCATCAGATAATTATCTCCAAGGATTCTCCACTTGGTGTTCTGCTTATCAGGTTCTTTCACGAGAAAAGTGGTCACTCTGGAAGAGAATACGTGCTAGCCCTCTTGCGCGAGCGATTTTGGTTGATTCGAGCCAACACAACGGCAAGAAGCGTACTGTCGTCCTGTTTCCAGTGTAAACGTCGCCATGGCCCCGCTGGAGAACAGAAAATGGCTGACTTACCTCGTTCCAGGGTCACTCCAGATCAACCCCCTTTTACATGTGTTGGAATTGATTACTTTGGTCCTTTCCTTGTCCGCCAGAAGAGAAGCTTGGTAAAGAGATATGGAGCTATTTTCACATGTTTGGCTTTGAGAGCAGTCCATCTGGAGATTTCCCACACATTGGACACGGATTCCTTTATCTTAGCTCTTAGAAGATTTATTGCCCGCAGAGGTCAGGTTAAAGAGATTCGTTCAGACAATGGTACGAATTTCACGGGAGCTGAAAAGGAACTTCGCGTTATGATCTCAAGTTGGAATCAGGCCAAGATTCACGACACCCTTCTACAGAAAGGTATCAAATGGGTCTTCAATCCTCCAGCGGCTTCCCACCACGGTGGAGTCTGGGAAAGACTTATCAGATCCACTCGCAAGATTCTTGGAGCCTTGACCAAGGAGCAAGTCCTTGACGACGAGTGTCTTCAAACCTTATTGTGTGAAGCTGAGAGTATCATTAATGGAAGGCCGCTGACCAAGGTCTCCGACGATCCTAACGATTTGGAGCCTCTGACGCCGAATCACCTCCTACTACTTCGCCAAAACGAATCTCTACCACCAGGGCTGTTTGAAAAGAACGACACATATTCCAGGAGAAGATGGCGTCAAGTGCAGTATTTGGCAAATGTGTTCTGGGGTCGCTGGAAACGAGAATATCTTCCTTCGTTGCAGGAGCGCCAGAAATGGTTTCGACCGAGAAGAAACTTCACTGTAGGAGACACGGTTATCGTTGATGAATCGACGCCCAGGAACGTGTGGCCGATTGGTCGAATCACAGAAGTGTTCCCAGATAGAGATGGTTTCGTGCGTCGCGTAAGAGTCAAAACCAAGACCTCTACCTTGGAGCGACCCATTACGAAGTTATGTTTGCTGGAATCAATTGAACATTGAAAGTGTCTTGTTTTCCCGGATTTGTTCAAGAGACTTTGCGTGACTTTCACTGAGCTTACGTGATGTTCTATCAAGTTTGAACAATGAAGCCTGTTGAGGCACTTAGGCCTTCGTGACACTATTTTTCGCTTAGGAGTTTGGCGTTTAAGAAGATTATTGTTTTCGATAGTTAATTTTTTGTGCTAGTTCCTAGCTCCTTTTTCTGTAATATTAGGAAAATACAAGCGATTTGTATTTAGGGGCCGGAATGTAAGCGCCAGGAATGTTTTCCGTTACCTTTATAGTATTTTTATTTTCGCCGCGTTCTTAGTTATTTTCGTGTTCGCGCCTTTAGTGCTGTTGTTTGGTTAATTAGTTTTTCATTGTTCGCGTAGCTTTGTCCTTCGTGTTAGGATTTTTCTGCATATCGTATATTTAGCTTTTATTGTAATTTTTCGCGTCAGTCCTTCGTTTAGCTGCGCTTGGTCCGGTTTACAGTTTAATGTTTGGGTTTTGCTCGTCCTAGTTTTTCGTCCTTATCTCGCTATCGTCTTGTAAGTATCTCGTTTGTTTCATTCGCATTTCTAGATTGCCTTATTGCTTTCGTTCAGTTTGTAGGTTGTTTTATCTTGACTTTGTATTTGTTTAATTGTTATTTTTCAGTACCGCTGTACTTCAGTATACTTCGCTATACTTCGTTATACTTCACATCGGTTCACTTGTTTCCTTGCACCAGTTGTAGAAGTTCTAGAATAAAGTTTGTGTGTGAAAAACTATAGCGCGTAAAGGCTGCGACTATAATATTTATAGTCTTAGGTTAGGGAGGGAGCTCATGTAATAATCCCCTTCAATATTGGGATATAACAAATAAATTACGCGCACAAACGTTCATGTTTTTATTGGGCCAGGAATGGGGGGAAGAAGGAAAATAGAGGGAAAAAGTAGCAGCCTTCCCAACACTTGACAATAATTGTAGTCTGGTGATTTGCAACAAGTTAAAAACCTTCCGTCTTTGTTTTGCTTATTACGGGGGGGGCGTCTGAGTCAGGTAAAGTAGGTTGTTTTATTTTGGGGTACTCATTGGCAATTTAGCCTGAGTAGGCTCTTACTTTTTATGAAGGAGATATTAGATTGTTGATTACCAAAAAATAGATAAACTTTGATTCCTTCACAATTTTACACTGTTGTTTATCATAATTTAAATGTAATCCACATATTATAAGAACCATGCTCGATCTTGCTAGGCTAAACAGGTTCTTATATTTTTGGGTATTAAAGCGGCAGGTTCTGCCAGGAGCTTCTTAATCCACCGGTTCTTATTGGCAGGTGTTTACTGTATTAACGCCATTTTACCGGATATCGTAAACGTCCTCGAATTTTGTCAACGCTAGCTGGCTAAAAGAAATAGCCAATCAGAGACGGAGAGTTATTTTATAATGAATGATAATTTACAGTATTATGTCTAAAATGAGATATTTCACCGTCTCTCTTTTCAAAGCTTACATTATGGGGAGTCCGTGTGGAGGATGGTGAGATCGTGAACTACATGAAGACTGCTGGTCTTCTGTTACCCATTCACAAGCGTGTGGTGCGGGCTCACTTTAATATGGAGGATACATCCGGTACAATCATACTAGATCAAGGTGGAAACAATTACCATGGTAACCTTGTCGGCGGTCCCACTCTTGTCTCGGTATGTAAATATCCACTCTTTTTAATTCACCATTTGTACATCTCCCATAACTACAACTTGTTTGCCTCCCCAAAGTTTTTTTTCCTGGGTATTTGGCGGTATTACATGATTGAAGGCAATGTTTATTCTTTTTTTTCTTTTTTTTTTTTGGGGGGGGGGGGGTGGTGGGGGGCGGGGACCAAACAAATTGTATTGTGAGAGATGTGCAAATTGCGAATATTGACCTGAATCACTTTGTTAATACTCAACTCACTTAATGGCTGAAGCGCAAGAATTTTTCCTCTTTTTTCTTCTACAGAGCTCTGTTGATAAGAATCGCTTTGTGATTACGTACCCGAACAACAGGCGGAAGAGAAGAAGTGTAGGGGCTTGGGCACGACATAGCGAACTTTAGAATTCACTTCAACGTTCATACTGGATTAAAGCAGCTAGATGAATGACGGCTACTATTAGGGACCTTGAGCAAAGACGTTTTTGAAGGACATACGTCAACCGGAAGTGAGGCCTTCTCACTATATATATGCCTTGAAGCTAACACATTTGTATTGCTAAGTTTATTTTCTCTTATAAAGACGATATAACCGAGAGTTTGAACCAAGCCACTGCTCAATGATGCACTTCCGGTTGACGTCCGTCGCTCAAAAACGCTGTTGCTTAAGCTCCAAACGACGTCAACCGGAAGTGAGGCCTTCTCCCTTTTTATATGCCTTGACGCTCACAAATTTGTATTGCTAAGTTTCTTTTCTCTTGTAAAGACGATTTACCCGAGCGTTTGAACCAAACCACTGCCCAATGATGCAAAACGTCCACTTCGGTAGACGTCCGTCACTCAAAAACGTTGTTACGTAAGCACCCTATTATTTCGCTTATCACGTCAGTCATAATTTTTTTTATTACTTGGGAGGGAGGTAGTGTAGGGTAGGGTAGGGTATGGATAGTAACAGACACTTCTTAGAGCAATCTGTTTAGGATCCTATATCCTGCTGTATAGTCACGGCCATCCTATGAGAGAGGTGTCTCTTGCAGTAACTGACCACCTACCCCTCCCCTTAGTCACAATTTTTCCCCACGCGAGAAGTAAGTGTTATTGTTGACTTAGGGGAGGGGTAGGTGGTCTGTAATTGTTCAGTTGGTCCGTACTTTGTTTATAACCGAAGTCTTCAGAAGGCTGTTAAAGTGTGGCTCTATGGCCGAATTCACTGTGTCACTAATCCACTATTAAGACGACCCTGTTCAGTCTGTTTTCGAGTCAATGTCTAAACGAAAGAGTTTTTTTGTTTTTCTTATTCATCCTCCTTTTTTTACATACCAATATTCGTGTTTGTACTAAATTATTTGTCTCGATTAAAGTATTTTTCTACTTTTTGCACAGAAAACACCATAAACCTCACTAGTCTATAGGTTAGAACATTTTTGAAGACAATTGTAACCTGGTAGAATTTTTCGAGTTCTACTGGCAACGAAATTTTAGGTTTGGTTAGATTGGTTGTCGTTTTCTTTTTGTACTAGTCAGTGTAAAACGTTTTTGGTAGATTTGGTTGATCAACTCTTGATCATGTCAGTCATATCTCAGTTGAGCGCTCACTTACACATCACTGAGCTGGAAACGATTTTGGTTCATTACTGTTGACCGTGAAGTTGTGACTTGCGTTTTGGGTAACTGAGGCTAATTATGCCCATTCACAAAAGCGTTTCAGGCTAAAACTATTTTAAAAAGTGGTGCCATTTAGAACTTCAACCAAACCAACTAATATGAAGCCGTTGATGGTAGAACGACAGGGGTAAATCACCGAAAGTGCTGGAGATATTTATCGCTTATTTATTTCTGCAATGACCTGTAAATAGAAAACTCAATAAGAAAACAGTCTCCATGTTAAAATATTATCTTGAGACGTTTTCGGGCCCAGAAAGCTTTGCGGTGTTTGCAGTTAGATCCAGCTTTTTTTTTGTTAGAAATGTAATAAGTTAAGTTAAAGAAACAAAATTGTCGCCCCATGAAAGGGAATTCAAGACAGTCTTGGATTCTGGATTCCACTCCGCGGATTACGAATTCCAGGTTCCGGATTCCATGGTCTTTGTCAGTGAAACTTGGATTCTGGATTCTAATCGTTAGTGGATTCCGGATTCCTTGAGTTGTATTCCGGATTGCAAAAACCAGGATTCCAAAAATTCCCCGGATTCCGCAATTAGGATTCCCTTACATGGCGCGAAAGTTGGCTGCTTTGTTGGCAAGAACCTCTTTACCATTCGTCAACCTGAATGGAGCTGAAGAATTGAAGGGATAGCTGAGAAACGATCCTTTTTTTTTCTCGTCATGGTTTCTCGGTAGCGTCGAGATTAAAACCCCGCTCTTCGTACGTTTAGGCAACACTACATTTTTCCAACAAAAGTGAATTAAGTAAGTAATAGTTTTCGAACATTTTTGTAAATAATCATGTGGCGCAACTAGATTTGTTTTTAAACACGTCTTTTATAAATCGTTTACTGCTTTTCTTAATGATGTGGTTTTTCACTGCCAGAGAACGGTATTTTGGGTCCTGTTTGCTTAATAACAGTCAATGTGTCAATTAATCCGAGGATTTGACGACCAATAGACCCCTTTACGGTTGTGGGGCATGCTGGTTATTCGGGAAAAGATGGTGGAAAAACATATTTGTCACTTTCCCTTTGAAAAATGTAACTAATGAGCTTAAAGAAACTACACGCTAAATCTGGAGTGTTTAGCAGTCCTTCGTTGCCTGAGTTCTTCCATACATTTTCTGTAATCCGACAACACAAAAATTACAGAAAGTGTATGGAAGACGACAAATTTTCTAAAGCGACAAAGGACTGCTGTGACGAATTTATTCAACTGGGAAGAATTAGTTGATTTTGAATTTCCATGCAAATTTTTGAATTCGCCGCCATCTTGTTCTGATTACCCAGCATGCCCTCACAACCGTAAAGGGGTCTATTCGAGCAGTCTGAACGCGTGCTAGTTTTATTTAAATCACCTTACTTCCAACGCGTAAAGAGGTTGATAGGATGAAAAGAATATTCATGTTATGTAGCCAAAAAACGTAAACTTAAATAAGAGAACTTATGGGGTGAACAATAAGCAGTCTTAAATAACGGAAGAAGAACAGCAAAATAAGCACCGTGACCGAGGACACACACTTTTTTATATGGTCGTGTATTTAAGTTAATCAAATTCATAACTTACAAAAACAACTTAAGTTCCCATATTTTTATTCATATACTTTACCCTTTGTAAACTCTGAAACCCCCTATTTTTTCAGTCTTCCCTTGTAATGGGAGACTTGCGTCGATTTCAAGGTGTATAGTTGGGAGGACGGTTAGATTTTCGACTGAAAAATAATGGCGTTTACAACTTCTATTTATACAACAAGAATTATTTCGCTTTTAGGTCAATCCTTTTCCGCATGATTGGTTTTGTTAGGCTCGGAGATAAAACCGTTTAATCATTGAATTGTGTTTTTCTAGCTTTGCTTCTATCGACACTGCTTATCGCCATCAGCATTTCAACATGGTAAAGAACAACTACAATCGATTTATAAATGAAAATAATTATTTACTGTGCTGTCACAATGCATGTTAAGTTGAACCCTTGTTTAGCTCGGTTTCAAAGACTGCTTTCAGAGAAATAAAGTAATCGAATGATACAAACTTCCCTCTATTAACGCTAACGTTCGTTCCGTTCTTTGGGTTTTAGTTGTCGGTTGTTGAAGAGCCCTATTAAAAAGGTTATTAAATAATCAGTGTGTATAAGGATGCATGTATGATAAACGTTTTGCAGCCCAAATCATTTTGAGTGGTACATGTATATTTTCCGCTTGTCTGACATGTATGTGGCAGAAGTATGATTCCCCTCTCCCCACCACAGACGAAAGTTTGGTGGTACATACTTCCAAGAAAAACCTTTTGCAGCCATTTGATAAAATCACTGTTTCAACTTAATCATTCGTTTTTGGTAAAGGCTAAATATAGACAACAATGCGTCAATTGAGCTTGCTTAGCGTTAGATATTTCAGAATTTGCATAAAGGAACTAGTAAACATAACGTCGATCGCACACATTTATCTCTTAACGCTTATTTAACTTTATTCTATTAATTGCCATTATAGAAACTGTCTCACAATGAAAGGTAATGATGTAGTACTCAGTATTTGGTAGAGAAACAGGCGAAGGGAAAAAGTGCCCAGAGCACTAAAAGACAAAAAAGTTAAACAAGTCAGTAGAAAGATTTTCTTGTATAATCCTTTTGTTTTACCGAATGTCTCGAGACGGTTTAGCTGGTGGCTCAAAAACATTATTTTACAGTCTTACATCCGACTTCGCAGAGCACTACCAGAGAGACAAAGGTAAGGTGATTTGCTTTATACCTCCTGTTGGCTGGTGAATTATCTCTTCTCAGTCTTATCACGCAGCCTCGAAGTCTTTTTGAAACCTACTTGCTTAGGCAGGGTCAGTAGGAAATGCATGTTCCTAAATGGCTCTGATGTCCAAGTACAGCCGCTAAGGAAATTCATTGACTTAGCGCCATCAAATTTTTCAGAAGCTTTTAGAATAAAGAGCGAAACGTTTTCTCCAGCTTCAGAAAACTAGTAATAGATGAGAATGTAGCGTTGCACGATCGAACTGAACAACATAAAGACAATCGATGCACTTCAGAAAAACGGTTGAAACGCCAGTTCTTCGATGTACAAGTATGAACTCTTTCATTTCCCATTTAACAAGATAAAGATATTCTGCTGTAAAATATGACTTTTAGTGAGGCAGTGATTCTAGTTTCCCGTTGACTACGATCTCCTCCTTTTTGCAAACTTTTCATTCAGTCACGACAGCGTAAAGCACCTTCACATTTCTCCCTTTTTTTATTTTTCTCCTAAAACACCTCAGTAATTTGACAACCGGGATTGTCATGTCCCTTAAATGATCTTATAAAAAAGCGAGGTTTTTTTTTCTGAGGTAACTGATTAGTCGCTCCGATTTTGAGCGAATTTTCATAATTTGGGGCCTTATTATTACGTACAAGCTTCGAGCAAACAAATCGTACCGTGTAAATTTAGATTTTTAATTGTCCTCCTTAATTGTCGGTGGACAACTTGTAAACCGACCTCTAACAGTTAAGGTTAACAAAATTTTTAGCATGAATATAAATTGAAAAATCGGCTTTAAGGGTTTGATAAATCCGCAGCAAACTTAGAACAATGCAAATCAATTAGTGAGTCATGTATTAATTTTTCATCAGCCTACTAAAAACTAGACAATGTGGTTTTTAGTTTAGAAAACAGCTCCAACGGATTCTCCTAAATTGAGGAAATAAAACGCCTATTATATAACATATTAATACTCAAAGTAATACTTATCGGGTAACATTTTCAGGACATAGACCTTGACGCTGATTATCGGTAAAAAGATACCTCTAGTTCTACATATTGACAAGCTGGTGTATAGGTCCGTATAGAGTGAGAGTGAAACAGTCACATAAACCTCTTATAAACGCAAGAAGACTTGCCCTCCACCCTTGTGTACCGGCATGTCAATAAGTCTTCTCAAAGCCCGGCATGAATGTCATGAGTACTTTATAATCATTTCAAAATAAGCTGGGCACTTTTCAACTGCGTACTCATTCCTGTGATTTCTGTCTAGAAAAATCAATCATCTATATGTGTGTTAATTACCGACTACTGAAGTGCTACCTTCCTGATTATTTGCTTTGGCCATTTCTCTCATAGTTTGACAGTCATGCCTTCAAAGTACCTTAATATTTGCTTTATCCTGATCTTTGGATGTAACATGGTTTGCTCTCTAACTGGTAAGGTTTAAAATGATTTGAAACTAGAAATACTTTTACAAATTGTGTAATTATAGTGTCATTTCTTGTCGTCAAGACTCTGTAAGTACCGAACTTTATTTTTATTCCTTGTTAGTAACTTGGCTGAGTTTCCTTTATATTTGTTACTCATCATTGGGTTAGTATAACGTATTTTTAATTGTTTAAGCCTTCAAACACTTTGCCTTAAGTCGTCATCCCCAACACCTAACGATAAAAGCAAAGAAATAGTTTAAAAAGATCTAAACGGGAGTTGAGAGCATAGAGACCACGGAAGAGGGCAAGCGATAAGATGTTCTTACCTCAAGTTACGCTTGGATTGGACTAAAGCCGTCTGGTTTTTCCCCCAAAGTATACGTTATGGTAATCACACGACTTCCAGATTAATTCAATTGCAAGATCGTGATTTTCAGTATCAAAATTAATTATTTTTTTATATGTATATTTACAAACTTCGTCAAGAGGCCTGGATAACTCACAGAACAAGCTACAAAACGAGGTCCAGAAAAAATAAATAGTTATAATAATACATGCAAATACATGCATACAATAATGACAATGCACTAGAAACAACAGAAACGGCAATAACAAACAGAATTGGCACAAACATTGATAAAAGAATCAACCACACATTTGATCGAGCAAGCTGGTCAATGGCCGACTAATGTGGCACTTGATACCAACACTCTTGTACCCTGCCTAGCAGACCTGGGGTAGGGGATTGGGAGGAAGGGGGAAAGGGAGGGGGTGTTGATTGATTGATTCCCTTTTGCGTTTCTCACTCTCCCCATCCCCCTTTTTGCGCCTGCCACGCTGGACAACACTCTTGTAGGTTTTGGGGGTGTAGACATCATAAATAGACTTAGTAAGATACAAATAGTAATTAAAAATTTCGTTCTTAAAGCGGCACTACTGAACAGTCAACGTTCCGAAGGTGGACAGGTAAAGTGTTCCAGGTTCTTGGGGCTCTGCAGTAAAAACTGTTCTCAAAGGTAACGGTATTGCCTCTAATCGTATTCAACAGAGTACCTTGAGAGCAGCCAGTGCACCTGGGTCTAAAGGGGTAATAATAAAAGGATCCGATCTAATTTTCAATACATAAACCAGGGTCCAAAAATTCGTGTCAATAGCCCGCCAGTTTTCAGAAGCCTCTGCTTATAACTAACAAATCAATACCAAATTGAGGGATAAAAGACTTATTATTACTTTTAAATAATATACATGAAAGAAAATTTACTTGATGAAAATTTGCCTCCAAACAGTCCCACAATGCAATTCGACACAACACTGAACCAGTCTTACGCGCAATAAAGATTGCGGCACCTGATCGGTTCCTCTGTATTTCTTTTTTTTATCAACATATTACAGTGCTCCATTCTCTGAGGTACTTTTCATTTTATGTTTCCTCGTTTTTGCACTGAGTTTACTAAAAAATGCATTGCATGCTCTTAGCCAATCAGATTCAAGACATGTTCAAGCATATCATTATGCGACTGACGAGAACGTTTTGCTAAATTTGCATTGGAGACCTCGTTGATTCACTGATTTCCCTGATTGACAGTCTATAAGGAGATTTCACTCGGACCAATCTGATGCAATACTTTTATTTATTAGAGGAAATCCCTCAAAGGCTCGATGGGATTGTTACCTTCAGAATAAGACCTTTTTTTAAGCGTTTATAACAGATCTTTAATTAAAGTTGAATTCTTCTTCTTTATTGTAGACTACGCTTTACACTTTCCATACAGAGGTAGCACTGACTATGTAAACATCTGGGGAATGCCAGGTTTGGCCCAGTTCACAGGGTGTCTTTGAATGAAGTCAAGCGACACGAGAAACGATGGTACTCCGTTCAGCTACAGTACTCCTCGCACAGCTAATACAATTGTCTTGTACAATTACAGATCTTTTCAGTTTGGCATTGATGACAAGTTCAGGTACTGCTCCATACAAACCTCAGAGACCTAAATATTTTGACAAGAACTCCTATCCAAAGCGAATTGATGTTGCTGTCAACTCGATTGTTGAAATTCTTCATGTGCATGTATAAAAGGGGGCTAATATTGTGGCCATAGTATCAATCGACAAGGCAAACCTCCCTTTAGCTAACAGATGGTGTTGGTTGTTAGGTTTGTTTAGCTTTATCTATTTACGAATCACTGAAGTGATTTCTCTACACATGTAATTCCCTTTAGAACGACCCACGTATCGGCAAATGATGGGAGATGGCACCACACCTGTGCATCTTGGGAAAACAAATTGGGCTCATGGAAACTGTACAAAGATGGATTTGTGGCTTCGAGCGGGATTTGGTTCCAGGCTGGTCGCGTGATAAGATCTGGCGGATCTCTTACGCTGGCTCAAGAGCAAGATTCTCTTGGAGGTTCCTTTGAAAAACATCAGGGCTTCATTGGGATGCTAACAAACGTCAATGTCTGGAATTACGTGCTGTCCACAGCACAGATTAAGCAGATGTCAAAAGTCTGCCTTCCTGGGCGTGAGGGGAACGTCTATAAGTGGTCTGATTTCATTCATGGGCGTGAAGGAAAAGCCAGGGTTGTTATGCCATCACCTTGCAAACCACAGGCATTCTGAACAAGTTTCAAACTGAATAAAGGCGTTATAAACCTAGGCAGAAGTTCATTTTTGTACTTTTTTAAAAATAGTCCGATAAAATGATCTAACGCCTCTTGAAACTGTACCTGTGACAGTGCAATAAAATAAACCTCAAATTATTCATTCACTGCAACTGCATTTGTCACTGATTTCTCATATTCCATACACTTGTAAATGAAAGAAATGGGAATACGCAAAATTCCACTTGAATCTAATATCAAGTTAATGTATCCTGAAAAATTATACCTGGTCAAGACTTGAGTGGAGAACAGATAACATCTGACTTATTAAATACAGTATCAAGTCTATAAACTATCAGCAGCGATATTTTCTGTCTGTTTGGAAGGTAATAATTAGGTCAAGCCAATTCGATATATTCCTATTGGCCTCATGCAAAAGGCAACGTCACCAAGCTGGCTGCAATTAGCCCCTGATTAAGGTTAGTTTTGGCTCACCGAGATATTGGGCAATGTGCCTTGCCTTTGGTTTCAAATCTCAAAAGCTAACGTTTTTGTCAATTTAAGGTTCAAATCTTGGTGATGCACGATGTAAGTCTTTTCTTTGTTGTCAAAAAGCAATAAGGAGCACCATGATAAGTGTTCCTTCTGATAATTCTAGCGTATTATACACAGCCTTTTAACCCTTTAAACCCTGTTAAACACAAATTCTCTCACCTGTGTACAGACCACCCTCCCCTCAGGAAAAATCGATTTTTCCTGAGGGTGGGGGTTCTGTAGACAGGCTAAAATTCTCCAGACTGATCTCCATACATTTCCTTAATTCATAAGCTGGGAAAATTTGTTTAAAGATAAAAGCTTTTAGTAAAATCCAACTAGTGGTCTATTATTAATGCTGCGTTCTGATTGGCTGAGCTACTACTAGGCTATATGTTATAGCCCACTAGTAGCGAAAAGCGCCAGCATTGAAAACCAAAACAATGGCTTTAAGTCTAGCTTTAACTAGCTAAAGTTGTTTTGTCTCGATATTTTTGACCAACTAGTTGGATTTTACAAAAACAATTATTACTCTCGCCCTCATGGCCTCTGAGTTAATGGCCTATTCGGCCTTCGGCCTCATGGGCTATTGACTCAGAACCCATTCGGGCTCGAGGAATAATCAACAATTAATGAATGAGGCTGAGTATCTTATGAAGAATTATGGAGATCGAGGAGGGTGTTATCCGTCGAGGCCGTAGGCCGAGGCGGATAACACCCTCCGAGATCTCCACGATTCTTCATATGATACGAAAGCCGAATTCAATAATTATTTTATGATTCATTCAAAATAATTCTTAGTTTAAATACATAGCTAAAACATGCTTACCTCCATCGATCCATCGATGTTTAGTTCATCTTCGATAGTGCACATTTGGGGTTGTTCAGCTCCGCAAATATTCTACAAATAGCAGATATCGCCCTTCGAATTGTCTTCTTGTTGTTCTTGCCATGTTTTTAGCTATTATTTCGCCTAGTTGAACTTACTCTTGAAACGATTGAAATGTCCGCCATTTTTGTTCCCATAACCAAAACAACTCAACCTCGTCCCCAGGTCTTCTCGGTAAACGGTGCATTAACCTGCAAAAACGCTGCATTTTTTACGTCATTTCCTCGCTAAACACAAAATTCTTCCAAATTTGGTCATCAGTAACTGGTTATGGTGAATTATGCGTGTGCTTTTAGCCAATCAGAATCAGAGAAATATTTTGAATGAATAATAATTGTTAATTCGCCCTAGGTGAGCATTCCATTGGCTCTTGTTCCCTTTTTTGTTGGGAAAAAATTGATATCGGTCACTCTTGAGACTTAGATATCACTAAATTCTAGCCCAAGCAGTAGACTTATCCGTGAAAACGTTGCAACACACGAAGTACCTTTCGATGCTTTTTCGAGTGACGTCAGTCCTTGAAGTGATCATATCTAGCTTGCATTCCTTTTAGCCAAACGTTTTTCGGATTTGGACAATCCAAACTGCTTGGATTTTCGTGCTAGCAGGAACAACTATCTGAAATAAGATTGATCCATCCAGCAGCTGCTTGCTGCTCTGATATTACTTCTCAATTTCAACGCATCGCTTTTCACTTCTTTCTGCTAAATTTGATAAGCATCTTTTCGAGGAGAAACGGAAAGAAAAAAGTATCTCTTTAACTGGTGGTGTTTTATACTAGGACTCGTCAACTTAAAATAATCTGGAATTTGATTCAAGAAAATTCAGAAGATAATTACGTATTCTCAAGTGCTGAGAAGCGCGCTCTAAACTACCCTGCAAGCAGTGGTTTCTCCAGGCCGGACGCTACGGGAGAGAAACGGTTTCTCTCCGGTAGTGTCCGGCCTGGAGAAACCACTGCTCGCAGGGTAGCTCTAAACACACACAGTCATTGGACAGTACTTTTACGGTGACAAAATCCAAGCGTTTTCACTTCCTTACGGATTTAGAGTTACAGTGGAACTTGAGTTTGATATACTACAGTCCTTTAGCGGCATAGAACAACGTAGAAGTATAAATAACTTTTGCCTGAACGAACCTTAACCCGCCATGTTTATTGATGAACGAGCGCGTTTTGCGATCGAAAGCGTTTCTATTAAAAAGAAAGAAAATTGCAACCCAGGGTCAAACCTGGAAAACGAATCCGGGCCTTTCTTATCCTAATCTCTTTCTCTCACCACTACACTACCACAGCGACCAGCCAAAAGTCCGAAAAACTTAAGTGCATTCACTAGCAAACTGTCTTTCTTAGCTGTTACATCAATAACAAGTGACCATAGCCCTTTCCATAACTTTTACCGTAAATTCAACTTGGACTTCACTTTCATTCTTTCTAAGACTTTTCAAGAACGTATTATTTGCCTTATTGTAACTTAATCCAGGGAATATTTTACATCCATCATGACTAAAGGCTTGGTTACCAAGGGTGGCTTTGACCGTTAAAAATGGCAACGACCGTTTACGAAAGGGAAATAGGCGTCGCCTACGAGAAGAGGTCGTTTACGAGAGTTCTTTGAAAGATATTATTGTGTTCTTTGCTATTGTTTAGTACTGATGTATTTTGGAAGTTATTTTAAATATCCTTCTCGTCTTTTGAGTTTCGTTTTCGTTTCATTAAGTGGGTCATAGGTGGTCGTGTTAAGTTCCGTCAAAGTTCGCGTTTGGGTTTGTTAACCAGCGTTTTAGTTTTTCATTGTTTTGTAGCTTCTTGGCGATCGCATTTATTTAGGTTCAGTAATACCAAAACATTACCCACACCGTGTTTACCTTGTTTTTTTTTTCCACGGTCAGGTAACCCAAATGTATCCAGCTGTGGTTATAAAAACTGCTACTTTTTAACTTGTTAGTTAGTCGTTTTGTAAGGGCTGTAGAAGTCTAGAACAATAAAGAACAAGATGTAAAAAGAATACTCTCGGTACCTCATCGCTTAGCGAGTGAGTTACACAAATACCCCCCACACCATTGTTCTTATCATTCTGCGATGAGTTGCTTTAGTTCCAGCGAACAATATACAAAAATGTACCTAATCGCTTTTTGTATCATGAGGTCCGTTTGCCCTTTGCCTTTTTTTCGACACATTTAGAAATAGGTACATGTATAAAATTCATTGCCAAATGGTGCGAGTCAAGCATTTTAAAGCGTAGCAAACAATGCTCAATTTTCGAATTGTGCAAACTGGTTTGATGAAGGAAATCCCACGAAACAAAACACAACATGCAGCATGCAGGCATCGGAACACTATGAATTGTCAGACGTTTGACTGCTTTGGACTCTTGAACGCACTGTCTACTCTCTCAAATCGCCCTCCGATTTTAAAACAAGGGTAAGAATCACTTACAAAAGGTAAGGGAAAATAATTTGTGAGGCAGAAATTGTTTAGTTCTTTTTTTTTTTTTCGTTCACTTTTAATAACCATGCATTTCTTTGAATTAAATGTTGTTTACTCTTGACAAAAACAAAACAAAACAAAACTTCGCACCATAATTAAACCAGCCGTTCAATAACCGACTTCAGTAGCGTTGCACCAAAGCACATACCACACTCAATTGTATTTCTGTTAACTTTATTGCTCTAAAACTCATTCATGCCTTTAAAGACTGTCAAGCTTCACGTGAATGACCCTCCTTGGGTGACAGCTGAATTTAAGGCTCTTATCAAGGCGCGTCAAAAAGCCTTTGCGCAAGGTGATACTGAGGGTTATAGACATCTTCGGAACATCACCAATCGTGAGCGAAAGGTGTGTCGCGGAAAGTTCTACGCATCGAAAGTCGCTAACCTCAAGACAACCAAGCCTAGCCAGTGGTGGAGAGATGTTAAAATGATTGCTGGGATGACTCCGGCTACTGGTGGGGAAGACATACGTTCGCATTTACACCTTGACGGGATCGCGGCGCACTCTAATCAGGACATTGCAAACATGATCAACTCGGCTCTTCTTGAACCGATGCAGGATTATACGCCGCTTTCGTGTCTCCCCCCACTTGCGGACGACTCTGAGCTTGTAATAGTTAGCCCCTCGGAGGTATGTAATGTGAGGAAGGCCGGGGGACCAGATGGCATTAACAACTGGCTTCTTCGGGACTATGCTGACTTCTTAACTTCTCCGGTCTGCGACATTCTGAATGCATCTTTCGCTGAGCAGAAACTCCCAAGGTCCTGGAAGGATGCCGATGTCACACCTCTGATGAAAGTTAAGCCGGTGACTACCATCGCCAAGCATATTCGACCTATCTCCCTGACACCGGCTTTGTCCAAGTTAGCTGAGGACTTTGTGGTTAGCAAATATATTGGTCCCGCAGTCTTGGAGATGATTGATTCTAACCAATTTGGAGCTATCCCCACACGATTTTGACATGTACATAATCTGTTCTGGGAATAACACGTCATCTCACACATTGCCGTCTATCAACATCCAGATGAAGCACTGCTTTTTGGTCACGCTTCCTGCGAATTGATTTAAGTTTTGTCTTTTCGTCGTTCTGAAACTCATAAAGTTTGATAGAGTGTCTATAGGTCGACACTAATGATTATACAATGAAGGCTTATTTTGGAACAGTTCCGTGAAACAACTCGCTATCTCATTAAAAAAAACTGATGAAGTCAAAGTTAAAAACCTTCCCTGTAGACAGTGATAACCGAAGAATTGTTATTTTACCTTTATACACCACATACAGCATTTTGTAAAAAACTGAAACAGATGTTTTGTTTACGTTTACGTTTTACATTACCTTACCTTACCTTACTTACATAAAACATAATGCCTGCTACCGTAAAGCCTGCGTGGTAATGAGTCGTTCGAAAGGAAAGGGGAAGGGAATTAGGGCGCGAGATCACGCGCGAGGGAGGAGGAAGATAAAGATGTCAGATAAAGATACTAAGGTTGTGATTGACTTGTTTTGAAGACTAACCAATCAGGATTTTAAAATTCGCCTGGTCGATGTTAAAAACGAGAAAAACAATGGTCTCCTGGCAGGCTTTTCTTCCCTCCCTCCTCGCGCGCCCCCTCGCGTTGCTCTCACGCCTAAAACTCCAATTCCCATCCCTTTCAAACGCCTGCCACGCAGGCTACAATCGGCGACAAAATTGTTGAGACATTGTACTTAAATAGGGTAACTCCGGAGAACAAAAGAATCCGCACCCCTCCCCTGTCCCCTCTATTAAAAGTTAGGGTGTTTGTTGTTTTCTATAGGTAGCTAGAACAAGGGCACAACATTGCACGGAGGGGTTGGGGGAGGAAAGCTATATTTCCTCCTTTTGAAGTTAATAAAACGTAAAAAAGCCCAGTTTTGGGCGAAGTGTCTCAACTCATTTTGTCGTCGATTGTAGCTACACTAAACCTCAGTATGCAAGCTAAACACAGGGATCAAATAGTTGAGCCTTAGTGAATTCCAATGGCAGTGGCGTGAAAACCAAACTTGGTCCAGCGATTGCTGGAAGTGTAGCAACCACAACCCCCAAAATGGAGTTCTGTCAGAAAGAAGAACTGATTGGGCATCATACGATCAGGATTAGTGATGGGGATTGCCTTGGAGCGCCAGTCTACTGCCACACCGGTTCCTTCATAAACCAGGCTCGGATGGTAGCCACTGGGGGTTTGCAGCTTATGGTTTGGCATAAACGCAAACAAGCTGTTGGGATTTTTATCGCAATTACGGAACTGTATTTCATGCCCGTTGGATTGAAAACCTTGCATTTTATTATTTCTCGCCTCTGCCGCTGGAATGATTCCAAGGAAGATGTAATCGTTCATGAAGTAATTCTGTGGTTTAGTGTAACCGGAGTAACTATTCACCAAAAGCCCAAAGTGTGTGCTGGCAAACGATGGGAGAGGTTGGATGAGAGTATACGATTCACTTCGGTCGTTCTTCTTCTGTAACTTTAGCAAGACTCTGCTCCTATCTCGGAATAGAAAGTTGACTATTTCCTGGGCCTTAGGTCTTTTAGTGATGCTGCGAGGAAGGAAGGTGAAGCCACCACCACCAATTGCCATCTCACAATACACTTCAATGGGGTCAATATTGGTCAGCGGTTGGATCTTGTATACTCCACTCACTGATTTTGGGGGCAAACCTTTGCAACTGCGGGGAAACTGACACATAAAACATTTCTTAGTGTAGCTTGTTTTCCTTCAATTAATCATGATGTACATGTGTCGAAAGTTTCAAAAACATCGAAAGAAGGCAATGGCCACTTCTCTTCTTATTTTGGGCACGGGACGTTAGGGTGAGTGAACAAAGGAGCACTCAAGTGTTTTCCCAAATCGTATGCAGATCGATGGTAATTAATTTCTCATGGCCATAAATGCTAATTGGGCGTAACAGATGTGAAACCGTCTAGTTTATACAGCGGGGTAGTCATAAATGATGTAAAGTGTTCACAAATATCAACGACTATCACTTTGCAAATATGTTAGGAAGCGCAATGAAAATGCTCAGGTACTAGAGATTTGCGCAGTTTTAAACTTACGGTACTGTAGAGGTTCTTGTGTGAATGTGTACCAGGAGAGGGTACGTTTTGGATAATTTCGGCATTTCATAACTGTAAAAGCATTGCAGAGGATGGCTATTGTTCTCGGGACTTACAGTCGAGCTAGGAACATAGGCCTGTAATCCGGTAATAGAGAGATTAAGATTCATGTTTACCGCAAACGGCAAACGTCAGACTCAAGTTGAGAATTTCTCAGAATCGAAAATGTGCAGATTAAAACAGTCCCGAACTATTCCTATGGTTAAAACTGGCATACAACTACTTATTTTATTGGGTAGAAGCAATAAAGAGTAAACGGAAAATAAGGGGAAAACTTGGTCACGAGGTACAAATTCACGCCTGCCTTTTGGCTTATACGTGAATCTTAATCTCTCTTACATTACAGGTGAAGCATGAACTGAATCACTCTCATTAGTCGAAATCTGGGCGGTCTTTCTTTTGTTGAGAATACCCAAACAAAGGCCATGCAAGCTTTAGTTCATCCTTTTGTTTCCTAATATCTCACCTGAAATGGCTTATGACGCAAGGCGTGCTTACAAGCGTTAGCGCACAAACAAAGAAATCTGTCAAGGCCAGTTTTGTTATTTCAACTTATGTTTGGATTTTTATTGAGGCTAATTAGATTTTTCCGTGTCGAGTTAAAGCCACAAGACTTATTGGTATGTACGTAGGTGGAACGTACATATCTAGGTATTTCTTATTATTTTGTGATTTCATTAAGATTTTTCATTATTTTGCTCCGGGGATCCAAGCAGTAAAACTGATATAATTTGTGCTTTCAACACAAAAGATCACCAGCCAGCACAAATGCGAGAAGCAAAGGAGAGCAGATTAGTTCTAGGGGCAGAATAAAGTGGAAATTCAAGAAAAAAAATTCTTAACTGTTTCGTTCTAGAAACCACAAAACAAGCGGGGCATTCTCTACATCCTATTTTAAAGATAATAGTTAAGCGCGCAAGCGTCTAAAGGCAAACAACACTTCTACTTACTTTGTCTTCGTAACAATTACAGCAATAACCGTTAGAATGAACAGTGTCAAACTGCATAACCCATAGGACTACGAGAAAAACGCACGACTTCATCTGCAAATGTAGTAAAAAATTGAACCTATATGTTAGACTGGATTGGAATCCACATGATTACTCTGTGGGGTTGCTATGGGAAATAATAATAATAATAAATGTCTTTATTGAATATACAAGTAAAAATATATACCTGTATTTAAATGTTTAATATCATTAGTTAAAAAGTAAAAGTATATTTAAAATACAGTCTATTAATAAAACTAGCTTTAAAGCGTTCCGTGTTTACACAGGGTAGTAGGCTTGTTTGAGTTCTCATACGTTTTGAAGATTCTTTAACTCTGGGGAAAGCAAACCCCAAACTGAGAATGTGGTACAAAATCGACATTATCAATGGATAAGAGTTTAAACATTTCCAAGCAATGTTGTATTGTATTACTAATTAATTTCACTGTTGTTCAATGGTTTTTTTTAGCGAACTAGTATTGTCAGATATATTGAAATTCATTAGTGCTTTAAATCAAAAGCGTCAATATTGCTTACGAACTACAGTGGCATCACATTAGCGAAGCGGAAAAAGTAGCCTTCATAATTCATCCAAAAAAGAAACAAACAAACAGCATCAATGGACATAAATGATGATCTGTAGAATCTCAGTGACATTGTTGTACTTTAATTGGCACAAACATGAGGCAACAAAATCAATGTACAGCAAAGGAAACAGTGTCGATGTTTTAAATGGGAAACTCTGCTGGGTGAAGAGGGAGCTAATAGTGAGTTTACGCAACGAGACGGCAAAAAGAAGAGGACGGCAAAACGCTTGTGTGTGACAAACGTGACAGTGCTATTACTTGCGTGTTTTGTCGTGATCTTCACTTACATTAATGTTTTCTGGTCTTTTACAAAAAGATCTGTTTAAAGGAGGATGAAGTTCGGCGAAACGTTTTTTCAAACAAAATTATTGTCACGCTTGTCACACAGGGTTTACCGTCGTCTTTCCTCTCCCGTCCTGTTGCGTAAGCTCACTAAAGCAACAACGACGGCTACGGCTACGAAAATTTCGCTTAAAAAGTGACTCCGCGCTGCCTTTAATTCGTCAAATGTTGGCAACTTTTTAGGAGTTGAATTCTAAAGGACTGTATCAAAGTTCAGGAAAAGATTAAGAAAGTTGTGTTCCCATCCTCGATAAAACGTAAAATTAGGCATTTGCTTAGATGCACGCGCAAAGTTGTTGTTTTGATGATCTTAACCTATTTCTTTTTGGCCGTTGTCGTTACGGCCGCCGTCGTCGTTGCCTAAGCTCTCTCAGTAATGTCGCAACAGAACATCGGTGTACATCGGTATGAGAGTTTATCTAGCCATGTCAATTCCATCACTAAGGAATGATATTGTTCTTATGTAAGGCATCTCAATATCGAAAGCGGAAAAAGTAGACTTAAATAACTATTTCCATGACGAGAGCAACTTCGTTGAACACTGTTATTTATGTAAGTACCATTCAAACAGAATTGAGTTCAGACAAGTGGATAAGGGAAATGTACAAGATTGCACAATCCTCCGGAAGTGATCATCCTCATTTTCAGGCCCTAGCTTTTCAAAAGTTGGAGAGTCCTATTCACCATATAAATTGCAATATAGTGGATTAACATTAGGCAACCAATAGCACTGTTCACTGGGTAGAATTTCATCCAGTAGATAAATGGAGCGCGGTAGATAGTGAAGCCCTCTTAGTGATGTCATTGTTCACTTTTTGGCTTATTGCACGCCAATTAACCCATGAAAAGACTTCACCGTGGCGTACATGCGAATTAAATCCAAAAAATGGACTAGCTAGATAAGTTCAATAATCTGTGCAATTCTTAGCAGCAATATTTACAACATTTACGAAAATAACAAGCATAAAAACTATGAGCCATAATAATATGTATCCCCGTCAGTATTTCAGTGCGGTATTTTCATCTTTAAACAGCAGATTGCTCTACTATGTTTTCATATCCAGTTGAAAAATCTTCCATAGCTTGATCTGGTAAATTACCACTGCGTACGAGTCAAAAATTAACAACGAGGGTTCGTTTTACAATACAATGACCAGTGTTCAGTGGTGGGCACTCGTAATAAGGGTCATGCAGCTAATTCCAGCCATATCCTCTTATCTAGCTTATTATATATCAATTCTCTATGAATCAGTCTTTCTTAAGAAATAGCTTGGGGCCTTTCCGTTCAGTTTCTCTAAGTTATAGTACAACTGAGCAAGCAAACAATGCATATTATTTAAAGAGGTAAAGAAGAATTATCAGTGTTTATGCTTTATCGTCATCCACAGGTTTTATTCCCTCGAGCTCGTGAATGCCACAAGCGGTTGTAATGATAAACTGAGCAATATTTTTACTGACTAAAGTACAACTAAGTACAACTCTGATTTTAAAAAAATATATATACATAGACATTTCTTACCTTTCTAAGGCTGTCTCTTGACCGATCAGGTGTATGAGTCATACTGTCAATTGCTTTGATCCAGTGGGATCTTAAATAAGAAGAAAGCGGAAAAACTACTCAATTGTTTTATGTGCACTCGAGGAAAGAATGAATCACTTATTGGTATGTATGACAAGGAAAGTTTTTACTTCCTTTCAACCCCTTAAAATATCAATTTTTTGACTAAACATTGAAAGATAAACTTTAGAAACATTAAGTACAAATCTGATTTTAAAAATATACATATAGAAATTTCTAACCTTTCTAAGGCTGCCTCTTGATTGATCAGGTGTATGAGTTATACTGTCAAATGCTTTGATCTTAGTCAGTAGAATCTTAAATTAAGAACCTCAACCGGAAAAACCACTCAATCGTTTTATGCTCACTCGAGCAAAGAATAAATCAGTTATTGGTATGTATGGCAAGGAACGTTTTTATGATTTTTCAACCACCAACGAATGATCAAGGCAAAGTCTATGACAAGAAATCTTTCGGTTTTGGCTCTTTTAATTTATGTATCGAGACTAATTGCTCAACTGGCAAGATTACGTAACAAATAATTTTTCCTTAGTTCAAGGCATCTTTTCTAAGAAATGTTATTATAAGATCTTTTCAACTTGATTGGTCCTCAGTACATAATAAGAACTACTAGTTCGTAAAAGCAATAATGACGTATTTCCTTTTTGCAAGTGCGTCAAAATTACTTGTACTAACTAAAATAACATCAGCTGCATGATCTTATCAACAAAAGCGGAAAAAGTGAGGCTTTGATATGTTCAACAGTAACTGAAAAAGTGATGCTTCTAAGGAGGGCCTAAAATAGGGTTTCTTTATCCCGCTTCCTGCCACTACTTTTTCTTTCATCTCGCCATCCCGCTTGCTCGGGACGTGTTATCCCGATCCTACTATGAAAATTCTGTTTTTACATGCCATTCGCGGTTCTTTTTCCACATAAGACGCGCTTTTCAAGGGTTACGGTTAGCGCTACAAATCAGTCTTTATAGTAAACAGCAGCCGTAAGGTTAGTTTGGTAATTTTTTCTCTTTCGGATTAGTGTTCAGGAATCAAACAAAAGTTTTATTTACCGGAGAACAGCGAGTGGAACACCGAACAATGCGAAGGCCCTCCATCACACCAAATTGAAAAGCAGGGCGGTGAGTTGACAGAACAAACAAGCATAATTGGAAACAGTATCTATACCGAGATTTATTTAGATATGTCGTCCTTATCAATCCTTACGACCTTCTGGAAAAGTGAATAAATATTTACAAACCAAGGCTGGAATAAATTATGTACAACCTCAGCCGGTTAATAGTGGAAACGAATGCGGTATATCTTGTACAGTGGCTGTTGAAAAGTTAAACAGACGATTATTTCAGCTTTTTCTTAGCCTGAGTAGCGAGCGTTTCCGCTCTAGTTAATGTGTATTAAGCCCCTTATGGCGCCGGCCAAACGGAGGTGTCACCTCCATCAAAAATGTGATGTCTAGACTGAGCTAAGACAGGTTGTCACCTTCTTCGCCGGGAAGATTTTCTTCAGGCGCTTCCTCGTCACCTCTCGCTTGGTTCATCAAACTCTCTACTGTCAGGTTCAGCAGGTTCAGGGGTGCTCGAGTATACGGCGTTTTCATTTGAAGTATCTGAAGTGAGAATATCTTGTCACTCACCAAAATCTCCTTGTGGTTTCTGGTCTCACGCTTCTCTGTCGCACCTAAGCACTATAAGCCTTAGCCTGCTTTTGCATCATCGCAATTTCTTTATGATTAGCCGGCACCTACAGCAGTTTGTTCCTTCTGAAGGATGTCGAAAAGGCTGCATGACCGTTCAGGAAGCGTTCCTGGACGATGCCATGCGCCGACCAGGAATTTGTTGTTTAAGCTCTCTCGTTAGCCGTTTTCCTAACTAAGTACATTAGGGAACTTAAGAACCACGACGACGACTTTGTCGACGACGACCGGAAGTGAGATACCGTGCACTGCGCAAGCGCGATTAGCAAATTTCGTCGTCGTGGTGTCGTCGACGACGCCAAACACAGTAGAATCACGTCGTCCTGCAATCCACAAGCTTTCGCAGGTATAAATCATTGTTTTTAAGCGATTTTTCAAGGGCTTTGTATTTTTTATCCTCGTAAATCCAGGTATCCTTTCTTTTTTCTTCTAACAAACGATGTTGATTGAAAATTCGACTGATGAATTGTGTTTACTTCGAAGACAACACTGAGCTGTGGAGGCCGAGCGAGCGAACTAGTAAGTGATAAATTTAGTTGTACGTATTTAGGAAAGGGAAATCATATATCTTTAATTTAGAGGAAATGAACTTTATGTGGAAAACAGCTATCGCATCGGAATGTCTCTTTTTCCAAAACTAACGTCTGACAAACACTCGGACGCGGTCATCTCATTCAGGTTGAAAGTTGAATAATCTTCGTACGGAAAGCAGAGATTTTCCCATTTGAAAAGGTCAGACATTGCTAAAAATTCTTCATCGTCAATGAAAGTAGACGTACGGCTTATAAAATAAGATCTTGCATCGTTCTAAAAGACGCCTCTGCGAAAAAACTTTGTTGCGAACGAACATCACAGTTCTACTACTTCTACTTGTTTGTTTACATTCAGTGTCGTCGTCGTCGACCTACCGATCGACTGCATCTTAAGTTTCCTTTTTCCCGCCGAAACTGACGTTCTCGTTCCAGTCTTTTCCCGGTCAACAGACGTCGTCGTCGTGAACTTCGTCGTGGTTCTTAAGTTCCCTATTGTAACACAGTGGTGACCTGGTTCTTTTGATGAAGAGGAACGTACAGATCGTCGACATCAAGGTTCATGCAACTCAGTCAGGAAGTTCGTCTTGTTGTAGGAAAATTGTCCCATGTTTTGCTGGCGATGCTCCAAGCCCTGTCGTAGCAGCTGTACAGAGTCCACTGTTTTCGCGGCAACACTTCTGTGAGGACCATTCAAATTCTGCGGCAGAACATACTCCATGTTCTTATGGATGATGGATCTCTTCTAAAACATGCGTGAAGACAGTCACCAACTCTTGAAATGGCTGTTGGTAGATTGCACAGGCTGAATTCTTCGCGCTTTCTGTGAATAGAAAAAGTGGAATAAAGAATTAAAAAGCATCAACAGGTAAAAGAAGTCGGGCCATGTTTCTAAACGTTGTGAAAATCTTAATGCAACTCATTTGCGCGGTAAGGACCGGCACAAGTCAGGGTTGAAAACATGCATTTACTTTTTGACGCAATTCCATCACAGTTACCTGCAATTCATCCAGCGAACAGTTCAATCTTTCCTTCAGATCACCATCATTTCAGCTCTCTATTATTATCGCGATCAAAAACTATGATTCGCCCTCATGTAAAGCAAAGGTATGAGGAGCTGCACAAAGACATGATGCAGAATGTACATTAACACGCGCAGTCTTTAAATCAGATAAAGAAACTTCTTCAGGTGTTTATCTTAAGAATCATTCAGCGGTTTGATATAAAATTGAGACATCACCCATCGAAACTTACAGGCTAGTTTTTCTTCACGGAATAGGGGAATCGGGGTATCCGGGAATACTCTCAGTGATATTATAAGAATAACAAGTCCAACAACGCCGAAAACTTAAAACGAATTACAGAAGAATTAGCCATGTTTATGTTTTACCAATCAGAAGTTTTTCCCCACGTTCAAATAAACTTAGAAAAAAGTCAGTACAGTCCTGTCAAAAATAAACAAAATGAGAACAAACAAACAAATAAAAGAAAGGACACAAACACAAACAAATCAAAAACCAACACCCCTAGTTCCCGTTCAACGATCAGGCCGTGAAACGCTTTTGTGTCTAATCTTAAATAAGGACCCGGCTGCGGAAAAAATCACTCAAACATATCAGGCCCAAACAGCGTTACTATGTACCTTTCCTTAGATATGTAATGAGATTTGTCCGTTTGCTTGTATTTTCAATCACAAGTAAGGCTTTGTGCCGCAGTTGAAAGAAAATTGTATTAAACTTTTCGACTTTGTAAAATACTTGGAACCAGACAGTAACTTAAAAATATAATATATTAAAGTGGTTTTATTTGAACTGTCATAATTAAGAATATGGCTTCATGTGTTTACTAATAAACTAAAACAACAAGAGAATAGACTGTGTAATCTTAGCTTTTTCGTTTACTACGCAGAAACTCTTAAACTTTTAAGGAGAGACAGGCAGCCTCAACGTTTTTGAATACCGTAATTCCTCTATTAAGCCAATCCCCGCCCCCCCCCCAGCCTTATTTATTTCAAACACATTTGAGGGGGTCTTAGTAGAGACGGGAAGCTTATTTGAGAGGGCGAGGATTTTTCAATTTAGCAAAGGAGAGGGGATCAGGTCTTCATGAAGAACTAGAATGCAAAGTGAAAAAGCTCAAGCACAAGAAGTTGGAGGTCGTGCATTCGAGGATCAAAAATGAAACAAATCCGAACTTCCAGCTTGTAAATAAACCATCCTCTCGATTCTAGCAGACTTCCCTTCGGCATCTACAAAAAACTACTTTTGTTTGCGCTCCCTCAATTATGGTTTTATTATGGCCTGTAAATTAAATGCAAATAGCATAGCCTCGAAATTTTGGGGCGAGAAGTGTGGACCAGGGCCCAGTTGCTCGAAGCATGGTTAGCGTTAACCAGCGTTTAATACCTTGACAACGCATTGGTTTTGATACTTCTTAACCAATGGTTAGAGCTAACCATGCTTTGAGGAACTCAGCCCTGCACGTTAACGATAGATTTTGGTGTCGTCAGCTAATGTCTCTGCGAATTCTTATGGTACCAATCATCCCTTCCCCCTTTTTGTCGAGCACTTGTCATTTTTCTTTCGAAAGCTTCAAATATACAATTAAGTTTAATTCTAAAATACCTAGTTGCGGCAGTTAACGCATGCAACAAGACTGAAAGTAAGCGTCGGTAAAGTCACAGACCGAAGCCTGGTGCTCTCCATTTTGATTTACAAGTTCCCGTCTCCAAATCCGACGGATGACCCAGAAAAAAACACTTTGAAGAGCGGTTTCATTGATTTCCCGTGCACGAAAAGCCGATTGGCGTACAAAACATCTGGGGGTTCAACTTAAGAATATTTACATTGTTTTAATATTCAGCTTCCTTGCAACGCAGGTTGTTTTATTGTTTCTTTCATTCTAGTATTCGCTTCTATTAGTTGGATATTGAGATTATCACAGGACTTACATATTTATGATACTTCGAAAACACCTGATGGAAATGTTTAGCGTGCGTTCTATCGACCTTAGTTTGAAATAAGAATACCTCAAAAATTATTCCGGAATAGCCTTAACATGAAAAAAAAAACAAACAAACAAAAATAACTAGTACGATCTCTTTACTCACTGTTATCAGCAGGAGGTTCTGGTTTAATTCAGATTTGAGGGTGGATAATTGTCCATTAGGCCATCGATATAGAGCACTTAAGTGTGACGTCATAAAAATGAAATTTCTAAAATTATGGGATTTGTCAGGATATAGAGACAATTTGCCCTGAAATGCTCATTTTTGGTAAGTAGGCCTCTTGGATATTGTTCTTTCAGAATATCCTGACAAATCCCATAATTTCAGAAATTTCATTTTTATGACGCCACACTTCAGTACTCTATATGCCTTCTGTTTGGAGAATAATATTTAAGGTCTCGGTAAAAGAAAACGAGGTGCCCACAGAAAAAAAATTCTAGTCGCGCGACTATTTTCGTTACAAAGGCAAGTTATGTATCAAATTGAAGCTAAAAGACTAAATTACCTTATAAAAGATTTTATTTCATCGAATTTCAAAAGGCGCTTAAGTTTTTTGCTCTCGAACTCAGAGGTATCGAGTTTACTGCTGAAGCTCCAACCCTTTCGCGTTGTTAAATATTCACTTCCTTTTTATTACATCTGATTGACAGATAAAAGACCTAAAAAAGGGTGTGAGGAAATTTGCATATGTCTCGTATTAGCGGAATTATTGCATTTCAAACTAAAAAGTCGAATCTCGATCGCGATTTACGCAAAGAAACTGACATAAAATGAGTTACAAAGGGAAATCGGAAAATTCCTCACACCCTTTTTTAGGTCTTTTATCTGTCAATCAGATGCAATAAAATGATCGATTAGATGATCGCTTACGAGAACTTGCCCAACTACAAATAAACATTGGGAAAGTAACCGAAAATTGTGTGCGTTTAGCCATACTGTTGTTTGACGATGTTGTAACTGATTCAGTCAAAAGCATAAGATTCAAGTGGTGATTTGACATTGTAACGGGGTGTGTTTGTGGAAATTAAAATAAAACACTGAAACTGACATAAAATCACTGCAATGAACAGCGATTTGAAATTGATTGGTTAAAATACAAGATTCTCTAGCTATAACCCACAAGTGTCCGCGGCTGCATCCGCTTAATTAAGGGAAAGTCAAAATGCAAAGTTTGTATTGGATTTAAAACGGGATTTTCTGAAGGGGGCCGTTCGTAGAGAAGTCCAATAACGAGAGCTTCCACTGAACTTTGTTGTGGTGAAAAGTGGCCAAAGCGAGAGGGATAGATTCCGAGATCTGGCCACTCAAAGCAGAATGTTTGAAAAATATTCTACTTATTCTGGTAATGAAATAACAGGAAAACAAAACGGACTTTTGATATTGTGGGTTGTTCTATCTATTGCTATTCCATAATAACGTCAATGGAATGCACGCACCTAAATGAAGTTTTAGACCTTACTTTCCCTGAACAGAACCTAGAGCGTACGCTTAAAATCACATGCAAGCAAAAAGAGGGGCTGTAATAGTTCAGGATTAGCGAACTCCAATGGCAGTGGCGTGAAAACCGTATTTCTTCCAGCGGTTGCTGGAAGTGTAGCAACCGCAACCCCCAAAATGGAGTTCTGTCAGAAAGAAGAACTGATTGGGCATCATACGATCAGGATTGGTGATGGGGATTGCCGTGGATCGCCAATTAACCGCCACACCGCTTCTCTCGTAAACAAGATTTGGATGATAGCCGCTGGGGGTTTGGAGTTTGTGGTTTGGCATAAAAGTAAAGAAGCTGTTAGGATTCGCATCGCAGTTACGGAACTGTATTGTACGTCCGTTGGATTTAAAGCCCTGGGTTCCTCTCCCTCTCGCCTTTGCCGCTGGGATGATTCCAAGAAAAAAGTAATCGCTCATGTAGTGGTTCTTTGGTTTTGTGTAACCGGAGTAACTATTCACTAAAAGCTTAAAAGAATATTTGGTGAAATTTGGGTGAGGTTGTATTAGAGTATACGATTCACTTCGGTCGTTCTTCTTCTGTAACTTTAGTAAGACTTCTTTTCTGTCTCGGAATAAAAAGTTGACTATCTTTTGGGCTCCACGAGTTTTAGAAAGGCTGCGAGGAAGGAAGGTGAAGCCACCACCACCAACTGCCATCTCACAATACACCTCAATGGGGTCGATATTGGGTAGCGGTTGAATCTTGTACACGCCACTCACTGATTTTGGAGGCAATCCTCTGCAGCTGCGAGGAACCTGACAGAGAAACATTTATTAGTATAACCCGTTTTCCTTGCACTTAATTCTCTATGCACTACAGGTCAGTTTGAATACTGTAATTCTTGGAATAAGCAAATTCTTGGCAGAGGGCTGCTTACTTCGAAACTCTGGCAAAGAATGCGGAGGGGAGTATCCAAATCTATGCAAGCACTAATTTTCTTAAGTCTTGGCTAGGTAGATGATAACTAGTTTTGTTTATTCATTACAATATTTCTCCAATTATGATTAGCTTTAAAGTAAGAACAAGTCAGACACTTGCTCGGATGAATAGGGAGTGACGGGGCTTTGAGAAAAATTTTTCGACTTCGCGGCTAGGCCAACAACAATGGTTTAATTCAGTCAAATGATACAGGCAAAAGGTCAAACGTAACCAGAAACTCATAACCCGTTATGATCGACTTTCTGACGTAACTTAATAACGTCCCTTTATTTCATGGAGGCGACAGATTTTAAGTGAAGAGATAAAATCCCGAGACCTAGTAGATTTTCCGCTCTAATGCTCCTGGGTTTCATGGTCTTAACTAAATTTAACGCTTTTTAAAGACAATTTAAAAATTGTCGTCTGCCTGTTTTCTTTTCCTGAACTTGCAGAAAAACGTACTAGTTATCTGCTCCCAGTTGTTGGGACGTTAGATAGCGCTATCCACCGGATAAATCCGCAGTAAGTAAAAAGGAAACGATATTAGATAAAGTTTTCTCCAGTGGATAGTGTTCACCACCTTTTGAACAACTGGGACCCGGTCTTTTAAAGGACAGGTTTGTTTGGTAATAGATTCATGTTTGTTTTCCCTCTGGTCTCAATGTCTCGTTCAAGAGGCCTATTGAGAAAACACAACACTTTATACTTCTCGTGAGGATCACGCCCCAGTTGTTTCTAAAGGTGGATAACTCTATTCATTGGATAAATCTCCGACCATCGGATAAAGCAATTGGTTTCTCTTATACTTATCTGCTGGATAGTGCTCTATTTGATGGATAGCGCTATCCAACGTTTGAACAACGGAGGCCTGCAGAAAATTATCCTCGTCCACTTACTCTCTCGGCGTAACAATTACAGCAACCACCCCAGCCTTGCGCATGAACATTGCATTCCCACGGCATAATCCATAGGATGACCAGAAAAACCGAAGACTTCATCTGCAAATTTAAAAAAGGTTTGACGTTTTTTAGAGAATCGAAACGATTCCAAGCCACTGCGCTGCTTCAGTGGGAAAACAAATTACCAAAATGAGGTTAATTTAGAGCTGCAGTAATTACTGAGATCCAAAAATTGCCCCTTGGAGTGAGGGCTCTTGTCGATGCAAATCAAGGAATTACGTTTTACGAGCAGCAAGCAACTCTGCAGTGCTCTCAAAATCATGGAAAACCACACTGAGAGTGTCATCTAGGAAAGACACAAACCCAAGGCTCTTCTTCGCTGTCTCCTTGGTTAACTCGACAAACCTGATCACAAAATATGCGCTTTGGGAGTGCTTCGACTAAACTGCAATGTATAAATTGAATCAAAATATGCCGGCTTCAACTGCATAAAATCGATCAAATCTTTAACGGAAAATATTGGGTTATTGTTGGTTGTCGAGAGCTGGATCAATCTTTGTCCCTCCAATGGAATAAATGGTAGTTGAGCCAATCAGAGACAACGACCAGAATTTTTTCCACTTGCACAGAAAAAAAAACTGTCTCCGCAACCTGTTCTTTTGTGTGATTGTGGAGAACAATATTGTCGGAGCTATTTAAATTCAGCAGTAGTTTGAACCGAATGGGGCAATTCTACTATGCGAGTTACAGTAATCTCCAATGGTATCTCAATAGAGAAGAGAACTGATGACATCACAAAAACCAAATGTGTGAAGTTATGGGATTGTTTAGAATATTCAGAAAGAACAAGATTGCAAATTGGTGAGGAAATATAGGTACCAGTTTGATCTTATGAATCCATAAAAATCCTTCTGAAATTGACTTGGATCGTAACGTTAACGATCCAGGCCTATTTCAGAAAATTTTAATGAATTCATCGAAACATCTCACCAAGTTGCATTAAAAGGCTTAGTTTTGGTAAGGGGGCGTTATTCACCCTGTTTTTTTCTGAATATTGCTAACCAATTCCATAAATTCACAAATGTAGTTTTTGTGACGTCATCATTTATCTTCTCGATATAGCGACAGCGGAAAAAGTTGACAACACGTAGGTTATATGCCACAGAAAATGTGCTTCTTCATGTAGGAAAAAGTCAGAACAGCATCGATGATGGTGGTGTTCGTAAGAACTATAACTGTATTTGAGAGGGAAAGCCTTTTCAAAACAAGGAAAAGCACTGCTTTGCTACTTTTTCAAACTACAAGAAAACAAAATATGTTTCAATGTGAGCCATATCTTCCTCGGTTTACTAAGAGTAACAGAAACCGTTCGATAGGTACATGTAGAGCTCTGCAACAGAATGTCGATGTATACCGCGCAACCCGCATTCTGACTGAATTGATTTCAACTGATTTGTCCCGGTCGTTAAGGAAGACTTTATGGGCATATTCGTTCTGACGTCACATTGGGCTCAGTATTTGCCAATTAACTTGTAAAAAAATACAGGAAAAAATTGTTGAATTAGCTAATAAGTAGTGTATCATGTTCAAGACCTTGCCAGCAACATTTAAAAAACATGAAATTTGCTGGTGGCATAAACACGGTCAAACACCAATGAGCTATACATTCTTAAAAATAAATCTAGGATTTGCAACAGGATTCCTCAAATCGTATCTGCCATATCGAGATGCTATTTTCAGCCAAGGGACTGTGCTACAATCTTTATGTATCCAAAATTGCTTTACTATGGGTTGATTTGAGAAACGCTGAAGCACGAATTATCAGAAATTTTTTCAAAATGTCTACAAATAAACTTTAACAACAGTAAGTACAATTTTGCTGAATACAAACCTTTTCGCTAGTTTCTTTAGCCTTTCGATGTAGCACCAAATAACCTCTTTTAACCTATCGGCTGTATGTATCAAACTCTTTGATCTCTGGCTTTAAATAAGAATCTAACCCGGAAAAACCGCTTAAATGCATTATGTACCAGTGGTGTATATCGAGTACAAAGACGTCTTTATATCAAAATTCAAGGAAAATCTAACCAGATAGTACCTCATTGAATACGGAATATCAAGATGTTTTGGTTTCATTTGTGTGCCACACTTTCAAGTATTTTATTTGCATGATTTATGTGGCTGCTGACAAATGAAAGCAAATGACTAAACCCTATCAAGTCAAATGAAGTTAGATTTCTTGTCTACTCAACAGAAACTATTAACGTAAAAATGGCAGCCTGAAGGTTTGAGAAAATATGACAGCGAATATGGCAACTGCGTTGAAGGTACTTTTGGAATAGTGACGTCTATCTAAGCTCTAGTTTAAAATGTCCGCTTGAATGTGTTGTTTTGTGCAGCCTGGAAACACTAAACAAACGTATTCTGGTTAAACTATTGCAGAATGATTGTTGAACTCAATGCACCAATTTCAGTGTTTTCTCATCCGTTTTTCGAATATCATTTAGCCTCAGCCATCGATATCAGCAAATACAGCTGTAAATAATCTGCTCACCACTGACAAATGGTAATATCTTGCCTAGCAAAGTCCAATATTCAGTGTTTAATTTTGGTTTCTTCCTATTCATTAAAAACGTAAACGGACTTCAAAACCAATAATAGCTTTGAGGTCCTCAAGGAAAGGTGATGTCCAGCACGTCGGCGGTACGTTTTACTGCCATCATCTAAATCTGAACAGTAATTTGCATTTGCCGGAATGTCCTACATATAATGTAAAACATGATCGAGGCTCACATGACATTTCAGATTGGAAATTGAAAGAAAACCTGATGGGCAGGAATATGACCGGGATGAAAAGTTCATGAAGTTATAGATTGAGATGATGGTGTTATTTGAAACAAAAGGATATTCCCATAAACAGTAGCTGATAGACGGCTGAAAAAAGAAAATGAACTTTGGCGGTCATACCACGTATGAAGAATTTTGCCCATTTCAAAAGATACACACAACTATGACGAGCCTCCTTAAAACAGTAAGTTTTATACGTTGCAGAACACAAGAAGTTATAAATTAAATGCCCGCTTATGAACTTTAAAATTGGTAACGAGTCTGGCAATGACAAACGTTCAATCAACTAGACTGGGAAAAAAGAGAAGCAAGCGCACTTTGAATGTGACTGATATTACACTTATTTCGAGAAAGGTTCTCGGAAAAACATGCGCACGCGAATATCCTAATATGGGATATGATCAATACACGGCTGTTCCTGACACTGTAGCTGTCGGACCTACTTTTGTTGCTTTCCTTTAGCACTCGCAAACATACGCCCATGACCTGTCGTGTCATTATTTCAAATTGCTTTGAAGAACAGTGAACTCAAAGCTACCGACAATACCTTTCGGGATTGTCGCGTGCCCTTTTTTTCCGACAACCTTTCTCGAAATAGCTGTATACCAGTATGTCAAAACGAACATCAACAAGACCATATATTAGCAGTCCAGGACCTGAAGTCACGATTCCACTGTCTTTGATTCAAGGAAAAACATTGAAGTCAAGGGAGGCCGAGAGATGAAGCAAAAACGGCAGAAACATGGGGCTTCCCAATCTACGTCAATGATCCTTCATAATAGCGCTATAAATATGCTTCTTACCAAAATAATATTGTAAGGAAAAGGAAATCGGAACCGCCGGTTAAGCGCTTCAACCACATCAATTGGAGAGGAAAATCAAAAATGAGCTGCTCCTCCTGCCGTGGAATTTTAAGTTGAGTATGTAAGCAAAGTAAAAATTATAATGCAATTGATAAAAACTTGTCAATTTTTATGTTTACCTTTTTTATTTTCTACAGTACGCTAATTGTGTCACATATCCCGGTACTTTCCTTGGGTTGAAAGCATCCTCGGAGACCCAGGGGCAGATAGTGCAGGCGAGGGAAAGTCTAAACAGGCGGAAAAATATGGCACGAAGAAAAGTAAAGAACGGCCAGAAGAGCCCCTGGGGACAATGTCTTACCAGACCAGTTCTAAACGGTCGCCGCCGTTCTGGCTTTTGATTGGTGCCAGAAAAACACAAGTTTTCTGACACCAATCAGAAGCCAGAACGGCGGCGACCGTTTGGAACTGGTCTGGTAAGATATTGTCCCCAGGGGCTCTTCTAGCCGTTCTTTACTTTTCTTCGTGCCTTATTTTTCCGCCCGTTTAGACTTTCCCTCGCCCCCACCATCTGCCCCTAGGTCTCCGAGGATGGGTTGAAAGTAGAAAAGTTAAAAACAACAATGTGCATTACGAGTTACCCCGCGACGCGAGGGTTGTCTTGGTTGGAAACCCTGAAGAAGTCGCGGTTTGAGATGTTTTAGGGTTTCTAAATTCAAGGTCAGAAAGGCTTCAGCTTGGATAGCTTGCAAAAGTGTGGACCTCAATGCTGCCACGGGCAACAAAGATCAGACTGTTTAGAGCAACTGTGGAGTCTGTCTTACTCTATGGAAGTGAAACGTGGACCGTGATAAAGTAGCTGGAGAAAAGTGTCAATGGATGCTACACCAGAATGCTGTGGACGGCCCTGAATGTGCACTGGCAACAACATATGAACAACCAGGAACTATATGGGAGCCCCCCAACAGTTAGTGAAACACTCAGTCTACATCAACGATTTACCGGGGGTAATGACAGTAAAATGTGTAGGGTTATTAGTACTCAAGAAGATCTGTCTAGTTTTCAAAGTGACATAGACAAAATTTCAGATCGGTGTGAGATGAATAAGATGAGAATTAATACCGAGAAATGTAAGATCATGCGAATAACCAGGAAAAAGTCACCATTAGTTGGGGAGTATAATATTGAAGGTCAACCTTTGGAAAGTGTTGATGTGTATAAAGATTTAGGATTATTTACTACTAGTAATCTTTCATGGAACCAACACGTAGATAAAATAACTGCTAAGGCTAATAGGGTTTTAGGGTTGGTTAAGAGGACTTGTAGGGACTTAAAGGATATTGATACCATGAACACACTTTATTGTAGTCTTGTGAGACCTTTATTAGAATATTCATGCGAAACTTGGAACCCTCATACTAAACGTAACATTGATAAACTGGAGGCTGTTCAGCGAAGAGCTACCAGATGGATCACTAGGTCTGATGATGATTATGATACTAGACTATCTAAGCTAAAATTGTTGTCATTATCTAATAGGAGGTTCTCTAGAGATGTTACATTTTTTTAAATGTAATTAATGGACATTAATATATTGACATTTCAAATAAGGTCATATTTTGTAAGGACAGAAATACAGGTTTTAACTTGAGGAAAAATGACACACAGGACCTTGTTCCAAATTTTAGTAGAACTGATGGTTTTAAATGTAGTTTTTTTAACCGTGTTGTAGATGAATGGAATGGTTTACCCAATCATATTAGAGAATCAAACAGTATTGCAACTTTTAAAAGAAATGTGTTAAGCTTTATTAAGGATAACTAGAACATTCATATTTCTATTTGTATATATTTTTCTTATATGTTAATTAGTGGGGGCATCCCTAGTATGGCGCATTGGTGCTTTTGGTTGTCTCCTTCTCCACAACTTTTTTTTTTTTCTTTTTTTGTTTGTTTGTTAAAGTAGTGTTAGCTTATTTCATTTCATTATTTGCTTGTTATGCAGTGGAGTGAATCTGTAATAAAGTATAAAGAATGGCTCCCCTAAACGCCCTGAACTAACTACAACAAAGCAGTCTGCTGGTGAGCTTCATGGCCCCGGAGAAATTGGTGGGACAGTCTTTTGAACCCACCATTACTGGATCAAATCGTTTGGTTCAAATCCCACCTTATAACGAACGTGCCAAGATATTTAATCGCATATTAGCTCGCTGGTTAAACATTTTAAACTAGACTTTCCCTCTCAGCAGGAAAACGATTCTGTTGTAAACATCAATGACTTGGCTGTTCAGGAAGATTCTCCTGACATTATAAAAAGCAATGCAGCCCGATGGCAGGCTTCAGAATAATTTCCAAGTTTCCTCGGCACAACAAGGAAGCCATTAGAAACCTTAACATTGAGGTTTTTCGGCATTTCCGTGAACCGCGAACGTCAAGACGACACGTGACCAGGGCCTTGCCGTCAGGTTTGCGGTTTGAGGTTCACGTTTGTACGGCTAGACCACGCTTCAAAGGTGAGTGATTTACCGCAAGGTTTTTTGCACCCTAAAACATCACAATCCCACGTTTGAGAAGAAATACGATTTTTTAGAATTTTTTTTGCATACTGATTATCGAGTTCTATTTCAAGACAATTTCTCAGCTAAAATAGAAGTAGTTGGATGAATGAAAACAAACATGGCCGCCGCAAGCTACCAACAGCGAATCTTAAGTCCCAAATATGGGCAGACGGGTAACGTGAAACCGTTAACCGCAAAACGCAGTTTGTCGTTTGCAGTAAAATGACCAAACCTCAATCTTAAGGTCTCTATTATCTAAATTTGACCGCCGTCAGACTATACCGAGTACTTTCGATCTAACGTGCATGCAGTGTTTACACCGCGCTTGGACTCTTACCTCTTACCTGTAAATTCTCATATGTTGAAATTTGTTTCATTATGTAATGATTTACGTAATAATTTGTTATCAAATCATACTGATGACACTTGATTAACCTTTGTAATCATTGCCTTGTATCATCATTAATAAAAATTGTAGTCCATAAATTTCAACTACATGTAGTCATGCAAATAAAGCTTATGTTCAAATGTTGATGTTCAAACTTCTATAATCCAGTTCTTCTAAGTGAAAATGGCTGGCCTCCTGACTATTATCCAGAGATCGTTTCAGTTAGCAGGACATACTTTAGCAACAATTTCACAGAAACGCAGTGTGGCAGTCCTATCGAAAATAAAAAAAGCGGATTTCGCCAAAACAGGTAAAGACCTTCTTGGTAAAGGTTTGAGTCGCGCCTGAAGGAGCGTACAGGTACAGCTTAAGCAATATCGGAAGCTAAGAAAGTAGGGCACCAGTTTTTCCCCCAAACCGTCAACGTAACGCCCTTTCTTTAACATGTAGAGGGTCATGGAACAAGGGGCGATGGGGAATCCTCCAAGGTCGCTGGCAAACCAGGACCCGTCTGTACATAATAGAAAGCGATGCCTCAAGGGAAGCCTGGGGTGCCCTTTGCAATGGGGTGAGCACAGTCGGCCTATGGAGTCATTCCGAACATTTTCTTCACATAAACTGCTTGGAACTGCTCACAGGCTCTTTTGCAATTGAAGGAAAAATAATGTACTGTTGGCAGGAAGGTAAGGGATTTGCTGCAAGCGAAAGGTATTGACAGATTTCAATATAAGCTTCATTCAGTCCCTAGGGAATCCGCCTCTGCTGCTGCAAGGAGTGGGGTGGCTGTTCGCCACTTTGAGGTTGCACGAGAGACCGGGTCGAGATGGTTGTCAAGTGTATCGTGGCACTGTTTTGGGGACAAATTTGCCGCCTTGTTGAAAATGCGTCCCCAAAAACAGTCCCACAATGCACTTGCATCCGGTCTCCCGCGCAACCTCAAAGTGGCGAATATCCAACATTTCCGCCAGGCCTCCTGGTCATCTCACTCTACTTTCATGCATTTCTGTTATAGACCTATGCAGGAGCCGCCTGCGCTTTGCTGATTGTAAGTAGGTCAGTTCTATCAGCTCCCGAGGAAAGGAGTAGCCTGCCTTTGAACATGCATTGTTACATGGAGTAGAATGTTCAGAAGTATAATGTCAGATTATACAAGGAACGTTAGGTCCTGACGTACAAGATGGGAACGTGAGATGGAAGGAAATAATGCAATCCCACCCACGCCCTTTACCTCTCTGTTTAATGTTTTTATTGTTGTTGTTTTTTGTTGCTGTTTCTCTTTCTCTTTTTTTGCTTTTTTCTCTTTCAGGTTGACGTTTTTGAACTCGTATTTCCTTGTTTTCCTGCAAAATCACTGTATTTGGAGGGAAATAATCCTGTCAAGCGCTCATTTTCAATAACTGGAAAAAACGTGTGGAACCTAATTCCTTCCGACTGAAGAGATACTTCTAAATTCGTTTTTAACTGGCAAATTCCTGGATTTTTATTCTATACTTTTTTGGATAGGGACGACTATATGTTGAAGTCGATGCTTTAGTTCAAATACAACACCCAAGCTCTTCAAAATGTATATGTAACGTATTTAATAGATTAAACTGTTTTTAGCAAACCATTACGCAATGCAGGGTATCTAATTTTTGTTCTCTCCGAAAAGTTATTACATTTAGGTTTTCTTATATTTTCTTTCTTGTCCTCTTCGCCTCCGGCCACGATTAGCTTAAGCTCACCGCGGGTTGCATGAAAAATTTCCTTTCTCCTTTTTAGTTCACTGTAATTTATTAAATGTAAACTATTCAATGTGTAAAAAGGGTGGTGGTGTTGTTATAAGGATGGCATTGCATCGTTACCGTTGGTTTTATGTTTCTCGTATAATCGATCTTATACCCCAGGACAAATGGTGGGGAGTGGATTATTCTGCTCCTGTGTAAAGATAGGGCGATATAAGGATTCGCTGATTAGAGAAATGGATGGGGGTGAGGTTACCCTAATCTTTTTTGCGCATTCTTTTTCCGGAAAGAAACAGAAAATTGAGCAAATGAATATGATAATTGCTCGAGTACAAGGTTTATTGTGATTAAAATTCCTGTTACAGTAAGAGCCCTAATTCTTAAGCACACCAGCAACTAAGACTATGAATAGAAAGTTACCACTACTGCCACAGTATTTCGTTCATTATTTCTTTACTGCTGCGAACACTTTTTGTGAGCTTAGAAGGTACAAGGACATCCTGCTGGAATCCGTAAACGTACGTTGCCTTTTATTCCATATAAGAAATCATACCACTTGTAAACATTTCCTTCCCCTGTCAAGCAGCATTTTGACAACTCATTGATGGTAGAACCTGGTAACACATACGACCACACATTAACATTTGCCAGTCTCCCAACAAACGACTGTTTTGAGTCGAAACCTCCGCCGACATCGTCCTGCTCTTGCCCAAGCATCAAGGAACCCTCAGCATTTATGGTGTAACCTTTCTTGAAGTCTACGCCTGATTTCACAAATACTCCATCTTTGTAGCTTTTCCATTCGCCCTTACTGTTTTCCCAAGTCACACATATCTGATGCCATTTGTTATCGTCTGCAGTTATGCCCACAGACCTGGGACAAAGATCAGGCGACATCAATAACTTATCATTCTTATAATCAGTGATATTACATCCCAAGATAAAGCTTACAACTAAATGGCAACAGTAAAAACATCAGAAATAAGTACGAATACCTCACTACAAATATACAAATATGCGAAAACATGCAATAAAAATTAAAAAAAAATTAAAGTAAATAAATAATGATAATAATAACCGCCGCCTGATTAGCTCAGTTTGGAGAGCGCCGGTCTATCGAAAGGGAGGTCGCGGGTTCAAACCCCAAAAGGACCAACATCCAGGCTCTTTAAACAACTGAGAAGAAAGTGCTGCCTCCGTAATGACATCTGCAAATGGTTATACTAATTTCTAGTCTTCTCGGATAAAGACGAAAAACCGTAGGTTCCGTCTCACAACACTTTCACTCATTTGTTCTTGTGGGACGTAAATAAGCCCGCATCACTATTCGAAAAGAGTAGGGGTGGAGGACCCGGTGGTGTGGCCAACCTTAACGGGTTGTGGGATTGGGTAGGGATGGCACCTCGCATGGGACCTAAGTCCCTTTCGTACACATTCCCTTTAGGTTGGTCTGTGTCCAGGTCTCCAGAACTAAATAAATAGAATAGATAAATAGACAATTTACAGTAACTCAGGCCGAAAAGGATTGGTCGGTAGAATTTAAAAGTTACGCAAGAATTGGCATTGCTCTCACCCTCTGACGGAATAAGGCTACATCCTTATTTTGAGAAAGGGAAAGGGATTGGTCGGCAGAATTTAAACGTTATGCAAGAATTGGCACTGCTCTCCCCTTCCGACGAAGCCAAGTGTTTAAGACCTATGACCCTACCAGCGAGTTAATTGAACGGCGCAAACAATTCCTTCTGACGTTAATTCTCCCTTTTTTTGACTTTAAAACAATTAGAAGTAAAATTCGGGCGTGTCTGCAATGGAAATGCATTGTGTCCCTCTCTTAGTGCCTCAAACTACCAAGTTATATAAATGGCTATGGACCATATATGCGATGGGCCTTTACCCCACCAGGCAATAAACGCTGTATTGCTAGAGGAAAAATGTGGTGCTCTTTCGAGTGAATACAGTATTGCCTACTTACCTATGGTCATTACCAATATACAGGTGAACATCATCTGGATCGAAAATAAGCAACTCATTGTTTAGAGATTTCGTTGGCGCATAGCTGAATGGTGCTGAGTTTCCTGTTGCTGTCTTCATCCACAAACAAATCGTAAATTGTGTTAAACTGCGCATGCCCCAGATATTCACATAATCGGTAACGCCTTGCTTAGGGAACTCCAGGGAGTAATCTAGAGCACAACAAACACACACAATAGGCTATTTCCGAGATGCCCCAAGCCTCTCTTTCAAGGCAAGGCTAAGTGCGTAGCAGAAACTATTGATATGAAAATGGTGTTTTAGTTTTATGCAAATATCGTTTTCACAGGAAATGTTTGGCACTTAGCCTCGTTTTGATAGTGAGAGTTCTTGAGCTCGGAAAAGGTAAAACCTGCAAATACGATCCTTGTACATAATTAAGGGCCTGTTTACATGGAGGTGGGGGACCCCAGGTAGGTGAGGTAACCCGCTTAGGTGGGGTAACCCGCCTGTCCATACAATCTCTCCTTTTAATTTGATCACATTTACATGATAGGTGGGGTAACCCGTCACATGTTACCTCACCTACCTGGGGTCCCCCACCTTCATGTAAACAGGCCCTACATTGAACAGTTACACTCCATATATAAGTGGTAGTTAATGTTTTATCACAGGTATTTTTTCTTTTTCTTTTGTTTCAACTTCATTCGCATACATTACCATACCCAATGACAAAAGAAAAACAAAAATTACCTGAGATAAAAAACAAAAAAGCTAAAACTAAAACTAAAACATACACACTGAAGAATTTGTTTGGTCTAACATTTGAAATGTGTTCCTATATTTTCTTTTAAATCAAGTACATGCATATTATGTTCTCAAGGAAATGATAATTTTTTCTTATTGCAGTCAATCGGACATAAAATACTTAATTGGTATGAAAATTGTATAATTGACAGGATGCTGTCGACATTTACAACTTATTCGCTAACGTTAAGTTTCAAAGCGATAAAGGATGCGCAATCATAATAATAAAACGAACCAGAGAGCCGTGACAGAGCCCCTACAAAGGGACTGGTGTGGAAAAAGCCTGAGAATGTTGTCAACATACCTTCCTGGCCCTTTACAAAGGAGCTGATGAAAGCAACAAAAATGCAAGCAGTCACCCGAAGCATGGCAAAAGTTTGGTCACCTACAAATGAGAAGGCAATTTCAATCAATGAATATTAATATTACTACCACTTTCGAGCTTCCGTGAAAGCATTCCTGTTTGTCTAGACAATCCTTCGCGTTGGTCAGCCTGCGAAAATGTCGGGTTTTTACAGGTCTGTGTTTGTTTCTTGTTCTGCGCGCCAAACACGGCGGTTCTAAAAACAATGCGTCGGCGTTTTATTTTTGCGATGACGTAAAAAAAAAAATTCCTCAGACAGCAACCTTCGATGGTTTATTTCATCCAAGTACTTAGAGCATCCAGTGAACCGTTTTTTGACGACAGTCTACATATTCGTTTTGCAAGTTGTTCATTGTGCTGAGACTAAAGTCAACATAACTCCTCTGAGTTTTGTTGATTTAGTTTCGTCATTAAGATTTCGATGTTACTGTGAAACAAATTATAAACAATGAATTTTGAGTTTATTAAAACAGTAAATCGTTTGAGTGGGAAATATACGTATTCCTTTGTTTCTCGGGTGTTTATCTACCGTGTATGAAAAGCGAAAGAGAACACAAAAATTGATTAGAAATAAAATATGGGGTACAATTTAAGGCAATTCATTTTAAATAAGTTCAAAGGCGAAAAAATAAAGAAAGAATGTATATTTTCAACACTGTGGGCCTCTTTGTCATCTCAACGTGTGCTCAACAAACTTCTTTCTTGTAAGGAGAAAAAAACCGTTCCCTCTGAATTTTCACACACGTTTTCAAATAGAATAAAATTGCATTTTCAACGCTCTTTATTTACTGCAGATGATACCCAATTACCATGCTATATAACAGCTGTTCCTGTATTTCTAACCTCCAAAACAAGAACCTGAAATATCTCGATAACATTGTTAAAGAATTTCTTCAAGCTTCGACGGTAACTATTTGGCTAGAAGAGATAAAGCTTCTATGACTACTTTGGAAAAAATGTCAAGGCAGAAAATTAAAACCGCTATGTCATTATCACACTAGTCATGGCAATTTTCATCTTAAACAAATACAGCTGTTGAGACCATTTTGCAATTACTGAGGTTTCAAACCGTTCGTGATTTTATCCCAATATCTTGTTATTGCCCAAAATAATTAACCAATCCAATATCCTTGATGGAAGTCGGATGAAGAAAGATAGCACAAAATTCGAAAAACAATTTGAGAATAAATTTATTTCTCACTACCAGAGTAAATAGTCCTACCCCATTATTGCAACTCTCCAAAATATCTACAATTGGTTTCATCGTATAAAAATTGAAAACATCAAACAAATATTCCTCCAAAATGCTCTCATAAAAAAAACATTTTGTCACGAAAATATAGCATAAAACCTATGGATGGAAAAGTTTTGTTTTGTTTTCCTCTTCACTGTTCTTTTCATGCAATCCACCTTTTATTGCACTCACCAAGTACATGCGGAATATTGAAAAAAAAAAGATATCTCAAGCAAAATGCAGTTAGTATATACACACTCAGTGATCTTAGGGTTTAAAGCAATCTGATTTGCTTCTATCTCAAACTATTGAACAATATTCACTTTCTAGCAATGGATAATGCGTCGAAGGTAAGAGAAGTCTTAAAGGAATTCGAAACATAATTGTTTTTCGTTTATTTAAGCTGAATTTTTTGTTCGATGTAATGTTAACAACTACTGCTTATTCGAAAAGAGAAAACCATTTTTTTAACCTAGCATTTGCGAACAAGAAAACAAAATTGCCCAAAAAATTTAAAGACGTAAAATTCTGCAAATATTTACCATAACTAGCGTTTGGATCTTTTTTGTTTTTAGTTGGATATTGTAGGTATACCGAGTTAAACAGAATTATGCGAGGCGAAATAAAAGGAACGAAGTTTACTCACAAACCAAGCAAGAGAAATTCACGAACGGCAAAATAGCCAGCAAAATCTGATCATATTCAAAAAAGTAACATCAACTTTTTGCATTTTCCGAATAAGTAACATTTACCTCAAACTCTTGGTTTAATTCCCTACTTCTTCAGAACAGAGTAGCAAATGTAAATGATGCACTGAAGAGTAAGTGGCAATATTTGTAGTTTGTGACTTCAAAGGGCGTTTCCAATGATCTATCGTATCTTAATTAGGTGGGCTACTGCGTTTACAATGTACAGAGCCGCAAATGATCCCGAGAAAAGTAGAGGAATGGAATGGATAATCAACGGTGCTGAGTACTTGAATACCGTCGACTATCTCTCTTAACGAAAATCTCTTTAAAACGGACACCTAGAATTGGTCCCTGTTGACTCTTTTCCTTTTGCAATAAAAAATGATATTGAAATCGCTACAGTAGTAAAAAAAAGTGGCAGCAATCCTGTCACCTGTTAGCAAGTCCAAGTTAGAAAAAGCAAGAGAAAGGAGAAGTAAGCATGTTAAGGCAGACCAGAAACAGGAAGACAGGAAGTTGTGGATTTCGGCTCCAAACGAGCTCGGAAGGCTGACACTAGTAAGACCGCAAAGTGTGTGATATGTAACGCAGATGATGAGAGCCACCTATACAGTTTCTGTACATTGAAAGCCGACAGAAACCTAAGACGTTTTGCCGGCGATTTGCAGGACTATTAGTCCGTGGGCCAGCCCGTGAACCCCCCCCCCCCCCACCCCTAGGGGGATTTTGCAGACATATACCGTTTGAAAGCTTAGGGCAAGGAGATTCCAAATCGGGTATTTTTGCAGTTGTTAAGTTGCTGTACGAGGACCGAAATACCAGAGGGTACCCACACCATGGGTTTTAAAGAAAATGATAAAAAAAAATAAAGCAATAGATAAAGCAATATGAAATTGTGTCTTTTTACTTACTGCTGTCATCTCTACAGAAATTTGCATCCGGACACCGTATATAAGCACTAAACTAGGGTACTGGGCATGTCGTAAATTTTAGTAGGACAAAACCAAATACTGTTTTGTGAATACACCTAATTGCAATAAGGTTGTCATAGAATAAATCAAAAACGAAAAAGGTAAATAGGAATTAATTAGCATGTAATTATCAGCTTGCAACACTCAGAACACAAAGGCTTATAGCTGAATATTAATCAAGTAATATGAGAGAAATCATTTGCATCAGTTTCTTGGTGTCATTCTAATGCAATTCGAGGCTGATTCATCTAGCGAATTTCAAACGTACACGAATTACAAAGGTAAATCGGATAACTACCAAAGAAATAATGGCTCCATTTTTTTCAATAAATATAGCCTGGGGTAAATTCGCCCTGAGTGCACAACACCATCTGATCACAATTTTCAAGCAACAAATCAGGGGCGTAGGCAGGACTTTTCATCGCAAGACGGTAAGGGGGTCCTCCGCCAGTTCGTCACCTGAGCCACAAACCAAGCTTCGTTTGTCAGGACATAATAGATTGGCGACTGAAAGTGCGACAACTGAGACATAACATTGCTCGCGTCAATTTACCTTTTTCCTTTTCGAATTGTGCGACTTCTGTTGATGGAGAATGTTGGCTCTAAAATGACTGAGGCGCCTGTCTATCTTACAGGGCCGAATTACAGAATTATCTCTTGTTATTGTGAAGGAATTCTTAAATAATTGTTAAATAATTAAGATACGCAAATGTAAATCACATGGCTAATTTATTCCTATTTGGCTTTTTGCTTTTTTCTACGACAACGTTATTGCAATTTGGTGTACATATACCGTAAAATTCCGAAAATAAGCCCTGGGGCTTATATTTTTTAAAGGCCCTTTTGAGGGGCTTATTTTTGGAGGGGCTTATATTCGGAGGGAAATTTGCGTTTCAAAACCGATTGGGTTAGCCTCATAGCTGGAAGTAAATTTACCGGTTTTGCTTTGCTTTACTTTGTATTTGAGAGCAATTTTCCAAGTACAAGCCCCCAAGGGGCTTATATTTGGAGGGGAGATTTAACGAAGGGTTTTTTGCGTTACCAGTTTGGGGGGGTTATATTTGGAGGGGCTTATTTTCGGAATTTTACATACCTCTTATTAGCCGAGTTTTCGGTCCGTACTGTAAATTACGGACCGAGTTTTTTTTCCATCGCGCTTCGCGCTTGGTAATTTACAGTACGGACCGAAAAAACGAGGGTAATAAGATGTTTATTATATGGCTTCTTCCTGTTTGGGGGACCGGAAACAAGTGTAGGACGCACGATTTGACAGCCATTTGACAGGTGTCAAAAAAGAAAGTTTTTATTGGCGCACGAAAACAATAGCACATAACAAGGGCTTTACGAGAAAGTAAAAACAAATTCGCCATGTTAAGAAAAGTTCATTCAGTCAAAACTAAGAGCACTGTAAGTTTTAGCTCGTTAATGTAATGCTCGAGTATTTTGGAAACCGGACACTGTGTTTGTCTAGAAGTCGTTTCCACGACTTCTTGTCTAGAAGTCGTTTCAATCCCACGTTTGAGACGAAATACGACTTTTTAGAACTCTTTTGCATACTGATTATCGAGTTCTATTTCAAGAAAACGTAATTTTGAAGACAATTTCTCAGCTAAAATAGAAGTAGGTGGATGAATGAAAACAAACATGGCCGCCGCAAGCTACCAACCGCGAATCTTAAGTCCCAAATATGGGCAGACGGGTAAAGTGAAACCGTTAACCGCAAACCGCAGTTTGTTGTTTACAGTAAAATGACCAGACCTCAATCCTAAGGTCTCTATTATCTAAATTTGACCGCCGTCAGACTACAACGAGTACTTTCGACCTAACTTGCATGCAGTGTTTACACCACGTTTGGACTCTTAACTCTTACCTGTAAATTCACATATGTTGAAATTTGTTTCATTATGTAATGATTTACGTAATAGTATCATAGGTGACGAATCACTCCTTAATTTTGGTGCGAAATTTCAGCGTTAATTCGTAATTTCACATGTGAAATTACAAAATGCCATGGCAACCTTCCGTACGTCTCAGTGTCAAGATGTCGACGAAGTTTTAAAATACCGTGAATGAAGATGTCAGGGCACAAAAAGATGCTTTAGAAAACCTGAACACACAAGAGAATATCAAGAAGGATTCTAACAGGTATTTTACCGAAAAAGTCTGAAAAATTCTAAACTTTATAAGCCAAATTTAAGGTCTAAACATTTGAGCGAGTCAGAGTTCTCGATCGATACGATCCAGGATAAACATGTCAAAAATCCAAGATTACTAACGTAATTTGTCACAGGTAATCAAATGGTATACTCGTAAAATTAGGGAATAGTTTCACTTGCGTTTTGTCCAAATCCTAATAATTTCCCGAGCCTTTAGGCTGGGACAAAACACGCGTGAAATTATTCCCTAATTTCACTCGTCACCATTTGATTACACAAACCACAGGGCGCCCACACAATCTGTTTGGGTAGCCGATTGTTATTTTATAGTAAATGTACTGGATTTACCGTTTGCTTCACCTATAGCGATATATCGCTAACTATGTATATAAATCAATGATAAATAAACGTTGAATTACCTTGCCTGTGGTGTATAGTCGTCCTTTTGCCTCAAAAGCGGTTTTTTGAGCGATTTTGAATGAATTTGAGTTCGCCGAAAATCCATCCAAACGGCCCGGAGCTAGCCCTCGAAGAAAATCAAAATCCCACAGTATTCGAGCTACTGGAATGCGTAGCAAGATTCATACGTGCCAGCCACAAACCGTCCCTCTGGTTGCCTCTTTTTGATTGGATGTCGTTAAACAACAAACGCTTACCAAGTCTTCTTCATCAGTTATTATTTAACCATTTGTTTAACGACATCCAATAAAAAAAAGGCAATCAGCGGGACGGTTTGTGGCTGGCACGTATGAATCTTGCTACGCATTCCAGTAGCTCGAATACTGTGGGATTTTGATTTTCTTCGAGGGCTAGCTCCGGGCCGTTTGGATGGATTTTCGGCGAACTCAAATTCATTCAAAATCGCTCAAAAAACCGCTATAGTCATGCAAATAAAGCTTATGTTCAAATGATGATGTTCAAACTTCTATAATCCACTTCTTCTAAGTGAAACTGACTGGCCTCCTGACTATTATCCAGAGATCGTTTCAGGTAGCAGGACATACTTAAACAACAATTTCACAGAAACTCAGAGTGGCAGTCCTATCGAAAGAGAGTAGGGCACCAGTTTTGCCCCCAAACCGTCAACGTGACGCCCTTTCTTTAACATGTAAAGGGTCATGGAACAAGGCGCGATGGGGAATCCTCCATTGTCGCTGGCAAACCAGAACCCGTCCGTACATAATAGAAAGCGATGCGTCAAGGGAACGCTGGGGTGCCCATTGCAATGGGGTGAGCACAGTTGGCCTATGGAGTCATTCCGAACATTTTCATCACATAAACTGCTTGGAACTGCTGACAGGCTCTTTTGCAATGAAAGGGAAAATAAAAGCTGTCCTTGTTAATAGTTCAACCTCATAAACCTGTTTCGACTTGTACTGTTGGCAGGAAGGTAAGGGATTTGCTACAAGCGACAGGTATTAACAGATTTCAATGTAAGCTTCATTCAGTCCCTAGGGCATCCACCTCTGCTGCTGCAAGGAGTGGGGTGGCTGTTCGCCACTTTGAGGTTGCACGAGAGACCGGGTCGAGATGGTTGTCAAGTGTATTTTGGGACTGTTTTGGGAACAAATTTGCCGCCTTGTTGAAAAGGCGTCCCCAAAAACAGTCCCACAATGCACTTGCACCCCGTCTCCCGCGCAACCTCAAAGTGGCGAATATCCAACATTTCCGCCAGGCCTTCTGGTCATCTCACTCTACTTTCATGCATTTCTGTTATAGACCTGTGCAGGAGCCGCCTGCGCTTCGCTGATGCAAGTAGGTCAGTTCTATCAGCTCCCGAGGAAAGGAGTAGCCTGCCTTTGAACATGCATTATTACATGGAGTAGAATGTTCAGAAGTATAATGCCAGATTATACAAGGAACCGTAAGTCCTGATGTGCAAGATAGATTAGACGAGGAACGTGAGATGGAATGAAATAATGCAATCTAACCCACGCCCTTTACCCCTCTGTTTAATGTTTTTATTGTTGTTGTTTTTGTTGCTGTTTCTCTTTCTCTTTTTTGCGGCTTTGTTCTCTTTCAGGTTGAGGCTGTTGAACTGGTATTTCCTTGTTTTCCAGCAAAATCACTGTATTTGGAGCAAAATAATCCTGTCAAACGCTCATTTTCAATAACTGGAACAAAAGTGTGTAACCTAATTCCTTCCGACTGAAGAGATACTTCTAAATTCGTTTTTAACAGAAAAATTCCAGGATTTTTATTCTACACTTTTTTGGATAGGAACGACTATATGTTGAAGTCAAATACAACACCCAAGCTCTTCAAAATGTATATGTAACGTATTTAATAGATTTAACTGTTTTTAGCAAACCATTACGCAATGTAGGGTATCTAATTTTTGTTCTCTCCGCAAAGTTATTACATTTAGGTTTTCTTATATTTTCTTTCTTGTCCTCTTCGCCTCCGGCCACGATTAGCTTAAGCTCACGGCGGGTTGCATGAAAAATTTCCTTTCTCCTTTTTAGTTCACTGTAATTTATTACTTGTAAACTGTTCAATGTGTAATAAAGGTGGTGTTGTTGTTATAAGGATGGCATTGCATTGTTACCGTCGGTTTTGTTTCTCGTATAATCGATCTTATACCCCAGGACAAATGGTGTGGAGTGAATTATTCTGCGCCTGTGTAAAGATAGGGCGATATAAGGGATTCGCTGATTGGAGAAATGGATGGGTGTGAGGTTATCCTAATCTTTTTTGTGCATTCTTTTTCCGGAAAGAAACAGAAAATTGAGCAAATGAATATGATAATTGCTCGAGTACAAGGTTTATTGTGATTAAAATTCCTGTTACAGTAAGAGCCCTAATTCTTAAGCACACCAGCAACTAAAACTATGAATAGAATTTACCACTACTGCTACAGTATTTCGTTCATTATTTCTTTATTGCTCCGAACCCCTTTTGTGAGCTTAGAAGGTACAAGGACATCCTGCTGGAATCCGTAAACGTACGTTGCCTTTTATTCCATATAAGAAATCATACCACTTGTAAACATTTCCTTCCCCTGTCAAGCAGCATTTTGACAACTCATTGATGGTAGAACCTGGTAACACATACGACCACACATTAACATTTGCCAGTCTCCCAACAAACGACTGTGTTGAGTCGAAACCTCCGCCGACATCGTCCTGCTCTTGCCCAAGCACCAGGGAACCCTCAGCATGTATGGTGTAACCTTTCTTGAAGTCTACACCTGATTTCACAAACACTCCATCTTTGTAGCTTTTCCATTCGCCCTTACTGTTTTCCCAAGTCACACATATCTGATGCCATTTGTTATCGTCTGCAGCTATGCCCACTGACCTGGGACAAAGATGAGGCGACATTCTTATGATCAGTGACATTGCACCCCAAGATAAAGTTTACAACTAAATGGCAAACGGTAAAAAAAATCAGAAATAAAATACAAATATACAAATATGCGAAAATATGGAAAAAGAATTTTAAAAAAATGAAGTAAATAAATAAATAAGTAATAATAATAATAATAATAATAATAATAATAATAATAATAATAATAATAATAATAATAACCGCCGCCTGGTTAGCTCAGTTGGGAGAGCGCCGGTCTATCGAGCGGGAGGTCGCGGGTTCAAACCAAACCCAGCAGGACCAACACCCAGGCTCTTTAAATAACTGAGAAGAAAGTGCTGCCTCCGTAATGACATCTGCAAATGGTTATACTAATTTCTAGTCTTCTCGGATAAAGACGAAAAACCGTAGGTTCCGTCTCACAGCACTTTCACTCATTTGTTCTTGTGGGACGTAAATAAGCCCGCATCACTATTCGAAAAGAGTAGGGGTGGAGGACCCGGTGGTGTGGCCAACCTTAACGGGTTGTGGGATTGGGTAGGGATGGCACCTCGCATGGGACCTAAGTCCCTTTCGTGCACATTCCCTTTGGGTTGGCCTGTGTCCAGGTGTCCAGAAAAGCAACTAAATAAATAGAATAGATAAATAGACAATTTACAGTAACTAAGGCCGAAAAGGATTGGTCGGCAGAATTTAAACGTTATGCAAGAATTGGCACTGCTTTCCCCTTCCGACGTAGCCAAGTGTTTTAGACCCATAACCCTACCACCGAGTTAATTGAACGGCGCAAACAATTCCTTCTGACGTTAATTCTCCTTTTTTTTTTACTTTAAAACAATTAGAAGTAAAATTCGGGCGTGTCTGCAATGGAAATGCATTGTGTCCCTCTCTTAGTGCCTCAAACTAACAAGTTGTATAAATGGCTATGGACCATATATGCTATGGGCCTTTACCCCACCAGGCAATAAACGCTGCATTGCTAGAGGAAAAATGTGGTGCTCTTTCGAGTAAATACAGTATTGCCTACTTACCTTCTGTCATTACCAATATACAGGTGAACATCATCGGGATCGAAAACAATCAACTCATTGTTTAGAGATTTCGTTGGCGCATAGCTGAATGGTGCTGAGTTTCCTGTTGCTGTCTTCATCCACAAACAAATCGTAAATTGTGTTAAACTGCGCATGCCCCAGATATTCACATAATCGGTAACGCCTTGCTTAGGGAACTCCAGGGAGTAATCTAGAGCACAACAAACACAGACAATAGGCTATTTCCGAGATGCCCCAAGCCTCTCTTTCAAAGCGAGGCTAAGTGCGTAGCAGAAACTATTGATATGAAAATGGTGTTTCATTCTTTTGCAAATCTCATTTTTACAGGAAATGTTTGGCACTTAGCCTCGTTTTGATAGAGAATTCTTGAGTTAGGAAAAGGTATAAACCTGCAAATACGATCCTTGAACATAATAACCTGTTTGACTAAATTGAACAGTTACACTCCATATATAAGTTGTAGTTAATTTTTTATCACAGGTATTTTTTTCTTTTACTTTTGTTTCAACTTCATTCGCATACATTACCATACCCAAAGACAAAAGAAAAACAAAAATTACCCGAGATAAAAAACAAAAAAACAAAACAAAACAAAATAAAACTGAAAACTAAAACATACTCACTGAAGAATTTGTTTGGTATGACATTTGATACATGTTCCTATATTTTCTTTTAAATCAAGTTCATGCACATCATGTTCTCAAGGCAACGATAATTTTTTCTTATTTCTGTCAGTCGGACATAAAATACTTAATTGGTATGAAAATTGTATAATTGACAGGAGGCTGTCGACATTTACACCTTATTCGCTAATGTTAAGTTTCAAAGTGATAAAGGACGCGCAATCATAATAATAAAACGAACCAGAGAGCTGTGACAGAGCCCCTACAAAGGGACTGGTGTGGAAAAAGCCTGAGAATGTTGTCAACATACCTTCCTGGCCCTTTACATAACAGCTGATGAAAGCAACAAAAATGAAAGCAGTCACCCGAAGCATGGCAAAAGTTTGGTCACCTACAAATGAGAAGGCAATTTCAATCAATGAATATTAATATTACTACCACTTTCGAGCTTCCGTGAAAGCATTCCTGTTTGTCTAGACAATCCTTCGCGTTGGTCAGCCTGCGAAAATGTCGGGTTTTTACAGGTCTGTGTTTGTTTCTAGTTCTGTGCGCCAAACACGGCGGTTCTAAAAACAATGCGTCGGCGTTTTATTTTTGCGATGACGTAAAAAAAATCCTCAGACAGCAACCTTCGATGGTTTATTTCATCCAAGTACTTAAAGCATCCAGCGAACTGTTTTTTAACGACAGTCTACATATTTGTTTTGCAAGTTGTTCATTGTGCTGAGACTAAAGTCCACAGAACTCTTCTGAGTTTTGTTGATTTAGTTTTGTCAATAAGAGAAATATTCCATTACGATTTCGATGTTACTGTGAAAAAAATTTTAAACAATGAATTTTGAGTTCATTAAAACAGTAAATCTTTTGAGTGGGAAATATACGTATTCCTTTGTTTCTTAAGTGTTTATCTACCGTGTATGAAAAGCGAAAGAAAACACAAAAATTGATTTGAAATAAAAGATGGGGCATAATTTAAGGCAATTCATTTTAAATAAGTTCAAAGGCGAAAAAATAAAGGAAGAATGTATATTTTCAACACTGTGGGCCTCTTTGTCATCTCAACGTGTGTTCACCAAACTTCTTTCTTGTAAGCAGAAAAAAGCCGTTCTCTCTGAATTTTCACACACGTTTTCAAATAGAATAAAATTGCATTTTCAACGCTCTTTATTTACTGTAGATGATACCCAATTACCATGCTATATAACAGCTGTTCCTGTATTTCTAACCTCCAAAACAAGAACCTGAAATATCTCGATAACATTGTTAAAGAATTTCTTCAAGCTTCGACGGTAACTATTTGGCTAGAAGAGATAAAGCTTCTGTGACTACTTTGGAAAAAATGTCAAGGCAGAAAATTAAAACCGCTACTTCATTATCACACTAGTCATGACAATTTTCATCTTAAACAAATACAGCTGTTGGGACCATTTTTCAATTACTGAGGTTTTAAACCGTTCGTGATTTTATCCCAATATCTTGTTATTGCCCAAAATAATTAACCAATCCAGTCTCCTTGATGGGAGTCGGATGAAGAAAGATAGCAGAAAATTCGAAAAACAACTTGAGAATAAATTTATTTCTCACTACCAGGGTAAATAGTCCTACCCCATTATTGCAACGCTCCAGAACATCTACAATTGGTTTCATCGTATAAAAATTGAAAACACCAAACAAATATTCCTTCAAAATGCTCTCATAACAAACATTTTGTTACGAAAATATTCCATAAAACCTATCGATGGAAAAGTTTTGTTTTCTTTGCCTCTTCACTGTTCTTTGCATGCAATCCACCTTTTATTGCGTTCACCAAGTACATACGGAATATTGAAAAAAAAAAAAAAAAAGATATCTCAAACTAAATGCAGTTAGTATATACACACTCACTGATCTTAGGGTTTAAAACAATCTGATTTGCTTCTATCTCGAACTATTGAACAATATTCACTTCCTAGCAATGGATAATGCGTCGAAGGTAAGAGAAGTCTTAAAAGAATTCGAAACATAATCGTTTTTCGTTTACTTAAGCTGAATTTTTTGTTCGATGTAATGTTAACAACTACTGCTTATTCGAAAAGAGGCCATTTTTTTAACCTAACATTTCCGAACAAGAAAACAAAATTGCCCAAAAAATATTTTACAACGTAAAATTCTGCAGAAATTTACCATAACTAGCGTTTGGATCTTTTTTGGTTTTTAGTTGGATATTGTAGGTATACCGAGTTAAACTGAATTATGCGAGGCGAAAGAAAAGGAACGAAGTTTACTCACAAACCAAGCAAGAGAAATTCACGAACGGCAAAATAGCCAGCAAAATCTGATCACAGTCAAAAAAGTAACATTAAGTTTTTACATTTTCCGAATAAGTAACATTTACCTCAAACTCTTGGTTTAAATCCCTTCTTCAGCAGAACAGAGTAGCAAATGTAAATGATGCACTGAAGAGCAAGTGTGCAATATTTGTAGTTTGTGACTTCAAAGGGCGTTTCCAATAATCTATCGTATCTTAAGGTGGCTCGATACAGTTTTTCAGGGCCAATACCTCCCAAGTTTGAGCATAAACTACGTCGCCATAAACAAAGTTTTGGAAAAATTGCCACCACAGTTGTATTAGATGAAGATGAAAATTTGTTATGATCAGGGTTGCAACGGCATCGGAGTTGTGATAGCAACGAAATGAGTACACTATCGCAGCTATCGGGAAATTACTTTAATCCCAAAGAGCTGCAATCTTTTAAAGAACATTGCTGTCAGAAGTACATTCCAGTGCATTGTCCATGGAGATAATTGTGTGAATCTGCGCTAATGTGTTTTGCAATATGTTATTTATTGATTCCCCTCACTTGTTTTTTGTATGCATGTCAGGTCCAAATGGAAAATAGAAATTTTAAAAGTTACACAGAGCAAGACCTGGTGAATAAGGGGCCGATCGTTTATTAGGTCCCGGGGGGGGTGGGGGGGGTGGGGTGGTACAATTTTTGAAAAGGGTTAATTTTGGGGGGTCAATTTTGAAAATGTACAAAGTGTGAGGGGGGTCGAAATTTTAAGACACAGGATTGACATTATAACTTGTAGTTGTTAAGACATATCATAGTTGAAACAAAAACAAAAAACACTTTTCCTTCATTAGTAAACCAAAAAGTCGCGCTGACGACTCTGTCGGCTACAACATTCTACCCGCACAGAATTATTGTGCCCACTGTATTTATGATCACAGATCACGCCCTCGCCTTCGTGGCAGCCTGGTTGCTCAGCGGGTCAAAATGGCAGCTTTTGAAAGTGAAGAGGTCATAAATATGGATGAAGAAATCGAAAAAAGAATTGAAGACAATATTTTGCATAGTGGTTTGCGTGCCTGGCTGAAAGAAATTAACTTACTGGAGTATTAAGGGAAGTTTTTAGAGAATGGGTACGATGACCTGGACCAGTTATGTTCAATGACAGGGGAAGATTTGGCTGAAGTTACCAGTGATGTCGGTTTAGTCGAAAAGAAGGGCTATCTGAAACGATTTTATGCAGGCGTTGAAAAACTTAAAAACTGCGAAAAAATGCACTGCTGCTCTAGATTGTACAGAAAGCGTCCCAGGTATTAAAATAGAATATGGTATAGTAAGCTTTCATAAATTGTAATAAAACTCTAATCTCTTACTAATCGAGTCATCTTAAAACTTGGTCTGGGAAAGGTGGGGGTACATTTTAAAAACTCTGATCGCCAAGGGAGGGGGGGGGGTACAATTTTCATATGAAATTATTTTAGGGGGGTACAGTTTTCATACACCACACTTTTCTGAGATATTGCGCATTTGGCGAACAAGAGTTCGACTAAATCGCCGTCATCCTTAATTGATATCACTTTACCATCCATTTCATCGACTGCGGGCAGCGAAACGTTCGAAGCAACTGCTGAGGCTGAATTATCATCTACTCGGCCCCCATCTACTCTTTATTCAAACGGAGTTACATCGTGTAACGGCTGTGTCTGCCTGATAGGAAGCCATTAAGAAGATGGAAAACAAACTGTCAAATTTGAAAAACGTTTGGATGAACTAGACTCAAAATTTGCATCGAACTCAAATGCAAATCAGACTGCAGAAGTCACAGTGCGTGAAAACGACAAGAATGCAATCAGCAGTGAACAGGTTATTATCCAAGAAATTAGGCAATCCGAGGCAAGAATAGTACAGAGTCTCCGCAACCTTGAATGTCGGCCTGGTGAAGTTGTTCAAGAAGTTTTAAAACCATCTGTACATGAAGAAGCCCATCAAGTAGAAAACCAAGATGTTGAAACCTACGAATCCACAAGTGTTAATGGCAATCATGAAGCCAGCGTTAAAAGTCTCGAGGGAGAGTGGAATGAAGTAAGGAACCATTAAAGCCGATTCAAGAAATTGATACACTTATTGTTGGGCGATTCAATCATCAAAGATATCAAACCTAGTTTGATGTCAGCTTCAAATACGATTAGGAAGCAATGCCTCCGTGGTGCAAAAGTTGAAGAATGCACATCTAAAGTCGATTTTAGTGCTTAAAAATGTAAGAAGGCTGTTGTTATTCACCTTGGTACGAATAATATAACGACCAACGACTCGCCAAAGACCATTGCAAGTAAATAAGCTGAAGTGGGAAAAACCATTCAACGCAGTACTGAAGCCCCAAGGATTATCATTTCCGGCATCATTTCCAGCCAAGACACGAGGGTAGGCTCTAAAATAGCTGATACAAACTGTGAAATTAAATCCATGTGTGTACAAATGAAATGGAAATTTGTAAACAATGACCGACTAAATGAGTCGTGTCTGAATGGTAGCAAACTGCACTTAAATAGCAAGGGCTCTGCTTACCTAGCTACTAACTTCCTTAAGGCGTTAAATACTAGTAAGCAAAACATCAAAGAGACCAGTTGGACCAAGGACAACCATCAAAATTTTCGGAAGACCAAAGCTCTTCTTACCTCCTTAATACAAGGCCTTCTATAAATGATATAAATAATTCCGCTACAAATTCCCATATTGAACTAGATAATGATACCCAAGTTCATCCAAAAACTCCGACAGATTCACCTAATAGATTTTCAAGTAGCGCACACGTGCAGCCAAATTTGGGTATTCCAGTAACTAGAGGATTTAAAATTGCTTCTATTAATTTGGCCAGCTTGTATAAAAATATTGACCAGCTTAGGATCTATATGCTGTCCAAGACAGTTGATATACTAGCTATTAATGAGACTCGTCTTGACAGCTCTATTCAAAATGGTGAGGTCAGTATCCCTTGATATACCCTTGAAAGGAAAGATAGAAATAGAAATGGGGGTGGTGTGGCCCTCTATATTGGGGACTCAATAAATTATAAGCGTCTCATTGACCTCCCGGATGATAACATGGAACTGATCAGTATCCAAGTGTTGAAACCGAAAGCAAAACCATTTATTGTGTGCACTTGGTATAGGCCTCCAGGGTCCACCACTGAATTGATGAACAGATTTGAAGATGTATTGCAAAAATTGGACTCATATCATGTGGAGGTTGACATTATCGGTGACCTAAATTGTAATGTTGGTGCAACATCACCAGATTGCAGCACACAAAAACTACTAGATATCTGTGATAGTTACCAGTATAGGCAATTAATTGATCAGCCAACACGTATAACACAGCTCACATCATCTCTTATTGATTTGTTTTTAACTAATCATCCGTGGAATTTTTCGGACTCTAGAGTCACCGATATCGGAATTAGTGATCACTGTCTGGTGTATGCAATAAGAAAGATTTGTATCCCCAAATCAAATCCAAAGACTGTAACGAGCAGATGCTTTAAAAATTTTATTCCAGATAGTTTTCGAACTGATTTATCTATGGTCCCGTGGCATCTTATTGAACAGGAGCATAATCCTGACATTGCTTGGGATATATGGCAACATATGTTCTTAGACATTGCTGATAACCATGCACCACTAAAGAAGAAGAGCGTGAAAGGAATCTCTTCCCCCTGGATTACTCCAGAGCTAAAAAGGCTAATGTTTCAGAGAGACAAACTAAAAAAATTAGCCTCAAGGTTCCCAACAGATGGCAATCGGACTTCTTACAAACAAATGAAGAATAAGGTTAATTATGAAATTAAGAATGCTAAAATGAACTATTACAATGCCTTCTTCAAAGATAATCGCAGAAACATAAAGAATACTAGGAAAGGAATTCATAGACTAATTGGAAATGAACCTAAATTTAATAAGATAACTCAGCTGGACACTGGGGATACTGTGAGTACTGACCCCATCGAAATCAGTAATATACTCAACACACATTTCCCCAAAATAGGACCTTCCTTAGCCTCTGAAATTAAAGATACATCCAGTAATTTTACTGATTATATTACCCCCGCAGAACACATTATTAATTTGGCGAAAGTATCATGCCACGAGGTCTTCAATTTAATTCAGAAAATACCGAGTAATAAAGCCAGTGGTCTTGATAACATCTCAGCACGTCTCCTGAAAGAAGCGTCTCCCATAGTTGCTCGCAGTCTAACTTTTATAATAAATCAGTCAATTACCACTGGAATATTTCCAAATGTTTGGAAACGAGCTAGAGTTTCGCCAATATTTAAAGAAGACCTCAGGACTGATCCTAACAACTACAGACCTATCTTAGTTCTGCCTGTAGTAAGTAAATTAATTGAAAGAGTTGTTTTTAATCAAGTATTAGCCTGAAATTCATCCGATTGTTTCGAGTCGTTTTCTCCTCTCAACAACGTCTGAATCGACGAGCCGTTAATGCCGTCCAGTGACGTCACTCACTACCCGAAAACCGGGTAGTGATTTTGATTGGTTGGTTCTTTTAATTAACATAAATTATGACAAAATTATCCAAACTTATGCATTCAAAACATGCTCAAAATGGCGGACACCTTGACTCTGAATGTGGAAAGTTTTAAAGAAGCTGTTTCAAGCGTTTTATCGCTTTTGGGAATAGCAAAGTTGTATCCGCACCAGGAGAACGCGCTTTTCCAGTTTTTGTCGCGGAAAGATGTGTTCGTCAATCTTCCGACGAGTTATGGCAAGTCTTTGATATACCAAATTGCCCCTCTGGTTGCGAGTAAACTTCGAGACTTTCCGGAACACTGTATAATCGTGGTTATATCACCATTAGTCGCCCTAATGCGCGATCAAGTAGCCAGTCTTCAGAAGCATGGCATCGCTGCAGGATATGTCTTTGCAGAGCAGGAACAAACGATTTTGACAGATGTAGAAAGGGGCAAGTATAATATCGTGTTTGCCTCCCCGGAATCAATGCTGTCTGTGAATCGGTGGAGAAGAATGCTTACCTGTGAGGTATACAAGAAACACTTAATTGGGGTTGCCGTCGACGAGGCTCATTGTATTTCGCACTGGTATGTTGTACTTGCCTTTTGACTACTACGCATTATGTTAGCGTTATTATTTTGTGTCAAATTATTAGCTAATGAGTGAGCAGCATTGACTAGCTAAAAGGTCGTGTTTGTATAATATACTATTTTTAATGACTCTAAATGATTTCACGTATCTAAATCTGACCTGTCAGTTTGTTCTCGCCCTTTATAAAATAATGTACTTATGTATTTCAGCTTTTGATTCGCAAATAAAATACACAGGAATGTTACGGTTTTAATTCTGTTATTTATCAGACCCCAGTTGTTCAACTTTAATTAAAATTATCAAATCCCAACAAAAGTGCTCTGGGCCAAATAAGGAAGGAATTCCTCCTCTTCCCCCTGGGTTGTATCTACAAGTAAAATAAATTGTACTTTATATGGCTCAGTGACAGAATATGATTTTACCATTAGCCTGAATTCCATCCAATTACTTCGAGTCTTTATTTCTCCCTACCATTCCCACTTGAGTCAACAATTTTTTATGATTTTGGTTTGTGATGACAAACTGATAGCTTGCCAGAGATGATTGCAACTTTTACTCTGTCATTACATCATAACATTTCTGGTTGAGTGAATAAAAGAAACCCATTGATCATAACTCAAGCTTAATACTTGATACCATTCACCTTTATACAGCCAAGTAAACTTTATTGCTACAAAGGGCTTCTGTGGTGTCTTGTCAAGAACAGTTTTGACCAAAGCAAACAGCAAGTAAAGACATCCAGGGCCAGGTTGTTCGAAAGTGTTTTTTAAGATTTCTAGGGTTAGTGCAAAATTTGCACTCAGATATGAGAGCTTAAAAACCAAATTCAGTGTAATTCCCTAAAAAGAAGAGAGTCCAAGAGAGTACTTTTGATAAAAAGAAAAACAAACTTGGGTTAAAATGTAACCCCAGATGAGAAAATGAGTCAAATTCAGGCTATAGTGCTAACCGCTGTTTGAATGACTGGGCCCTGAGCTATAAGTGGTAGAGTGATTTACTCAATCTATATATAAAAAAATTATAGTAGACTTCTAAGCAGTGTTGTTACTGTAATCTATTGTTTCCTTTTCTTTACTTGCACCTAATTGGCACCTGATCAATATTGTTTTATGGGTCTAGTAAAATCACTCTGTTTTTTTGTTTAAAAACAATTTTCAAATAGTAGTCATAGTTGAAACTGATCTTTTTTTTAATTGTTGACATAATAGTGCTATATCCATCTCCCACATTCCAACATTCCAAAATCTGTCTGACCTCCAAAGTGGTTAAAATTCATTGTTACATGTATATATGAGAAATGAACTATAATATATGTTCCAGCTACATAATAATGGTAATAGTAAATAATAATAATGCTTCTTTTTATATACAGGCTGTCTTCTTCCCTTATGTTCTACACAATACATGTTTTGCTTTGCCTTGTGTCATTCCAGAAAGTATATATACTTCCAAATGGAGGGCAAAAGAAATTCCAAGGGGAGGGGGATCCAAAAGCAGGCAATTTCTGAGCAGGAGTTAAGGAAGGGGTGGGTTTTCAAGGTCTGTTTGCAAGGAGGCTCTAAGAAAGATTGTTGAGTTTATTTTTTAAATCAAAATAAACAGCTTTTTAATTGTGCAAGCTGTATCAATTTACTAACCAGTGTTTCAATAATGAATAAGTATTATGCTTTCAGTAACGACCATTTAATGTAATCATGTGAATGTTTTTTTTAAGGCTTATGATTAGTTATTAGCTAAGAAAGTCTTTTCTACCGAGCAAATTTGAATTTATTGAGCCATGTGTCAAGATTAATAAAAAGATTTGTGTCTCCTTTTGTTACAGAAACAATTTAGCCTGAATTTCATCTGATTACTTCGAGTCGTTATTACTCCCTCAGTTTGAGAGGAGAAAACGACTCGAAGCAGTTAGGTGAATTTCAGGCAAAATTCTATTTAAATTGTATGGATTTTGTGACAGAAATATGTTTTCCAGGCCCAATGAAGATGAAAACTCAGGAACATTCCAGGGGGTGGGGGAATGAAAGGCATCTGGGGGTCTGAAGCAAAATTGCCCATAGGGTGGTATATAGATATTTTCTGGAACTACACATTAACAGTATAAGACAGTATTATAACAATATCATTATAATTTATTAAGAAGTGCCTCTGTTCACTTTTGTTAGGGAGCAGACTGGAAATGCTGGTAATGTGGCTTTCCGAAAATGGTACTCTTTCTTAAATGAACTGCGTTCATTGGTTTCCAATGGCTTGCCTTTCATGGCTTTGACAGCAACAGTATCAAAACAAACAAAGAGAGAGATTTTTAAAGTGCTTGAGTTTACTACCCCTCATGAAATTGTTGAGAGTCCTGATCGTAGAAATATTGTGTATGTTTGTCAACAAATAGACAGTGGACAAGAAATAAACGACTATTTTGGATGGCTCATTGATGCAATTAAAGAGAAAGGGAAGGATGCCGAGCGGGTTTTAGTTTATTGTCAAACTGTGAAACAGTGTGCAAGTCTGTATCAATTGTTTGCCAATAACCTTGCCAAATGTATGTACTCTGACAAGTCATTTAACCCCCAAAAAAGGTTGGTAGAAATGCTGCACTCCAAGACACCTGAATCAGTCAAAAACACAGTGTTGGATTCTTTTAGAAGGGAGAATGGCTTGATCAGAATTTTATTTGCCACTGTGGCATTTGGAATGGGAGTGAACACAAAAGGGGTAAGAAGATGTATTCATATTGGTCCACCAAAGAACTTGGAGGCCTATGTTCAGGAAAGCGGACGATGTGGCAGGGATGGAGAACAAAGTCATGCGGTTGTCTTATTTAATGCTAAATTATGCACTCATGTAGAGGAAAACATGAAAGAGTACTTGGTCTCTGAAGACTGCAGAAGGAAATTGCTTCGGCAGCCTTTCGATCAAACAACGTCCTCCTTAGTTTCCTTAGTTTCCCACCTTTGCTGTGACAACTGTGCAAGAAATTGTAAATGCAACCAACTAGGATGCCCACCAGCCCTTAACGTGCCTTTGGATAGGAATCAAGATGACAAACCCCTTACAATAAAGCGTGATGTCTCTACCGCTCAGAGGAAAATACTACGTAAAAAGTTAGAATGTTTACAGAAGTCTCTTGTTACAAAATCTATGCAAGGTGATCAAAAAGAAAGAAGGGCTACTGTCCTATCTTGCCCAAACTTTTTCCTTGAATTTACAAAGACTCAAATAGAACAAGTTTTGGAACATTGTGCTTGTATTACCAGTATTGATGATGTAAAAAGATGTGCTGAAATTTGGCAGCACAAACATGCTGTTGAAGTTTGTAAAATTTTCAGCGAAGTATTTGATGATATGATCCACATGAGCAGAAGTGAAGATAGTGATGAGAGTGAGGAGGACAATGATGATCATGAAGACCTTAGTATATATTTTCAGAATGACACGTCATTTCTGGAAATGATAGAGTCACTGAACTCACTTGACGAAACTGAACTCACTGTTGATGTTGAAGAAAATGTACATCAAGCAAACTACCCAGTGGTGCTTGACTCTGTCATACCAAATGTTCTGATTAATGAATAGTTTTACTAGTCATATGCAAGTAATGATTTCATCTGGCCTTTCTGTTTAGTGATATTAACTTTTTGTGTTTGTTTATCCACTTGTATAATGATGACATGTCGATGTTGCTGGTCTGACTTCGTAGAAATCCTGTGTAATGGTTGTAATTTCGCCCAGGGGTTTCAGTCAAGGCCTCTTCACTTAATAAAAGGTTTACAAGAATTCTAAGGTCCTGTGCATCTGATCTCTGAACATGCTTTCCAGATCTTTTTTTGATTTTGCATTCTGAGTCAAAGAGTTCAACAAGCTCGCGTGCAACTTTCCAACAAGAACAGTTTCTAGTGACTGCAGTTGTTGTAAGATTTCTGCCCATCTTCCTGTTTGCTTCCTTGATGTAATTGTTGTCATGCTCTAGGTCTAAATCTAGTGGAACATTACACCCAGCTGCTCCATGATTATTTACTGACCTGTTCCACTTAAGCTCATGTGCCTCACAGGGAGTCAGAAGGGCATTAATCTGGAATAAAAGGTATAAGGCTTCAAGGGCATACTTTGATTGACTTGACTCTTGCCAAAACTGGATAAGGAGAAACTTCCAACAACGAATGATCCTTGTCCCATCACCTTCTGCCACAGCATCCCTAAAGTTCAAATATAACAAGCCATGATCAAGGAGAGAACATTGATAATTGAACATGTCATCATTTGCCTTGTTTGGCTCCTCAAGGGTTTTTGGTTCAGTAACCTTGTCATGTGCATCAGAGGGTGGCTCATTGGAAAATTCCAGCTGAACTTCATGAGTAAGTTCATGTTTTCTCCTTGATTTTCCATCATAGCGGAATGTCTTGGGACAGCCAGGAACACGACATGGGTAACGGCCATCAGGTGTCTGTGCTTGGTTCCTTTGCACCTCTGCTTGTTCTTCCTCGGTCAGTATCTTGTTTAAAAGCGAGTTTAAAGATGCTGAATCAATAACATATGTGTCAATAACCTTTGCTGCAATCTGACGAAGGTACACCCTTTGGATAGCTACTGATGCTGTTGCCAAGCTTGGTGGAAAAGTGTTGCGGGTTGGCTTACCATTGATGTCACTCATGCCAAGAATGCTCAAAGCTGCTACAACAATCCGAGCTTTCACTGCTAAGGTAAACATTGCCCTGTCTGGGGAATATGCACTTGTCACGTCACTCTTCACATTCCTGCGGTTGATATTGTTTCTGTCACAAAACAATGTGCATTTGTCTCCTCCTGAGTCTGAAGAGTAATGTCTTTTGAAACACAGCTGCATTGAAAGATAAGAAATACATACAAAAAATATTGGTGTGTTTTGCTCTCTCTCTTTCATAGCCTCGCTTTCAAGCTAAAGACTGTTCTCAATAGGGCTATGTAGTTATGAAGTCTTTGGAACTTTTACTAAATTCTGACTGGTTAAAGCAAGAACCTTGAAGCTGTGGTACACATTGTTCTCATTCTATTTAGTCATTATCCTGTCCCCCCCCCCTCCCCCGAAAGGAACGTTTTGCACTATTAAAAGCAAAACAAAAGAAATTGATTACAGGAATTCATGTGTATATTGATGTGAAGTATATGAAATAATTCATTTTTGAACTGCGGTTGTAGATGAGAGTGAAGAATGATCATTGCAGTAACTTTTCCAATAGAAGAAGCCTGAAAACCTGATTTTTTTCAGTCTTCTTCTTTCCAATTGCTTAAATTGGAAAATTTACTGCGATGATCATTCTTCACTCTCATCATGTATTTATTTGGTAAATGAGATGTTCCAGAGTATTATGAGAACCATAGGAAATGCAGTATAAAAATGGCCATTATAATTACCTGTAAAAAATTCATGTCTGCATGCCAGTCTGCAATTCCGATGTTTAAACCTGTCATTCTCTCCTCTTCCGTATAGCCATTTTGCTGCGCCATTAATGCATTCACAGCCCTGTCTACAGTGAGTTGATCACCAATGACATTTGCTGAAACAAAATGCTGATCCTCTCCTTCTCCTTTACTTGGTAGATAAGAATGTACCCTCTTCAGCACATTTAACATACCTTCAGTTGTGTTTTCATTTTCAAAAATGATACCAAGGCATGCCTGTTAGACCAGGAACAAAGTCAATTATAAGAAGAGGATTGAAATGCTTTTCAGGATGAGCATTTTACCTTCCTTTTATAATTGTATTTAGATTCATCATTTAAAGGGAAAGTTAATGCTAATCTGACCTTACTATCACCACTCTACAACAATAATGATAATTATAGTACCCCTTCCTTCAGGTAAAGACTGAGACTGTACCACTCAAGGGAAGGGGATAGTTGTACATCGACTTATCATAGTACTCAGGTCAATGACCTCAATCTTTAATCATACATTTGGGCTGGGCTAAAAGAAGGATTAACCCGGGTTTAGTGCATAACTTGAATATGAAGTCTTAGAAAGAAACTTCATTCATTTAGTCTTCAATTTGATGACTGGATGCTCTAAAAAGAATAGTGAAAATTATCTGAGAAAATGCATTTGAACTAAGGAAGAGAACCTCGGGTTAAAATGTAACCCTGGGTTAATGCCAATCAGCCTTCAAACAACTGGGCCCAGTACACTAAGAAGGCACTTTTGATGTAAAAAGGCTCTTATGTTGTACAATTGTACATAATTTTGTAACACTCCAAAAGTCAAAGATCAAGCAGAATTATCAGCACTTGAAGAAAAATATCACCAGATAGTTTTTAATATTATTTGGTGATTTCAAGTTAAAATTAACACAATTCCACTTTTGGGATTGAAATGAAATTATGACCCTATGTTGTGGTTCAATTTTATCCTTGGTTAGAACCTAATATACCTTTAGTTTTTGATTATGTATGACAAAGTGTTTAACACTATTAAAAGGAAAAGTTGAATCCTATGGACCAAGTTAGAATATGAACCACAACAATTATTTCACAATAGTGTCGTGTTGTACCTTTGTTGTCTTTTGACCCATCTCTTTACTGTACTCGTGGGGAATATGTTTTTTAACAGCATCCTTTAGGAAACCCAGTGCTGGAATGCATTCAACAAGAACCCTTTGAACAAGGACAATGTAGTTTTCTCTGTTATTCAAGTGATCCCTTGCCTGAGGTAAAAGAGTGCCATAAGGCACGTCATTTATGTCACAAACAGGTTTGGTATTGTCCAAGTGAGCACCTGACACTCTGTTAAGAACACAGTTGTGGTTGGTCCAATGGTAATCCTTGTTTTGGCTCTCACAAGTCATCTCTCTAACATTCTGTCTCAGATCAAAATTGTCAATGACAAACTGCATGCCACTAACAGATGACTGATCCAATGCATTGATTTCATCTTCTACTTGCTTAAGCTGACTACTTGGAACTTGTTGTCTGTGTACTGTACTTGCAGATGATTCTGGGAGACCTGAGGCTGCATCTCTAGAAGTTGTCACAGTAGCTAAATCCTGGGTCATAGCTAGCTCTTCCCTCTTTTCCTCCAATTTGGCTTTTTTCTTCAAGCAAGCAGAAACCCTTTCTTTCCCTTCCTTCACTACCTCATCAAACTTGCTCCCATACTCATCAAGCTTTTTTAGAAAGGTTGAGTTGCTGACTGTGACCTTTAATGTTGAAAGTCTTGAATAAAGTGCCTAAAGAGAAGTAGATGAACTTGAAACAATAATAAAAAATATAAATAAAACATATGGGTTTCATTGCATTATAACTGAGAATAATAACAAAAACACTTTTGCCATTTTGTTACCTTTTCAAGCATCTTTTAGTTTAACCGTTGTTTGTTTGTTTTAAATTGAATAGACTATAATAGCTTTTCCCTCCTTTTGAACAAGTACAACCAGTGAGGTGGTTATCTCAGTTCGAATACCTTTGTCTATAATAGTGATTGGTTTTAGGACAACCTAGGTAAAGAGGAAGTGCCCACATATAAGTACAGCCGAGCGGCTGTTTACCTGAGAACCACTGAACTTCATTATGACAGACATTAGGATCTGAGCCGCATTCAGATAGGGGGATCTCTCTTTTAGAAGAATACAAGCAGCCAAAGCAACACTTGGTAAGGTGGTCTTGACTTGGTCCCTAACTGCAGTAGTTAGCAGAGTGGAATACAGTAGTGGTGCCCTTGTGCTCAATTCTTTAGCAACATTCTCAAGTTTAAAGTTTCTCATGTCGTCTGTCGAAGTTTTTCTGAGAATGCTAGGGTTCTTCTTACTGGTCAGATTTGCGCATTCTCTTGAAAGCTCTTTTAGAAGACACTGGATGATGCTCTGTTTCAGAGGCTTTATTTTGAAAATGGCAGTTGCCATCTGGGTGTATGTTCCACGTACAAGAGCTATTCCAAGCGCAGCAAGGTCGTCGTTCAATTCCCTTTCTCTTGGATACTTTTCACTAGGCCACTTGACACTGACCTTTAAAAGGTACGAAACAATCAGTAGATTTGTTGCCTTAAACTTCATCAGCTTTATGCCATCCCCCCCTTTTTTTTTCTTTTAGTGTCGAATGCGTTTCCTGATATTGGGTCGGTCGGTCGAATTGAAAAAGAAAAGGTAAAAAAAAGGTCACAAGTCTCGGTATAGGAGGCCCCGGTACAGGACGACGTTAAAAGTTAACATTCACATATTTTGATTTAAAAAGGCACAATAATTATACTGTAATTTTCCTGTTTTTGTTGCGGTTTTTCTCTATTCTGTTACTATGCTCATTTTTCAGATTAAAAGAATTATTTCGAGTGAAAAATGATTCCACCACGTCCATTCCTTTTTTTTTTTTTTTGATAACGCCAAAAATTTGGGTCGGTCGGACGACGCTAAACGGAGAAAAAAAAGGAGGATGGCCTTATGCATCGTTGTATTTTTCGCGCGGAAATTCAATATTTCGATACAGCTTTTTTTTAAAGATTTCGCCTCCCGATGTTATGGCGATGTAATGAACTAAAATGGAATGATTTTAGGTTTCTCTAACCTTTTAATAGTAACAAAAGATGTTGTTTTTAAACATAGTTAAGCTTGACTAAAGACCAACGTTGCGTGCAAGGTGCGTGCTTGTATTGTAGTTGTTTTCTACCAAAAATAAGAGTTAAGGGATAATGACAAAAAGATCGTTGATCGGTAATTCTCTTACCTTAACTATTCTCTTTGGCTTTTCCTGGGTCAATCGAAAAGGAGGCGGGTCGGGCAGAATAGCTTTCTCCGGTGTACTGGCGCTTAAAGGGGCGAAATCTGCGAAACTAGTTAAGCTTATGTCAGGGTATAAAATGCGACGTTTCTTCTTCGCCGGGCTTGCAAGTGGGCTGTCTAACTCGGTGTTTTCTTCCTTTTGTGTGTTTTCTTTGATGCAGGCACTCGAGCAGCTTAAGCTTCTAATCTCCTCCTCACACTTTTTAAGATTTTCTTTAATTTTTCTGTATTTTTCGACTCTCCTCCGACAGGCCTTGCACAAGAAGCCATCGCTTTGGTGCGGGATTTTCAACAACTTTAATTCTTCCTCTAACCAACTGCACGAAATGCTTTTTCCAGATATGGCGTATCTGTCAGTTGCTTTTAAAACGGGTTGTAGACATACTTCGCACTTCATTTTATGAGCGATTACATCGTTTTTGCGGCTTTAAAGACTCGCTCGCAGAAACCCAGACTGAAACCCTCCCTGGTGACATTTAGCGCGGGAAAAGCGGGAACTGATACATTTGCATAAATTAATTTTCGGGTAGTGACGTCACTGGACGGCATTAACGGCCGGTCGATTCAGACGTTACTGAGGGAGTAATAACGACTCGAAGTAATCGGATGAAATTCAGGCTAATCAAGTATATGAATATTTAAATAATAATAACTTGTTAACACAATCTGGCTTCAGACCTATGTTTTCCACTGAAACAGCTTTACTTGAGGCTACGAATGAATGGCTATGGAATATTGACAACGGTCTCTTAAATGGTGTGATATTCTTGGACTTGAAAAAAGCTTTTGATACCATGGATCATGCTATCCTTCTGGGAAAGCTTAAACTCTATGGGGTCAGTTCTCAATCTCTTAACTGGTTCCAGTCCTATCTATCTGACTGAAAGCAACACACGTTCATTGATGGAGTTCAATCTGATTTCTGTAATATAACATGTGGTATTCCACAGGGGTCTATTTTAGGCCCTCTCTTATTCACTATTTATATTAATGATCTCCCTTCATGTAATTTGTTTTCAAAACTCAGAATGTATGCAGATGATACTACCCTTACCACATCTGCAGAAGACCGATATGTCCTTGAACATAAAATGAATTATGATATGAATTTAATCGAGTCATGGCTGTCAGCAAACGAATTAACTTTAAATGTTAAGAAGACTAAATACATGCTTATAGGGAGCCAATTTAAGTTACCCCAAATAAATAGTGACTTCACAGTCAAAGTCAATAATACACCCTTAGAAAGAGTAATTAAACATAAATCCCTTGGAGTTCAAATTGATGAATCTGAGAACTGGCGCCCACACATTCATACCATTTCAAAGAAAACATCCGCTGGTATTGCTATCTTAGGGCGTGTAAGTCATTTTATACCATTAAATACTAGAGTGAATATGTACAATGCACTGGTAATGCCATATTTTAATTACTGTGGTGCCGTATGGGGTAATGTCAATAAGGGACTAGCATACAAATTTCAAAAGCTGCAGAATAGGGCTGCTAGAATTCTCATCTTTTCTAACTACGACGTTCGCTCAAGTGTTTTGTTGGATGAGCTTGGCTGGGAAAGGCTAGAATATGTAAGACTTAAACAGTTGGCTGTGACAATGTATAAAATCCATAATAATCTTTCCCCATCGTAACTGAGGCGGATCTTTACCAACACCTCAAATGTACATTCACACAATCTTAGAAATTTTGAGTTAAATTATTATGTCCCCAGACCCAGAGCTCAGTCTGCATAAGGGAGCCTACACTACAGAGCATCTGTTCTGTGGAACAAGATTCCCTCAGAGATTAGAAAACCGCCTAGTTTAAAGGAGAACTGAAGTAAAAAATCCGTCCATTTTTGTATTTTTTTTTAGGTGGCTGTAGGTGTAAAAAATTGAGTTTTGCTCTTTCTTCTGGTTCGTTTATTATTTTTTGCTCAAAAAATCGGTTTGAAGTCTTGGTTTTCGCGCCTTTTGGGCCCGATCATCGTGGGCTCATCTTAACTGTCAGCGGCATGTTATGACGTAAGGTATGGGGAAGGCTCGCAATCGCACAGTAGCGCGTTCTTATAGCATCAACCTTTGGATCTCCTCGCAGCGTCTGTTTCAGTAAAAAATATCGATTTAACGTAATGAGCGGAGTTCAACCATTTCAGTTTGAACCCACGTGTCCTCCTGGCCAAGAACCAATCGATCTGGAGGAAGAAAGTGAGTCCGGTGATACAAATCAACGAGATGCGAGAGGAAGAATCGGCAGCACCGAATGGTGCTCTTGTGAAGAATGCGTGGCAATGGCAACGGAGGAAGAGTGTTTTTGTTGCCAAGAACTGGCGGAACTGAATCAAAAGTTCGATGAATCAGGTTTGTTTTTGTTTTAGGTTTCTTCTTTTCCCTCGATGTATACACTAAGAATACTGAGAAGGACATCGCGGTCCAAACGATTATTTATTATTTGTTTTTGTCTGTTAGGAGTTGGATGTATTACGGAGCACGCCAAATTCAGGATTGTTTGCCTTGATACTGACGTGTTAAATACTGCTCTAGTGGCAATTCACAACATACGCTGTAATCCCTTGCCGGATCTCATTGAGAACAGGTGAGTTGTTGCTTTGTTTTTTTTGTTTTTTTGGCCCGAAGGATCGTACCACCAAGCATGTACTCTGTAAATATTTTCTATTTATGCTTATTTTGCTTTTTCAATTTTCCTAGAACTTGGCGCTTAGCAGCTTATCGCCAGTTTACATGGTGGGCACATGGCGCCTTAGGAAAGAAAAATCGGCGAGTGATTCCAGCGTGTGTTGTGAAAGCCATTCGACACGAGTTTCCTGATGAAACTGGACAATATGCCGGGTTCAAGGAAGCAGAACTCGAGCTAAGTTAGTTTCAAGGTAAACAATCCTGGTCTTGGCGTGTAAACATTGTTTTACCTTATGACAACCGGGCATAAAAATCCTGGCAGATCGTTTCATCCTTCGCAAATGCATGTACATTGTCTAACTAAAAAAATAAAAATTAAGCTTATCTGTATAAAAATTGTGATGTTTTGCTTCAATCCATTTTGTTGCATTTCCTTTTAAATTTAAAGTAATTGGTTATTGAATAATTAGAAGGTTGCAAAATAGTAATTGAAATATTTCAGCGAGTTTTAACAATAATTTTCAGTATTTTTCGAAAATAAAATCTTGACCGGACAATCAACAGCATTTTGTTATTATAAGTGAAATCCTGTAGGTTGCAAAGCAGTTATGGAAAATTTTTCGGTCGTAGTAATACAGTAATATTCAGTACTTAAATTCAATTTTGTATGAGCAATCAGCCGGATTTTTTATCAGTGAAAAAAAAAAATGATTAAAGCATGACTTGTGTCGGACATCTGCGAAATTTGTCTCCTCTTTGATGTAATCTTGACATGTAAATATTTATCTTAACCCTTATTCTCCCTAGAGTCAATGTATTTTTAAATCACGAACGTAACTCTGTGCATGAAATTCTGTGAGGTGACCATTCAAGTTAAATTTGTTCGGGTAGAACTGAGGTGCCATTCAAGTGAAATTTCTTCAGGTACATCTCTTTACTGGTGAAAATAAGTCCTTTTTTGTGAATTGACATATTAGAGTTTGAAAAGTTTTGGACTAGAGTTTAGCCACTCCCAAGAGAGTAAGGATTAAGATTGATAGAAAAACCAAAATTAATAATATGATTGAATTCAATCAAAACACTTAAAGCTAACCTGTATTATACATACATTGCACTTTTTGGTATTACAACAATAAAATATGTATTTGTGTGTTTATATAGAATCAGGAAATCTTGATGTGTGCTTTGCAATGACATCTGCCTTGGCAGGCCGAGGTTTTGTAGCAATGTTACGTGGGATGTGAGGTGCTGTGAGTGTTGCGCTCCGATCAGCAGCATCTTGCAACTTCCTTGCCACTATTGAATCAAGCATGGGTTTTAAGTGTTCTCTTGTTGTCTTCTCCATGATAGGTTTTGCAACCCATTCCTTCGTTTGCTTTGGGAACACAACCTTGTACCTCAGTTCCCCCTCATTCTCGCCCCTTGAAACAGTAGCTTGCTGCCTCCCAGTGTTAGCATTGTGATCGAGGGCTGCTAACTGTGTGCGAGCAACCATGCCCTTGTATGAGAAGTGCTGCCGCTTGGAAAGGTACTTGAGTTGTACACTGTGGTACACTTCCAGTGTTCCAGTGTGGCAGTTTAGCGTTAATTGCTCGATGTCCTTAAGGAGGGTTTTGTCAAAAACAACCTCCTTAAGAGCCTCGTGCGCAGGGGAACCAGGACGAAGCCACCGCTTTGTCCTTGCCTCCTCTCTAGGGATGGGTGGGTGGGGACATTCATGATACAAGTCAGCACTGCCCCATGAGTGGATGTTGGCTGAGTGGTGGACAATGGAGATCCACTTCTCACGTAAGAGATTCTTATCCCCCTCGCAAGTGTCTGCACACCACCAAAGATGGTTAGAGACTGACTTGATCCAGGGGAAAAGGTCACTACATTCTTTCCTCTTGGCCTTTTCTGTGAGTTTTTTAGTGATACTTTCTGCTACATGCCAAACATCGAACTGGTGTTGTACATGTGGAAAATTCTTTTTCATATCAGACCGTATACTGACATGGCGATCTGTGGCGACTACTTTTATGTTGGCTCCTCTGTCATGAATATTCTCCATACATCTTTTGAACCCCCTCCCTTTCCATTGCGTTGCTGCTAGTCACCTCACTAACCTGAACAATTTGAAAGTCAATTATCTTGTCACTGAATTGATCGATCATGGTGTATGTCCCATATTTAGCACTGTGTCCGGGACTGTCACATCGACCATCTCCAGACAGCCACAAGTCTTCAATTTCAAGCTCACTGAAAACAGAATTTTGCTCTGCCTGCCAAGCTTCATTAATTACAGGAAATAAGTACATATTTTGAATGTTGTAAAATGTCTTTTCACTAAAAGTTTTCCAGTTCAAAATTTCAGATAAAGATGCTATTTTTGTGTACGTTGCTCCACTTAGTAAAATTGCTGAAGCCAGTAACAAGTTTCCAGCAGCCATCCCTTTGAGCATGGGTTGACTCTTCCAAAATTTTATGTGCCCATTTTTACATTTTAGGGTTACACATAGTTGACTTCCCCGAGTGGACGTTTCTCTTTTGCTTACTACTGCCCCACATGTAGGGCATCGATGCAAAAGTTCATCCAATTGTTCCATAAATACTAGGAATTTGCTATCATTTTGGGGAGTTTGAGGTTTCAACTTTGATGGTACTGACATTGAAACTTCTTCCTCCTCATCCTCATCACTTTCCTCACTTTTAGAGGGGATATACGATGGGTCTTTGTGAGGGGATACATTTTCAATACTCTCATTTTCACTGCCTGGTTCTTCTTCAGTGTTAAAGAACCAGGCTTCCCCATCAAAAAGTCCTGGTTCCGTCTGAGTGTACTGGTCACAAAGACCAAAGAAGTCAGGTGTTTGGGTCCCTACTGATTTCAGCATAAGACTCTCTCCTCGAGTGTTAACTTGACATCCAAAATCATGCGTCTCTATAGGCGAGCTAGTAGGAACCGATGCGATGTTCACATTCTCAGGTTCCTCAAGAACTTGTTCACTGGGGCTGGCTGTTTGGTCACATGCACTTGAAGTACTAGGTTCTCCAACAGCAACAGGTAGGGCAAGGTGAGAGGATGTCACAGAGCTAATGAACTGCAATAGAAGGAATTAGCCTCTATCACCAACCCAGATTTAGAAAATGATTAATATTCCAATGAGAAAATACAGCAAAGGGCCTTTTCATTATTGCAGGATTTAACATTGCGTGACCGCGTTTATTAACATCCGTGGATAATAGTCTACCATAAGATCAGCACGCAAACTCTTTTTTTTTTTAATGCGAATTGACAATCCTTACCTCTTGTTTAGATCTCTCCTGGAGGCGCCTCTCAGATGATAGTCTCAGCTTCTTTTTCGGACGGTGGTCGAAAATTGTTGGCACTGCATCTGGCTTCAAATGATGTTGGGTAGATTTAAGTCCAAGAAGTTCAGCTTTTAGGTCACGCTCGTAGCATTCAGGTTCGAAGTGAAACGAACATACCCTGGAATCTTTTGTAACAACAAGATCTAGCCGGGATAATTTCGCCAGCCACTCTTTCAAGAGCTTATCATCAGTGGGAAATCTGTGGTAGCTTACCCCTTGCTTTCTACCAACATATCGAGAATCATTATTGCAACCCACAGCGCTACAGTAGACCATGATGAAAGATTTAGAATATCCCGATAACAGTACTAACTACGAAAGACAACGAACACAACGATAGAAAGTAAACCTTGTGCTACGAATAGCTTTATTTATACGGTTCGCGTTGTGCAATACCGGAAAATTTCTCCTCGTAACTCTCAAGAATTACGAAAGGTTGGACTCACTTATCGCCAACTTGCGCCATGTTCAAACAAACGTGCTTTGTAGAATAGTGCTCCGTCATTGTGCCCTTTGAGCTGATCGAGAATAACACAGAACACCGTCGAAACGATCCAGTTTCATACTATATAACCTCATTAAAACATTAAATTATGGCAACTTCTGCCGGTGCGTCTACAAATAATAAATAAATGCCACCAGCGGGAAAGTTTGTAACCTGTACAGCCCGTAATAAAGGGAACACTTTAATTGACCAAAATCAGTAAAGAAGAGAATGTTTAATTACAAAATAAATCGACGCTTACAAGTTGCTGCAAGCAATTAAAATCCTTGATGTACAAATTTCATATTTTTACTTTGTTAATATTTCTGCTACACGTACGTCTTTCAAACAGATGTACAGTAAACCTAAGTTACCTACGCGGTTCTTGTTTACAGTGTCGCGCCAACGTCGCCTCATCCACACTTTTATCCCGAGGAGATCTCCGAATTTAAAGATTAAGCCTATACAGTAAAGAGTGTGGCAAACTGTTAGAATATGCTATCCTTGGCATTTTCGGTACAATTTTCCCTTGAAGACAGCTGGACATCGAGCTTGGGTTCTTCAGCTTAAAAGACCTTCAATAGGCTTTTTGTGGAGCATCCCCTTTCTTCCCCATACGTGACGTCACACGCTTCGAAAACAACCGCTGACGGGCCGATTCTGAGCCGCAATGCTAAAGGCCCATAACAGCGAGCAAAACCATTTTTTCGAGTGGGAAAAAAGGCAAAAAATCACAAAAAAGACGTCAAACATTAATGTTCGGGTCTTAAGCATTAATTTAAAAAATGGTTATTTTTTTACTTCAGTTCTCCTTTAAATGTTTTTAAAACTTCAATTCATGGGAAAGATTTTTCTAATACACCATGACCCATTGCAACTCTTATTATTCATAATGCAAGTTTTTGTATTTTTAACATTATAGTAAATAGTTTCTTAGAGTATTTTAGTCTAGTTTTAAAAACGATTCCTAGGAAGACCATGTAAAATGATACGATTTCGTGTATAAATAAAGATTGATGATGATGATGATGACAGTTTGTAATAGGCCCTTCTAATAATTTACTCTATAGCTCTATAGTGAGATAGACCACTTTCCATTTTTGTTAAGTGTTTTTGCATTTTCCTCTAGGTGACAATGACAATCATGATAATGACGTCTCTTATGATGGTTCTCGACCATGAACCCCGTTTCAAGAGCAAGGTGTGTATCAAATTACAGTACAGTAAAACCACGCGAGTAATAATCTTCCATTTTGACATATTGCCTAAACAGGTTCTGGCATAGATGACAATTAACAGATATTTAAGTTATTTAGGTTCTTGAAAAGGTTCTTATTTTCTGAAGAAAAAAATCACATTGTAGGTAGTACAATGTAGTGGTATTTGTCCTTTCTCTTATGCGGCAGGTAGGTTTTTCCGTATGCCTTATATAAATTGTCTCAGAGGAGAACTGGTCTCCACGAGAGCTATCAATGTCAATTGATCTTATTTGCCAAAGTGCACACATTTTTAAGTTTTTAGAAAATAAGGACCTGTTTCAAATTTTTAGAGTCAACAGGTTCTTGTTTAGAGGGGGTCCAACTAAGAAATTTCAGGCTAGCAGGTTCTTAAAACATAGGTTCATACCTGCAGACCGTATTCAGTTAGGTGATACTTGATGCACTTTGTAAGCCCTGCCATGTAATATTAATGGCGGATGAGCAACAAGGGCACAAGCAACCACGTTCACAGTCTGTTTCCCCCTTCTCCCTTTCCCTCTCCGTATCAACTCTATTCCCTTCTGTCTTGCTTGCACTTTGCAGATGGAGAAAGAAGGAAAGATACTGGTTGAATGGGGTAGAGTCACATACATATATTTAAATGTGGTACTGACTAGGCACAGTGGTGTTTCATAATTCCTTGTAACCATGTAATTACTGTTTCCCTCTTTTATTTCATGATCATTTTTCAGTGCTGCTGTGCACTGAGGACACAACTATGCAGGGAAATGAGGAAGAACATAAGCCTAAAGATCAGGAAGATTGTAAGATCAGATCAAAAGCACCCAACACAAAGCGTAAAAGATCAAACATGGAAAAGAGCCTCGATGTGTTTTGTGAAAGATTTACTCAGATATCAAAACACGAAACAGAAAGGTAAATCTACCTTTATGTTATCAATCAAAACTGCTACAACACTGTTTGTTTTAGCTAGAAACTACAAATCCTCAGGGCCCTGTTGTTCAAAACCGCAATTAGCGCTGATCCAGGATTTAATTGGTAAACAAATTAGATTGCATTGCTTAAAGGCTGATTAATGCCAATCTGACTCTAATTGGTGGGCTAAATTTCATACATCTCCAAAACGGGCGACAATATAAGGGGTTTTACATCAAGTGCTAACCTATAACATGGCAAATAACTAATCGGCCTCTCATCGGGCTTTGAATTACGTTCTCAGCTCCACTAATTAGCTAACTCAATTTTAGCATTTTTAACCGACACTTAGGCTTAATCAGAGGTTAGTTCAGGTGAGATTTGGAACAACCAGCTCGAGAAGGATAAAGTCCCATTAAACAAATATTTTGGGTGTGAAGTTTTTTGAAAATTTCAATTTTATATTTTTAATACAGGTACCTGAAAGCTGAAGAAGATCGGCACAAGCGAGAGATAGATTTTCAGATAAAGCAAGCACAATTGGAAAATGAACGGCGACGTTCGGAAAGAGAACATGAGATGAATGTTTTAAGATTAATATTAGGTCATGAGCATGTTTCTACGGGACCTATTCATTATGCTCCTAATGACAATTGGGAGCAAAATTACCTAGGGATGTCAGCCAATTCAATGCATCAGCCATCTGTTCCTACGCACTCTAGTATGGACAATATTTCTGTTTCAGACTAAGATGGCTCAACACTTGCAACCTTGTAGTACAGTACTTTATAGTTGTTTTTACGAGAAACATTGGCTACATAACCCCCTGGTGATGTTTGTTTATAGTGTCGATAATGTTTGTAGCCTGCAGCCAGCAGCCCCGGTTAAATTTTGTCTGCTTTAATTTTTCCAAAATCCTTATGCAATGTTTTTCCTTGTTTTTAATGTTTTGCATTTTGTAAATGGCGTATGTTGCTCTTCAAGCACAAAGTTGCGTTGTATTATCGGAAATAAATGTTCATAATTTTTGCAAGAAAGTACCTTTCATGTATTTCCATATTATGTTGCCTAGCCGTCCACCTTGGTATCCTATATATCTGGCTTAAAAGGATGATGTTCATTTATCAACTGTTGTAAAACAACATTAAGGCACCATTATTATCACTACAAACAGGAACACATCGGTGTGACTGGTTGTTAGCATTGAATTATTTTCAGCTTGGCAAAACCATCGACAGAATAGTAGAGATAAAGGCCCTAATATGTCAATCAAACAACCTTGTCCTGCTTTAAGAAATTAATTAAAACCAGGAACTGTGCAATTGGAGGGGATATGGGAGGGGGGAGGGCTTTCGCTGCCCACTTTTCTGAACCAAAACGAGTAGTAAGGGTGGACACTTGGCAACTCAAAGGATGCCGCCGCCGCTATTGTTTAAAGGCTATTGTTCTAAGTTGTCAATCAAATTAAAAATTCAAGATGGCGCTCGAAGAGCGCTCGGAGGGCTCAAAGGATGCCGCTGTATTTTCTTAGTTATTTTCACATGTGTAAAAGAGATGTTATATATGTGGATAAAGGTGATGGCTTAGACATGTGGGACAATGTTCGTCTCTCACCAATTGCGCACGACGCATGCGCAGTAGCGCATGTTCGGTAAAAACGTTCTTGTTGAATGTGTAAGAAGAGAACGGGGGGTATAGCTCAATCGGTAGAGCGCTCGCTTTGCAAGTGAGAGGTTCAGAGATCGAAACTCTGTGCTTCCAAAAATTTTTTATCGACTCTACCAGGACTTGAACCTGGAATCTCCTGATCCGTAGTCAGGTGCCTTATCCATTCAGCCATAGAGTCTCTATCAAAGAAAAAACAGGGCATAGCGAGGTTTTGATCCTCGTACCTTCGGGTTATGAGCCCGGTGCGATCACCATTTCGCTACCATGCCGCTACAAGCGATTCAAAGAAAAATAAAGATCTAATGCTAAAAGTAATTTATTACAGTGTTTTCAGATAGCGTTGACATTTAGCGCATAAGAGATTTATGTCGCCGACCATATTATCGAAGATCAAAGTCTTCTCTTCTTTTTTCACTTCTTTCTTCTCAGCGTCTCTCTTCTTCTCTCTTTGTTGTCTCCTCATCTCTTTTCTTTTGAGGGTTCGAATATACTTTTTGACTGAGAGAATGTGAGCTTCTTTAAGATTTAAGACAGCCTTCAGATATTTTACTTCAGCCTGACAACCAAACCAAGCATCGCCGAGCTCCTTATCTGTAGACATGTTTAAAGTGTGTGCATTAGAAAAATGAGAACGAGAGATATATGAGCGCGTTCCACTCAGTGGTTTCGTATGCTAATTCACGCGCGCTTCAAAATTTGCATGTAAACTCTCTGAGTCAGCTACAATGAGCTATGTGTTAAAAAGAAAAAAAGACCTGAAAGAGAGAAAGAGAGAGAATCGAACCAGTAAGCTTTAACGTAATGAAAATTTACCTGTCGTTGGTACTAACGCTTAACGCACTGCGCTAAGCCCGTTCCCGACGAAAGTTTACTACAAAATAAACTAGTCTTTCTCATTATTGGTCATTGACTTTAAATCATGTGGTGGTTCCTAAAAGAACCGTTTGTGGGTTCGTCAAAAGACGAATTAGTAGGATCTGTATTTCCTACTTAGAAATTGGCTGTGGTATGTGAAGGTGAATGGGTAGGCCGATATTATTTTCCATTTCTCACCTGCTACTTTTTCGGAGTAATACACAGCAATGTGCTTCGCGGGAAAGCCTTCAGGATCCACACCGATTTGCTTGTTGACTTTAAACACGAACAAATAAAAATGTCCGTGCCATTCTTTCCAACCTTCATCTAATAATGTCACGTTTTCGTCGTCCTTTTCCCAGGTCAGCTTCAATACATCCTTTAACAAGTCGACTAAATTCAAGTGTGAAGAAAATAAAGAGGTTTTTACATGTTCTTTTCTAAAAACATGCCTCTCATTAATATGATCTGCTTGTTCTTGCGTTAGGAAAGCTCCCTCAGTTTCAAAAGCCGAAGCCATCGTTGAAAATAAAATTTTTTCTGATTCATCTTAAAACAGAGTTGAAAACAAAAGGAGTTCAACTTCAAAAAGAGCGAAAAGGGTAATTGTTTTTGCCGTCCACCGTTAAACTTAAAAGAGCAGCGAACCTTTTTACCGCTAAGGTTTAAAACTTGAAAGCGCCGCGAAAAGGTAATTGGTTTTTGCTGCGCCGCATTTGTTGTCCCTGCACCAAAGAGCGTGAATCTCCCATGAACAGCATAAAGCAAGGCTAAGTTTGCGAAAAGTCACTCCGCTCTGTTCTTCACAGTATCAAGACTACCAATCCGTTGCTGTTCCTGTTTCCAAGATGAAGACATTATATCAGCTCGCCATTGACGCAGTTCCGAATAAAGGACTAATGGCAGAAACCTTCCTAGTACCATGGCATCCAGTTGCCCAACAACTACAACAGCAGCAATACCTTGAAGACAGGAATCGCTTTCGAGAAGAACATCGCGTCAATTTCAGGTTTGTCTATGCAGATTTGTGTTTTATCGAAACATTGTTTTCAAGCTCAAAAATATACCCAAGCGATGTTGCGTTTTTAAATCGATTGTGGAAACAAATCGACAATTTACTTTAGTTAATGTTGTGTTTTTAGACCGATTCTGGAATCCCTGTTTTGGATTAAAGACTGCACATGGTTAAGTGTGAAGACCAAATGTTGTATGATTGAACTGTAAAAACGTTTTTAATTGCGCTTGTTAAATGTTTTTATTATTAGAAATTGTTTGAATCAACTAAAAGTTCGAAGATGGAACATGTACTGCCATACAACAGAATGGATTCCCGTTAATGTTAGGGTGCCTGTGTGTTCACAATGCAGTAGAATTAGGTCAACCCAATTAACATTAGACGGTTTGCGTTTAAAAAGGCAGAAAAAATTTGTTGATAAAAATAAAGAGGCGCGTTTAATTCGAGAGTATTATTATTCACCTATTCATAGACGCTTAGAATTTATGTAAGTTTTTTTGTTCTCTTTAGAAAATGTTTGCGCCAGATAAAGAATCGCCACTACTGTAGATCGGTCCATTGGCTTTCTTTCAATCGAGAAACCTGCTCGCAGTGCCTAAGAGTTTGTGTTGAGGGATTAACCGTTGAAGGTCAAATGAGACATGACCGATATGAAAGAGTTAATTTTGAAAGGGAGCGCCGTAAGATTTTAAAGTTATATAGGGGTACACATATTTTAGAAAGACGTCGGGCACTTGAACAACGAATGATGCAATCTTTTGGTTTGTTTTAGAAAAGTGTTACAAGATATCCGTTTTTCCCCGCTAAATCCTTTTACAGAGTGGATCGAAATCAATAGGCAGACAACTGATTTTCGTATCACAATTTTAAATGTAACGATCGATGATTTAAAGCTTGTTGACAATCCTTTTTTTCCTGGTATTGAAACAATGATTGAACGTTTTGAGCGAACCTACGCTCACCTAAAATTAGAATTTCCCTGGTTTTTTCGCGATTATTATGAAGAGTTGTATTAATTTATTTTTCTTGAATCCCATTTGTAATTAAGTGCTTTAAAAAGGACTTAGCTGACTTGCGGCTAAATTACGTTCCTCTTATTGCACTATTTAAGAATCTTATTGTAACATTTTACCGAAGGGAGGTAAAATGAAATAAAGTTAAGTTTGCGTGTAATTTACTTGTGTCTTTGGGGAAAAAAAGAAATGAACTGAGATTGTCAAATGAACGCTCAGGCGTGAAGGGTTTTTTCTTAGAAAAAGAACAAAAGAAATTAGCCAAACAATTAATTAGAAAAAAGACAAAGAGATGACACTATTTGTAGCTGACTCAGCCAAAAATTAATTAGAAAACTTGGGCAACCTTGAACTTGACTCTATTATGATGTCATGAAAACACGCGCTCCACAGATAAGTTAGCAAAGCCGCGTCTCTTTGAGCGCCGTTCAGTTTTTACTGTCTTACTGTGTGGAGCTTTTCCAAAACGATCTTCGAAAATCATGTGTTTGCCTTTAAGCGAGTGGATCCAAGGTTCACCTTTAACGCGCCAATGGTTGGAAAAACTTGCCAAACAGCTAAACTCCGCGGAAAGTTTCGATGCCGCCAACGGTGAATTTTACGCTGAACTGTCGTTTTTCAAGAACCGACAGCGTGGGGGTAGACCCCGAAAAAAAAATCCTGGCAAAAAGTCGTTTGAACAGTTGCTGGCAAAAAGATACGTGATTACAATCAAAAACAAAGATGACCTGTGTTTCGCCCGCGCATTGGTATCGACCAAAGCCTATGCGGATCAAGATCCGCAGTATGAAAACATTTCTCAAGGACGTGGGCAGCAGGGACATCTGGCCTACATGCTTCATCAAGAAACCGGTGTTCCCGAAGGACCGTGTGGATTACCTGAAATTCAACGAATTCAAGAACATCTCGGCCCTCAAGGTTACCAGATTAAAATCTATGAAGGGGTGTGTGGCGCTCTCTGGTACCACGATGAGACGTTTGATTCTGCCCCGAAAAAGCTGTGTCTGTTGAAAGTCGAACATCATTTTCACGGATTAAGAAGCGTGCCGGCTCTCCTCAATCGCGGCTATTACTGTCACAAATGTAACAAAGGCTACAATCAGGAAGATCGCCTCATCACAATTGTTCTCGACAGAACTGTGAAGCTTGTAGAAGAAAAAACGGAAAATGTCCTGATTTTAAAGACAACAAGCGTGCACTTGTCTACTGTAAGGACTGTGGTCGGTCATTTTACGGACGACAATGTTTTACCGCTCACAAGCAAAGCACCGTTTGCGGCATGTTTAAAAAGTGTCCTTAATGTTGCAAAGTATACAAGTATTCTAAGAAAAGGAAGCATGTTTGCAGGGAATATCGATGCCCTAACTGTGGAGACAAAGTCTTGCCCAACCATCAGTGTTATATTCAGCCTTTAACATCTGAATTAAGCGACCTTCTAACAGCGCAACCAGATGCCTTCAGCGAAGAAGACCGAGCCCTTCTGGAAGAACTGGTCGAAGCAGAAAAAGCCGAGAAAAACAAAAAAGAAGAAGACGAGAAACCGCCACCCCTTGTTTGTTGTATTGATTTTGAATGTAGTTTGGATGAGAATCGGGATTTTGAAGATGTTTGTGTGGGCTGCAGTATGTGAATGTGAGAGGTAGCTACCGCGAGGCAGGGAAGGCTTTGGATATGTTGAATGATGTGATGGCTAAAACGGTCATGGAAGATTTGAAGGAACAGCAGGTGTTTGTGTTTGCACACAATATGCGTGGGTTTGATTCTTCTTTTATTTTGCAGTTGCTGTATGATAAGGGGTACAAGGTGGAAAAAGTGTTGAGTATGGGTGCAAAATTTTTATCGTTTCAGTGTGGTAACATGATTTTTCGCGACTCGCTTAATTTTTTTAATATGCCATTGGAACGCTTGCCTGTCACATTTAATTTGACGGAAGCTCACAAGGGGTTCTTTCCGTATTCGTATATCTGTAAAGACAAGCTGGATTACATTGGTGTATATCCCAAAGCGGAAGAATACCACCCTGAACGCATGACGGAAAAACGGCGCAAGGAATTCTTCTCCTGGCACAAAGACAAAGTCGAAAGCGGAGCGATCTTCGATTGCCGAAAAGAACTGTCCACCTACTTGAAAAGTGATGTGAAGGTCTTAACTCAGTCCATGGAAAAATTCGGAAGCGAAATGTTGGAGCTAACACGAATCAATCCCACCATTGAATGTGTCACAATTGCGAGCACCACCTTTAAAGTGTTCCAGAAAAAGTTTTTGGAACCTTACACCATTGCGTTGGAACCCCTCGGCGGTTGGCGTCATAACCAGCAAAACCAAAGCATCGAAGCATTGCAGTGGTTGGAGTTTGAAAATGCTAAGACTGGCGGCGGAATTCAGGTAAGAATTTTTTTAGTCGCAGTCAAAGTCTGCATTTTAAAAATGTAAGTTGCAGTGTTTTACATGATTTTTCAATTCGTGAGTTGTTTTATACTTTGCAAACGTCAATGCATAAGACAAATAAAAAATTAGAAGGAAATGTATGAGACAATTGTGTAAAAAGTCTGCATTTAAGAAAAATTATTTGCAGTGTTTTACTGTACATTTTAATTCGTGAAATGTTTTAGACTATGTAAGGAGCAATGCAGACTGTAAAATTATAATCTGTGGACTGCGCAGGAAACAATAACAAAGGTATATATTTTTTATTTTTCAGCATGTACGAAATTCACTGGATGGGGAAGCTAAAGTCATCACTCGGCTCAGTCTTACAATGTGGATGGCTATCATGCAGCTACCAATACGGTCTACGAGTACCACGGATGCATTTATCACGGCTGCCGAAAATGTTACCCGAAGCAAGGCAATATGAAGCGATTCTGTCATCCAGACCGAACGGTGTTCGAAGTCTACGAAGCCACACTGAAGAAAACTGCTCTTCTTTGAGACGCTGGTTACACCGTCATTGAAATGTGGGGGTGCGACTTTGCCCGACAGAAACAAACCGATCCTGAGCTGCAAGCCTTCCTGGAAATGTTTAAATTGGTTCCACCCCTTGAACCGCGAGACCCGTTTTTTGGTGGCCAAACCGGCGCCGCTACGCTGTACGCCAAAGCAGAGGAGGGCGAAGATATCAGTTATGTTGATTTCACCAGCTTGTACCCAAGCATTAACAAATATGGCACTTAACCAGTGGGATTCCCGCGCATCCTGTACCAACCAGACAACCAGAACATTGATGATTATTTTGGTATCGCTCAAGTCGATATCCTTGCTCCGGAACGCTTGTACCACCCCCTTACTTTTCCTCTTTCCAGGTCTTGTGTTGCCGAAGAGTTAGAAAAACCATTGCTGGAGCGGTCCAACGTGTGGTCACACCCGAGAACAGCGAATGCTAAAAGGTACTTGCTGCACACCAGAATTGCAGAAGGCAGTCGAGAAAGGATATCAGATTGTGAAGATCCATGAGGTGTGGCATTTTCCGGAAGAAAATAGGCGTGAAGGTCTATTTGCAGGGTACGTGAATACATGGTTGAAATTGAAGCAGGAAAGCGCCGGATGGCCCACTGGTATTGAAACCAAGGAGCAGAAAGCAGACTATGTTCGTGACTACAAAGAGCATGAAGGTATTCAACTGGATCCGGAGCAAATTGCTGTGAATTCTGGACGGAAAAGCATTGCTAAATTGCTTTTGAACAGGTAACTAGTTATGTTAAGTTGCAGACAAAGTCTGCATTTTAAAAAATATAGTTGCAGTGTTTAGTAGTGATAGACGGCACTGGGGCGCTCAAAGGATGCCGCCGCCGCTATTGTTTTAAGGCTATTGTTCAAAGTTGTCAATCAAATTAAAAATTCAAGATGGCGCTCGGAGAGGACTCGGAACTTTTTCGGAACGTTTTCTGAAAAAACGACTCTACCAGGACTTGAACCTGGAATCTCCTGATCCGTAGTCAAGCGCCTTATCCATTCGGCCATAGAGTCTCTATTAAAGAAAAACAGGGCATACCGAGGTTTTGATCCCCGTACCTTACATTTCGCTACCATGCCGCTACAAGCTATTCAAAGAAAAATAAAGATCTAATGCTAAAAGTAATTTATTACAGTGTTTTCAGACGGCGTTGACATATAGCGCATAAGATATCTAGGTCCCCGACCATATTATCGTAGATCAAAGTCTTCTCTTCTTTTTTCACTTCTTTCTTCTCAGCGTCGCTCTTCTTCTCTCTTTGTTGTCTTCTCATCTCTTTTCGTTTGAGGATTCGAAGTCTCTTTCAGTGTGATAATATGAGCCTTGAGATGTTTTATTTCTGTCTGACAGCCATACCAAGCATCCCCGACTTCCTTAGATGTTGACATCTTTACAGCGTGAGCAATCTAAAAGTTCCTAGAATGTGTGTGTGTGTGTGTAGTTTTATAAGAAACGCGTTCCAGTGAATGGTTTCGTATGCTGATACATGTTCGCTTCAAATTTGCATGAAAAACTTGCTGAGTCAGCTAAAAATAATATTGCTCCTAGGTCTTAGAAAAAAGAAGACCAGAAAGAGAGAACTGAACCCGTAAGCTTTAACGTAATGAAAATTTACCTGTCGTCGGTACTAACGCTTAACGCTTTGCGCTAAGCCCTTTCCCGACGAAAGTTTACTACAAAATAAAACTAGTCTTTCTCTTTATTGGTCATTGACTTTAAATCATGTGGTGGTTTCTAAAAAAACCGTTTGTGGGTTCGTCAAAAGACGAATTAGTAGGATCTGTTCTTCCTACTCAGAAATTTACTATGGTAGGCGAAGTTAAATGGGCAGGCTGAGATTATTTGCCATTTTTCGCCTGGTACTTTCTCAGAATAATACACAGCGAGGTGTTTGGCAGGAAAGCCATCCGGATCTGCACCAATTTGCCGGTTTAGTTTAAACACGAACAAATAGAAGTGCCCATGATATTCGTTCCATCCCTCGTGTATGACGGACACGTCTTCGCTGTTTTCTTCCCAGGTGAGTTCGGAGACAGTCTTTAACAAATCGACTAAATCAATTTGTGACTCAAACTTCGACGCTCTCACATGTTCATGTTTTAAAACATGCCTCTCGTTAATATGGTCTGCTTGTTCTTGCGTTAGGAAAGTTCCCTCGGTTTCAAAAGGCGAAGCCATGGTTGAAAATAAATTTTTTCTGGTTCATCTTAAAACAGGTTGCAAAACAAAAAGAGTCCTACTTGAAAAAGAGCGAAAAGGGTTATTGTTTCTGCCGCCTTAAAAGAGCAGCGAATTTTTTTGCCGCTAAGGTTTAAAAACTTAAAAGAACGGCAAAAAGTTAATTGGTTTTTGCCGCTTCACATTTGTTGTCTCCACGCCAATGTGCGTGAATCTCACATGAATAGCATAAAGGAAGAGTGAATTTGGAAAAGTCATTTTGCTCTGCTCATCCCAGTGTCAAGATATCCGTTGCACAAAATGAAGACTTTGTATCAGCTCGCCTTGGAAGCAGTCCCTAACAAGGGTTTAATGGCCAATACGTTTCTCGTGCCTTGTCATCCGATCGCCAAAGAACTTCAAGCCCAACAGTACATCGAAGACAGAAATAAGTATAGAGAACAACACCGCGTCAATTTCAGGTTTGTCTACGCAGATTTGTATTTTATCCAAGCCTTCTTTTCAAACTCAAACTTTTACCCGAACGATGTTACGTTTTTAAATCAATTGTGGAAACAAATCGACGATTTACTTTAGTTCATGTTCCGTTTTAGGCCTATTCTGAAATCCCTGTTTTGGATTAGAGATTGCACATGGTTAAGTGTGAAGACCAAATGTTGTATGATTGAACTGTAAAAACGTGTTTTTAAACGCGCTTGTTGATGTTTTATTTTAGAAATTGTTTGAATCAGTTGAAACAGCGAAGATGGGCCATGTATTGTCATAAAACAGAATGGATTCCCGTGAATGCAAAGATTCCTATGTGTTCCCAATGTAAAAGAATAAGGACAACGCAGTTAACATTAGACGGTTTACGTTTGCAAAGGCAAAAGAAATTTGTTGATAAAAATGAAGAGGCTTGTTTAATTCGCCGTTTTTACTATACGCCAATTCGTAGACGCTTAGAATTTATGTACGGTTTTGTTTCTCTTTAGTAAATGTTTGCGACAAATCAAGAAGCGTCATTTTTGTAGATCGACCCAATGGCTTTCGTTTCATGAAGGAGTCTGTTCACAGTGTCTCAGAGTTGGGAGTTAATTGTTTGACTGTGACGGGTCAAATGAGATATGACCGTTACAAAAGAGTTAATTTTGAAATGGAACGGCGTAAAATCTTTAAGCTATATAGGGGTACAGGAATTTTAAGAAGACGTCAGGCACTTGAACACAGAGTAATCCAATCTTTGGGTCTTTTTTAGAAAAGTGATGCAAGATATCCGTTTTTCGCCGCTAAATCCTTTTACAGAGTGGATCGAAATCAATAGGCAGACCACTGATTTTCGTATTACAATGTTAAATGTAACGATCGATGATGTAAAGCTTGTGGACAATCCTTTTTTTCCTGGTATTGAAACAATGATTGAACGTTTTGAGCGAACCTACGCACACTTAAAGTTAGAATTTCCCTGGTTCTTTCGAGATTATAGAAGTTAACTTTGTTGGACCAGATTCATTAGGGATCTGATATGCTCCAGTTTGTAAATAAGAAAAAAGCGCTTTGAAAAGGACTTAGCCGACTAGCGGTTAAATACGTTCCTCTCATTGCATTTACTAAGAAAGTTATTGTACCATTTTACCGAAGGGAGGTAAAATGAAAATAAAAGTTAAGTTTGTGTGTAATTTACTTGTGTCTTTGGGAAAAAGAAATGAACTGAGATCTGTCACATGAACACTCAGGCTGGGAGGGGTTTTCTTAGAACTTAATGAACACTCAAGAAAAAGAAAAGATTAAAGCTGAATCAACCAAAATTTCTTAGAAAACGAACAAAGAGTAAAGCTGAATTAGCCAAAATTTCTTAGAAAACGAACAAAGAGTAAAGCTGACTCAGCCAAAAATGAATTAGAAAAACGAACAGACTTATTATTGAGGGATCAGTTGAAAAAGTAATTAGAAAAAGAACAAAGAGTATAGCTGACTAAGTGAAAATAGGTCATTAGGCAATCTTGGGCAACCTTTTGTTTAGGATAAGTTAATGACATTCAAAACACATACTCCGCAGTTCATTTAACTCATTCGCGTCTCTGAAAGCGTCATTCAGTTTTTACTGTCTTACTAAGCAGAGCTTTTTGCAAAACAGTGTTTTTCATATCATGGATCCATACATTCGCGCGCTTATGGAGGATGGACTCGATTCCTTGTTGGAGGAAATTCCTGACTGGACCGCTAGTCAAGGGGAAGAGTTAATAGACTCGGAGGATGAAAGCGATCTGCTCATCGCAGCGCGCCGAGCAGAACAACAAGGAGGGAATCCCTTGTTTGCTGTGAATATGGAGCGAGTGAGAGCACCGCGCTCTTTTCACCGTGGTGTAGCCATTCAAATGCAAGTCTGATTTTCTCTGGAACAGTTACGTCCGCCGAATGGGGAATACCAAGGTGAAGCGGTAGCGGAAGCCTTCCATCAAGGTTTGATTAATTTTATCCGCGATCCTTGCAATGGTATTGTCAATCCTCAGGATTATTCGATGTCTATGGCTATTCACCACAGTACAGGGACCCACACATGGACCAGCTGCCCGAGAGTTCCACTGAGTGAGTGGATTCAGGGATCGCCACTGACTCGGCAATGGCTAGAAAGACTGGCTAAACAACTTAACTCGGCGGAAAGTTTTGATGCCCCGAGCGGTGATTTTTACGCCGAACTGTCTTTTTTTAAGACGCAGCAACGTGGCGGAAGACCAGCAAAAAACAAGCCTGGCAACAAGTCGTTTGAGCAATTACTAAAAAAGAGATCTGTGATCACGATTAAGAACAAAGATGAACTGTGTTTCGCCCGTGCCTTGGTTTGCACCAAAGCCTTTGTCGATCAAGACCCGCAGGATAAAAATATTTCTGAAGGAAAAGGACTGCAGGGACATTTTGCCTACAGACTGCATCAAGAAAGCGGGGTTCCTGAGGGAATGTGCGGGTTGCCTGAAATTCAGCGAATGCAAGAACATCTTGGTCCTCAAGGGTACCAGATTAAAATTTATGAAGGAGTCTGTGGGGCGCTATGGTATTGTGACGAGTCGTTTGATTCTGCGCCTAAAAAACTGTGCCTGCTAAAAGTGGAACAGCATTTTCACGGTTTACGAAGTGTGCCAGCCCTCTTAAACAAGAGTTATTACTGTCACCAATGTAACAAAGGTTACAATCAAGAAAATGCAGAACATCATAATTGTTCTCATCAAAACTGTAACAAGTGTCGAAGAAATAACGGCAAATGTTCTGATTTTCAAGAAAGAAAGCCTGCCCATGTCTACTGCAATGATTGTGGTCAGACCTTTTACGGACAAAACTGTTTTACCGCTCACAAAGAATCTAAAGGAAAGAAAAAAGTGAGTCTGTGTCAAAAATTCAAAAAGTGTCCTGAGTGCTGTAAAGTGTACAAGTATTCCAAGAAAAAGAAGCATGTGTGCGGAGAATACCGTTGTCCCAACTGCCGAGAGAAAGTTTTACCAAAGCATCAGTGTTACATTCAACCGCTTGGAATGGAATACAGCAATTTTCTGGACCAAGCAGCTGATTTTAGCGAGGAAGACCGTGCGATTCTGGAAGATCTGGTTGAAGCCGAAGCAGAAAGTCAGGAAGAAGAGGACGAGGAACCGCCCCCGCTGGTGTGTTGTATTGACTTTGAATGTGGTTTAGATGAAAATAATGATTTTGAGGATGTTCGTGTGGGTTGGCAATATGTGAATGTGGAAGGTAGCTACCGCGAAGCAGGCAAGGCGTCGGATATGTTGGACGATGTGATGGCGAAAACGGTGACGGCTGAAATGAAAGAACGGAAGGTATTTGTGTTTGCTCACAATATGCGAGGGTTTGATTCTTCGTTTATTTTGCAATTGTTGTATGATAAGGGTTACAAAGTTGAAAAGGTCTTGAGTATGGGAGCGAAATTTTTGTCGTTTCAGTGTGGTAATGTGATTTTTCGGGATTCTCTTAGTTTTTTTAACATGCCTTTGGAATGCTTGCCGGCGACATTTAATTTGAAGGAAGCGCATAAAGGTTTCTTTCCTTATTCTTACATTTCTGAAGACAAGATTAATTACACTGGACCCTACCCAAAAGCAGAAGAATACCATCCCGAACGAATGAACGAAAAACGGAGAAAGGAATTTTTAACTTGGCACAAAGAAAAAGTTAACAGCGGCGCCATCTTTGATTGTCAAAAAGAACTATCTGCGTACCTGAAAAGCGATGTCCAAGTGCTAACGGAATCGATGGAAACATTTGCCAAATGGTAGAGTTGACAGGCATAGACCCTACTGTGGAATGCGTCACCATTGCAAGTACGGCGTTTAAAGTTTTCCAGAGCAAGTTTTTGGAGCCGTACACGATTGCCTTGGAGCCTCCGGCGGATGGCGCCACAACCAGCAGAACCAGAGTGTGGAAGCCCTGCAGTGGTTAGAATTTGAAAATGCCAAGATTGGCGGTGGTATTCAGGTAACTATTAAGAATTTTAGAAATTTAAGTTGCAGTCAAAGTCTACACATTTTAAATTAAACTTGCAGTGTTTTACTGCAAATTTTAATTCGTGACATGTTTACGACTGTGCAAACGTCAATGCACATTACAAATCAAAAATTAAAAGGAAATGTATGGGAAATATGTATAAAAAGTCTGCTTTTTTCAAACTTACATTGCAGTGTTTTACTGCAAATTTTAATTCGCGAAATGTTTTATACCGTGCAATGGTCCATGCACGATCGAAATCAAAAATCATCATCTGTGAACCGCGCAGGAAACAATAACATTATGTTTCTCTTTTGCAGCATGTACGAAATTCATTGAATGGGGAAGCAAAAGTGATCACCCCAGCCCAATCTTACAACGTGGATGGCTATCACGCAGCCAGCAATACTGTCTACGAGTATCAGGGCTGCATTTTTCACGGATGCCGTAAATGTTACCCGAAGCAAGGCAATATGAAGCGATTCTGCCATCCAGATCGAACCGTGGACGAAGTCTATGAGGCAACCCTCACGAAAACGGCCATCCTTCGTGACGCAGGGTACAACATGGTTGAAATGTGGGGTTGTGACTTTGCCAAACAGAAAGAAACCGACCCAGAGCTTGCCGAATTCCTAGCAAACTTCGAATTTGTCCCACCGCTTGAGCCACGAGACACGTTCTTTGGGGGTCGAACGGGCGCTGCAACCCTGTCGCTAAAACAGCAGAAGACGAGGAGATTAGTTATGTGGATTTTACTTCTTTGTACCCCGCCATTAACAAATATGGAACTTATCCTGTGGGATTCCCGCAGATTATCTATCTTCCAGAAAACCAGAACATTAACGATTATTTTGGTCTCGCGCAAGTAGATATCCTGGCTCCTGAACGTTTGTACCATCCCGTTCTGCCTGTCAGGGCAGGGGGAAAACTTACTTTTCCTCTTTGCAGGTCCTGTGTTGCAGAAGAGTTGGCCAACCCCCTGCTCGAACGAAGCAATATGTGTGGTCACACACGCGAACAGTGCATGCTGAAAGGGACCTGGTGTACTCCAGAACTACAAAAAGCAGTGGAGAAGGGGTACCAAATCCTAAAAATACCTGAAGTCTGGCACTTCCCCGAAGAAAATAGACGTGAAGGCCTTTTCGCTGGCTACGTGAATACCTGGTTGAAACTTAAACAGGAGAGCGCCGGATGGCCTGCAGGTGTGGAAACCCCAGAGCAGAAAGCAGAGTACGTAAAGCAATATGAAGAACACGAGGGGATTAAGCTGGATCCTGAAAAGATTGCTGTGAATCCAGGCAGAAAAAGCATTGCGAAATTACTTTTGAACAGGTAACTAATCTTTTTTCACACTTAAGAAATTTAGTTGCAGTCGAAGTGCGCATTTTAAAAATTTAACTTGCCGTGTTTTACTGCAAATTTTAATTTGTGACATGTTTACTACTGTGCAAACACAATTGCACGCTACAAATCAAAAATTAGAAGGAAATGTATGGGAAATATGCCTAAAAAGTCTGCAGATTTTAAACTTACATTGCAGTGTTTTTCTGCAAATTTCAGTTATCGAAATGATTTATACTCTGCAAACGCAAATGCACGATCGAAATCAAAAATTATAATCTGCGGACCGCGAAGGAAACAATAACAAACTTATAATTTTTCTTTCTATCTTTCAGTCTATGGGGCAAATTTGGTGAGCGACAGAACAAACCAGTGACCCAATGTATCACCCAACCCTCGCATCTGTTCCAGCTGTTAGAAGACCCGGTGAATGAGATTCACAGTGTACGTATCTGCTCTGAAGATGTCATGGAGTTAGTGGTGACCAAAGTGGAAGACGAATACCAGCGTTCGTTCAAGCAAAACGTGTTCATCGCGGCCTTCACGACTTCGCTGGCTCGCCTAAAGCTCTATGATGCCCTTGATTTTTTAGGTGATCGAGTCTTGTATTACGATACAGACTCGGTCATTTATAAAACCAAGCGGGGTCAAGACAAGCTACCGCTGGGTTCATTTTTGGGGGAATTCACACACGAGATTGACGGAGACGTGATCGTGGAATTTTGCAGTGGCGGGGCGAAAAACTATGGTTACCTGACCAAGAAAGGTAAAGTCGAATGTAAAGTACGTGGGTTTTTGCTGAATTATGAGACGAAACAAGTCTTGAATTACCAGACCATGAAAGAAAACATTCTGAAAGAATTGGACGAGCCCTCGGAAAAAGGGCGCCGAATGGCTATTACAATTCCCGATTTTTTTCAAAAGGATCAAGTCACCAAGAAAATCAAGCTTACGGAACGTAAAAAACATTATCAACTCGTGTTTGATAAGCGTGTGATTCACCCTGCCACTCGTTCTTCCACACCGTACGGATACAACTGGTTCGGTGCCGAAGTGGAACTTTTAATGGACTTGTCAATAGTGCGGGTACGGTTAGCTTGGTAGCGCAAACCCGCTTTAGCTTTTGTATACGGTTTTTATATGGGTACAGTAGCTTGGAAGCGCGAACCCCTTGCATGCTTTGTTTTGAAATTAAATTAGGGTTTGTAACATTTATCGAAGGGAGGTGAAGTGACGAATAAACTAAGTTCGCGACACAATTGAATGGTGTGGTTTCTGTTTTTGTATAAATAGAGGGTGGTATGGTTAGTCAAATTACTTTTCGTAAGATGTCGAACATTTATTTGACCCTCGTAAGCGATGTCACCAAAAAATACACAAGTAATGTGGCCAATCAGTTTAAAGTCAAACCTCAGTTAAGATTACCCGGGGAAGGATGGAAAGTGTCAGTGGCTGGAGCTATTTTACCAAAAATGCCTTTGTTCAAAGAATTACAAAGTGCGAACGTAAATTTAATCGAATTATGGGGTGAAACTAAAAAAGCAGGACAATCCGATGCGTGGCAAAAGGGTTATGTGAAAGCAACCGATTTACGTGAATGGGAGAAAGCAGAAACATGCCATACAGGGAAAGAATTTTTCAATACTGTAAAACATAGACTAGAAGAAACAGCGCATGCTAGTTTGGATGACGGATTTAAGTTTATTTCAGTGCGTTGGATTAACTTAGCCTGGGACAAAAAAGGAGTGCATCCGGAACTGGTCTTAACAAACACTACAACAAGTAATTTAATTTATATTTACAAACCGTTCGCCAAATGTTTGCGCTGGATAAATCCTAAGACAAATCCACATGATAGCATGGGGACCAATATGGTGCATAGCTACCTAAATCACACTAAAGGAGCAACTTCTTTGAATAATGGAAAAGTGACCGACATTCAGGGCAGTTGACTTTGGTTAAGTACTCTCTCCGATTGGTGTTTTATTAACCTCAATCAATGTTTTAAAAATGCCTTACATCTTCACCCCCGCCCGCTTACCGTGACCGCCAACGTGACTGCCAACAAAGAAACCATCACGCAATCCTTAGGCCAAGTCTATTATGTGCCTGAAGGAAGACAACGCTATGCGTTTACTCCCGTTCAAGAAACCTTTCAAGAGGTACAAGACAATCATTGGGAAGAAGTAGAAACTACCCTGAAAGAATTGGATGGGACACTAGTTCAATTTCAATCGGATAGTCAGTGCGTGATTCGACTGCATTTTAAGAAAGAATAAAACAATTCAATTGTAACAACAAATTTTTATTAAGTGAATAAAAAAACAAACAGAATTACAGCTTAAGTTTGCGTTTTGTCTGCATAATGGCTTTGACGATCCGTTCTTGTTCGTTTTCTTCCCTGGGAGGTTTTTAATAGCGCGTACCATTTTATCGTCCGCTTTCCACTTGTCCTTTAAACTTTTCGCTTTGGAATAATCGATGTCATGGATTTTCGCTAATTCGTGTAATCTATTGACGCCTCGGTCACCCCTCTTCAGTCTTTGTTGAAGCCGGGTCCCTGGACCAAGGTAATTTGCTTTAGCCCAATGAAACTCTTTGCCTGTTTTTTCAATTAATTTTTGAATATCCAACGCAGCCTCACGCTGACCACGCTTTTTTCCTTTTTGCGGTCTTTTTCTGCGAACCTTTCTTTTACCAGTCTTTGCCACGTAATCTTCTTTTCGCTGGTGTCCCAAATGGTTTCCAGCCTGGAGCCGGGGCGAGTTTCTTTAAAGCTCTTTCTGTAGCTCTTTTTGAATTTTAAATTTTTTTTCAATACTCTCCCGAGCTTTTTTCCAAGGGGATATAGCAGCAAAGCCTTCTTCTTCTTCCGCTGTACTAAAAACACTGGAAGGAGGGGAAGGAGTCTTTCTTTTTAGGGGTCTTGTAACCAGATGAAGGAGTCTTTTTAGGGGTCTTAGGTAACAGCCGCTTTGCTTTGGATTCGGTCTTAAAGGTTAACTTGGGTTTTTTACTCGTAGAAGGAGTTTGTTTGACCACAGGCGTTTGTAACACTGATTGAGGGGTCACCGGTTCTGCTTTCCTTTTTATAGCCTTACTGATTTTTGAAATGTTTCCCATAAATTGTTGTAACGGGCTTACGGCTAAATTTCCTTCATCCTCATCACTGTCGTCTTCATCGCGACTTATTCCTCGTGTTCCTCCTGGCTGACGAATTTTCTTGACCCATTGTAATTCTCGGTTGACTGACTTTAAATGGGGTTCTTTCCATGTATCCGGGGTAGGACTCTCCAACAAAAGTTCTTTTTGCGCGGCTAAACCTGCTGCTTTGGTTAAACGACTATCGTCTAAAAGACTAGATTTATATTTATCTCGCAAACGTAAAAATTGCACTGAGTTTTCAATCGGTGTGGATGAAATGCCGTCCATGCTTGCTAATGAAAATAAGAGTTTAGCCTTGTCTTTATCTTGGTTTGGGTCTGTATCTCTCTTTGACTTTTTGTCGAAACTCTTTGATCATTTGTGATAGTAGAAGCAAATAGTCTAATAGACAAAGAAGTTGTTGTAACACTTTACATTTCATGACTTAATAGCGATATTGTCGTTTAGCACAGTGATAACAGCGATGTAATTCTTTCCACGCGCCAGCACCAATCTGTGAACTCATCAAATGTTTGCGCTTTTTTATACTCTGACGAGGGTTGGCGATGACTCGGAGAGATTGACGATACGGTTTTAAACGGCTCACTGTTTTTCTCCCAGGTTTAACACTCCCACGCAATGTGTTCATCACTAACTCACTCACGGCATTAATTTGATCTGCATTCGCATACCGTAATTTTTGTTGCCGCTTATTTTGGTTAGCTTCTTTTAACACATCGTTTAAAAAATGACTCTGTCTGGTCATACGCCCTGTCATGTTTATTTATTTCTTTGTGTTCGTTGACGTCTCTTCCTTTTATACTTCTTTCTCTCTAACACTTGGATTGCTTTCCTAGTACCAAATTTTGTTAATGCACTTAAACCTCCTAACGCAACCGCTTTTCCTCCAGCCGCTAAAGCTGGAATCGCTGCGGCTAACATGGGAGCAATCTCGCCTCGTTGCCTTCCTAACCCTGGTTTACCTTTTCTTCTTTTTGGTTGTCCTTTTCGTTTCATGTTTAAATTTGCGTTTGTTTGAGAGTGAACGGCTATTTATATCTTCGTCAAAGGTATGAACACGCGTAGCTCCCTCTTCTTTGGTTAAATGACTCCAAATACGAAAACAGTCATCGGAGGCAGGATGTAAATCCAACATAAAATACCCAAAAGGACGGGAGGTCAGCTTTAAAAACAATTTGAGTACTTGACGCCATTTTTCAGGGTACACTTGAAGCAGTAAATGTCGAATACCTGTCTCATCCCTGGGTGATTTAAAACAAATCACATAGTGTGCATTGGGGTTAATCGTTTTCGCAAACTTGCCTGGGGGAAAGAGATCTTGTGTAATATAAAGAGCGGTAATGCCTCGATGGTGAGAATCTTTTGTAAATAAATCCAACACCCATTTATCACTCCCTGATTCTTCCATTAAATCATCCAAAATGAGTATGCCATGATGTTCAGGTTTAAACCATTTAACAAGAGCCCCTTCGGGAGGGAGTCCTTTGTAAAAATTAACGTGTTTTTTCATGCGATCAAATCGGGGTTGCCATCGATCATAACAATATACCACTTTTTTCGGAGGGGGGTCAAACAATGTTTTTTCTTTGAGTAATTTTTCCACTAATTCGCTTTTCCCACTACCTGAGGGTCCCGCTACAATCACGCTAGAGGGTTGTCGAATCATGTTTCCCACGGCTTACGAAAATGAGTGTAATGTCCTGTTGCTCCTACTGCACCCATACGTTTATAGCGTTTGTCCTTGCCCAATTTATACCCAATTTTGGCTGCAGTGGATAAGACTGTGCCGAGTCCTTTGCCTCTTTGATAATGACGGACGTTATCTTTTATACCTTTCAACGCTTGTTTCCCTAAAAAGGCCCCTAATTTGATAAAATTAGGAGAAGGACCAGACAGCCCCATGGCAACTCCCTCGGCTATTTTATCTACCAAACGGGGTTTTCGCCTAAATCGTGCACCCCCTTTTTGACTTTTTCGTTTTTTTACTCGTTGTTTTCGCTTTCGGGCCATAGTTGTTGATACAATCGCGGTGAGTTCAACTGAATGAGTAGAAGTATCTGATCTTTCAAATGGGTTTCACCTATTCCTTTTATATGATTTTTTAAGTCCCACCACAACTGAGCTTGCACTAAACATCGTACAAATTGCCAATGATACCCATCCCACAGATCTGCTGGATCCAGACAGAGTTTGATCCATTCTTGTTTGTGATCTTTCCAATAAAACCATTCTTTTTCTAACAGGGCATCGAGCACTTTTTGAACAACCCCTCGTAATATCATGATAAAAATGACACAGTCAAAAGTAATACACACAATTTTATTCATGAATGAAAAAAGACGAACGGTTTACATTAGATTGCTCATACTCAGTTAGCTCTGTTTTAATAAGACGTTGCAGTTGGTCTGCGACTCGCTTATCATTTAACACTAAATTATTAGAATGCCACTGGGCTAAAAAATCTTGAAGAGGCATGTCTTGCGTTTGCTTTTAAAAAGAAAAGGGCATAATGCCCACACGTAAAACTATCCATGGCTTGTAAAGTCTGATCACTGCTAATGATTTCTTTCCACTGGCTCAACCAAGCTTGTAAGGTAGAATTTTTGTAGGTAGAAAGAGGTAACCCATAACTGTCAAAGACTTCACATGTAGTTCCTTCGGTCCAAAGGGCTAACCAATGTTCACCCAGCTGACTTGCGGGATCAGTGTTGACAATAAAAGCATTCACTCGTTTTTTAAACACCAAAGGTACCTGGTCTGCTGGAAACACACCACGAAAATAGGGTCGTAATTCGCGATCGTCTTTTGCCAAGTAACGGAGGGCTGTATCACTGAGAGGTACGAACTCCATCCTAGCTGTTAATGGAATAAAGAATGCCTCCCCACTGGTCTATTTCATAACTGACATTCCCTGTGAGTTTAGGATTTCTGTAGCTAGGATCATCCGCATCCCCAGGAGCATTGTTAAACATGAACAAGGTACAATTGTTGCCTTGTCACCAGTCGCTTGGGAGCAGCATGGGTACCCTGTGGTGCTTGTAAGCGCCTGACGCTGTGAGGAAGCGATCATAGCCTACTAAATCTTCTGCTTTGGAATGGCCTGTTAGTTCCAAGGCTCTGTAAGGGTATTCTTCTCCGTCAATTCGTTGTCGAACTCTGGTGACGCCAAACTTTTCATAGGCATAAGGGTAATACTTCAGACTTCCATTGTAATTCGTGGAATTCATGAGTCCGATAATGACTTTGACAGGAACCTTGTTCAAGAAGATATTGTCCTGAGACCAACGAGTGCTGTTTCCATCGAACGAATACGTTCGGATTTCACTTCGAACTACAGGGTAGCGGACTTTTTTGGTTTTACTCAAACTTCTTTCTTTTTGTAGCCTGGAATACACAGAGGCATTGAGCGTGACTTTTTTCATCCACAGAGTGACAAACAAATCATTGTCTCCCAGAGTAGGAATCTTTTTGTTGACAGACGTAGTCGTGTCTGGGGTACCAAACAGAAACATACTGCTGTCATTCAAATACAATTCCAAATCAATCTGCACATTAGGTACCAAACATTTGCCTGTTTTGAACACCGCGATGTGGGGTTTGATGATAAAGGTATGATACGCTTTGCCGAGTAAGCGACTAGTGAGTGCTTTCAAGCCTGTTTTTCCACTCCAGTCGTTGGGGTTGGGTTTATCATTAGTGCCTGCATTGGTAGGGGTTAATTCTTCAAGGACATTGAGTTCATTCACCCATCCTTGAGCTGCCAAGGTCGTTTCTCCTTCTTGACGATTAAAATTCTATAGGGTTTCTAGGTAAGCTTCCTGGTGATAGGCATTGCTTTGTTCTGTCATCAACACTCCATTGAAAGACACATTCATTTGATTAAAGAGAGAATGATCAAAATTGTTGACGCAATAGACATATTTGGTATCATTACCATCCGAAGCCCCTCTTTGATCATTGGAAAGTCCTCCTGTCCCTGTGGTGTTCATACGCACTTTGATTTCTAGCTTGGTTTCATTCAAATCATAATAATCATTTCATTCAAATCATAATAATCATCTCCTGCCGGTACAGTAAAAAGAATAGGACGTGTTCCAGTATTAGCCTGTTTGAAAGGAATCCACCGTTTGGCTTCATACCTATAGTCAATGTTGGGAATGTCAAACAGATTCAGGGACATGTTGACGGACTGATAGCTTAACATCGTTTGCGCTGTCTATTTATACATTTCCGTCCTTTGTTTTTCCAAGGGAGATGACTGGATGCACTTTCCCTCCTTTTTGTTTTCTTACTCTTCTTGCAATCCATGGATCTATTTCATACGGTTTATAATTAGTGAATCCCCATGGGTTGGGAGGTTGTCTAAAAATAGTGCCTCCACATTGATAAGGTAAATGGTAACGACCTATAGATCGTTGATGCCTTATGTGAGATTGTGATTTTTGTCCTTGTCTCACGGTTTACACCCCTAAAATGTCTTTCACATGTTGTCGTTTCTTTTTATAGCTTTGTTTGACTTTGGTTTTCACAGCCAGACCAACCACTGCCGGTATTTTACGTTTGAGTCCTCTTTTTACGACTTCTCCTGAATCTTTTAAGGCTTCGGAGGCTGACGAACCTTTTTCATAAGCACGTAATCCGTGTCCAATTGAACGCACTACACTTGGTCCAGCTATCCATTTCGCCTGGATGGTAATCTTCTTTTGGGGGGTACTCGCCAGAATACTCAAAATTTTCTTCACGGTTAAGACGCTTGGCAATCAATGAACGATTGTGGGCAAATTGTCGTTCCTTTATAATCGCTGAAACAAAAGGCAGTATTGGCCCTTGAGCTGTTTAGGCTTCATTTGCGTACAAACTCGCTGAAGTGTATTGTCCCGTGCGGGAAATAATTTTGTTGACGTACGTACTCATTGTTGCCATGATTGCTGACGCAATTACTATGTCACCTTCGTTCTGCTGGCAAGCAAATTGCTTATTTCTAAAAACGTGAGACATTACTTTCACTGAGCTAGCGAAATCAACTTCATTTTCACCCTTTGTTTTCGGGGATTAGTCACCACATCTTATTTACGTCAATGACTAATACTCCCTCTTTTTGTCTGCACGCAATGACCTTTCGTTTTTTTCGCTTTCCCTGGTACGTTAAGTCTTATTTTCTTTTTCCCTTCCCAATTTGATACCCCTTACCCCGTCTTATTTCCCAGTTAATTATGAAGACAATTACTTTTACACTCTTTATTAGAATACCTATTACAAGCGCGACTTGTGGTGGAAGCTAAACTTCCCCGCCCATTTCAATCCATTCTTCAAATAAAGTTACATACAATGCAAGACAACTTTCATGCGCTTTTCGTCTATATTCGGCTGTTGCCCTTAATTATTTCCAGTAGTTCAGATCAATATAGTCATTTATAATTAGTCTTGAAGTTAACATCCTTAAAAAGTGGGCGCACAGTTCGTCAATACTTGTTTTAACCCATTGGGTGTGAAAACAAAAAGGCCTTTCTCCGATTTCCTCTATTGTGCTTCTAGAAATACAAAGGGGTACCTTTCGATTAATGATGCATACACTCTACAAAATTTGACATAGGCTGCAAACAGGTCAAAGTCTTCTGACCGAGTCCTAAATAGAAGCCAGTCTTCAATATAGATTCCAAATAAACCAATTCTCAGATTGCAACTTGTACATGACTCCCCCGAATATACCCACAGGGCCACGGGGCAACAAGGTAACACTCTCAGTTCCATAAGTGTTGGTCTACAAAATAAAAAACACCATTCGTTTACCATCCTATTCTTTGAATAATCGATGGTCCTTTATACCATTTCAAAAGGGTCTCACGTTCCCGATTCGTGTCTACCTCTTCGTATTTCCACGCCAAAATTAAACCATCTAATGTTAGAACAAACTCAAATATTCTTTCACTACGACTACATATATGTTTGTTAACATTCAACCGTTTTGTGAATGGACAATACTTCATCTTTTTCCATCTTCTTATTGAAGTAAATGAGGGCATCCACTCGACATCTGGGACCAGTCGAATGAGGTCAAGCGACGACCTACATACAAATACATAATTAGTTTCTACCATTGACCTAAACGATAGCTACTAATTACTGAAACACTTTACCGATTTAACTATCTGCCATTGCCCGGATATTAAATGCGATAAACACATACGCGGGCCAACGTCTGTTTTGATTTCCATTGCTGTACGCTCGGTTCATCAAACGTACAAACAGTGCTACGGGGCACATTCGGTTTTGGTTTCCACCTCGGAATTCTTTTTCGATTTGTAACGTTAGTCTAAATTAAATGGAGAAAGTTGGCAAAATACATTTTCATGGATAACGTCCAGTCAAGATCTCTTAATGTCCTTAAGTCTATAAGCGTCTCTCTAAACAAAGAACAATCCACGCGTTTAGCTAACTTCGCTGTAGCCACCACACGTTGCTGGGATAATAGGGCAGGGTCAAGTTTAAGTCTTCTAACACATGCAATTCACGAAGTTTGTGTTCCTCTCTGAACCTGTCAATCCTTTCATTGAATTCCCTTTCTTCCAGTGCAATACGTACAGCAAGCCATGGCGGCAAAAACTTTCTGGCTTGTCCCCCCGGGTGTGGCACAGCTTTATGACTTAGTTCTTGAAGGGACATCATTTTCGATTAAGAAACAAGTTACAACGGTAAAGTGAAATGAGGCTTATTTAATGCTTCTTTTCTTTTTTCTAACTTTGGCTTTTCTTTCATTGGTGCTTTTTGGATTCCCCTGCGACTTTTTCCAACTTTATTGGTTTAGCCTACTTCCTTGTGTTTTTCACACACCTAGCATCTGCACATGGCAAGACACGCTCTGTTGTGCTGTTTTTGCTAACAAAGCTTCAAACAATGAAATGTAAAGGCTTAGTAGACCCCAGAAACAAGCCGTTCGGCAACCTGTTACCTTTCGAGGTTCAAGTAATCATTATGTTCTGGACCCAATGTTCCATGACCAATGACAGAAGGAAAAAAATGAATGCAGAATTGACCCGCCTTCCCCGTTGCCTTGGAACAGACATTCCAAAGTTCGTGGCATTTTCGTTTTCAAGCAGTTACAAAAGTTTTTCTTCTGCTATGGAAAACAAACCATATCCTCACTTTTACAGTTGTCCTCACTGTTTCAGAAGAAACACACAAGAGTAGTTATGATAACGGGTCTTCAAGCGAGTTCTAGTACCTTACCTCAAACTGAATTAATCGGTGAATTGACGGGAAAAAAAAGTAAAATTCCCATATATGCTTCCGATTTCAAAAGAGAGTATCTTTTCGTAAGAGGCTTAAATCTTTATTTTAAGTGTTTTACAAAAAAACTAGATTACTTAAATCATGGTTTATTTGAAAGTAACATTTCTAATAAAATTAAGAAGTATATGAAAAGATTTCTCAGAGCACAAGAAAAAGGTAAGTTTAATCATATTAATAATCTTATTATTCCAAGTTATGATCTTGATATTATTCGTGATATAATATTTATTAATGAACAGTTTGAAAATTATAAAAGACGTTGTATATGTGATCTTAGCGATGATAGTGATGATAGTGATGATGATGATAATGGTGGTTATGGTGGTTATGATGATTGGGGTGCGTCTTTAGTTGATAGTAAATTTTTTCCTGGTTTTAAAGAATTTTATAATATTTTTACAAAGATTTTTGATCAATTAAACTATAATCGTTTCGATTGTGAAAGTGATAGTGAAATTGAAATTGAAAGTGATAGTGAATGAGTAAAATATTTCTAAACTTATAACATATCATGTTACAAGTTTTTATAAAAGAATTAGTATTAGTATAATAATATATATAAATGGATGCTATATTCAAAGCATTAGAAGACATGGGATATAAAGTTGAGGTTGAGGTTGGTTGGAAAGATAAAGACAGAAAAAAAATAATACTTGAATCAATTAAAAAATTAAAAGATAGTGGTGATGAAAGTAAACTATTATATGCAAAAAATTTATACAGATATTTATCTATTCTTTTTAATTTAGCTTATATTTTAAATTCACATCCAATACCTTTTGAAGAAGAAGTTAAATATTGTAGCGAAGATCTTTATCATTATTTAGATAATTTTATTGATTCTTCAAAGAGGATTATTACTAGTGTTATTGAAGCTCTTGGAAATGATGAGCCATTAGATCCTTTTTGTAAATATCTTATGTTTACTGATATGTATACTCCAGAGAAAGTAAAAGAAATAGGACATGAGGAAATATATAGAAGGGAAAAAAAAGTTTGAAGAAGAATTTAATTTAATATAACCAATTAATAAAAAATGGAACCAAGATCAAGAGAAACTACTCCTACAAAAGAGGATTTAGATTTTATAGTTGATGATGGTTATCAACATGATAATGATCCAGATTACATTCCACCCCAAAGATACATTCTTGAAGGAACAGATTTTAAGAGATTAACCAAAAATGCTAAAAAACTTGGTGCTGAATCACTTGATTATTCAACTCGTAAAAATAACAAATACATGGCTACACTTCCAGGTGGAAAGAAAGTTCACTTTGGGTCACCTAAATATCCAGACTACACTATTCACAAAGATAAAGAGAGAAGAGATAAATATCTATCTCGTGCTATGAAGATTAAAAATAAAAAGGGAGAATTAACTTATACTAAACCAGAATCTTCAAACTTTTGGTCAGTAAATTTACTTTGGCCTAAAAAATAAAATTAATATATGATTTAAAGATTAACTAAATATTAATAAAATGCAGTGGTCAAGTTACGAAAATATTACCCAAGAGAATATTATCTTTAATGAACCCAAAGAGTACAAAGTAAAAGATAGCAAGATTAAATACAAACGTATTCCAATTGAAGTCAAATACTCAAATGGAAAGAAAGGACCACTTGTAGTTGAAACTCCAGATTTTTTTAGTTTTGGGGTTAGTGAAAAGAAAAATCAAGAAACAGGTAAATTGGTTGGTTATAGTATTCCAGTATGTCTTTGGTCTAAAGATACTGAACCTAATAATAAAGAGAGAGCATTTTTTGATGTTATTAATAATGTAATAAAATTTTCTCAGCAACATTTAGAGAATGAATATGGACCAGATTTAGCATCAACTTTATCTTCACCATTTTACTATAAACAAATAGAATACACAGATAAGAAAGGAAAAAAGAAAACAAAAGTTGATGAATCATCATCACCAGTTCTTTATGCAAAACTTATTTACTCAGAAAAAACAAATAAAATATTATCTTTGTTTAAGGGAAAGAGAGGTCGTGATTTAAATCCTTTTAAATATATTAACCAGTACTGCCGTGTTAAATTAGCATTGATAATTGAAGGAATTTTTATAAGTAAGACTGTTACATCTTTACAAATAAAAGTACACGAGTGCTATGTTAAAGAATTAGAACCTAGAAAGAGTTTACTTAAAATTGATGAAAAAAGTAGTGATAGTGATAGTGATAGTGATAGTGAAGAGATAATTGATCAAGTAGTTGAAGATTTAATTTTATCGGATGAAGAAAAAAAAGAATAAAATAACTATTTTTTTAATACAAAATTTGTATTAAAAATCAACCAAATCCTTAGAACTTACCCATGAGTTAAATTTATCAGGATATCCACTCCATTTTACTAATGAAATTTTTTTCTTATTATCTCGTCTGATAATCTTTTCTATTCTAAATGTTTGTTGTTTTGCTTTCTGTAATTCTTGATCGTAAAAAGAACCCTTAATCTCTTCTCCCATAAGATCAACAATGCTATACGTAACAGGTTTTGTAGGTAAAACTTTATCAATTACGAATATTTCTTCTGTCCAGTTTGGTGTGTAACCTTTATCAAATACCTTTCTCTTATATTTTGAGATTCTAACATGATCACCAATTGAAAACTTTGGCTTACGAGGTTTCAAGTAGATTAAATCACCATATAAATTAGACCTAACTTTATTTTCATTCTTCTTTTTACTTGCTTCAACAGGAGTCATTTTAATGCTAGAGTGTCTCGAATTATTGTAATCATTAACTAGTTTATCTAACTTATCCCAGTAAACAGTGTTGTTATTCACAGTAAACATCTTCCACATTATGTTTTTCATTGTTTTATTCCATCTCTCAACAACACTAGATTTTTCCTCGTTTTCAGTGTGATACAGTTTAATTCCCTCTCTTTTAAGAAAATCTTTAAAATGTTTGCTTATAAATTCGGAACCTTTATCAGTCCATAACATTTGAGGTTTACGTTTACTTTTGAATATGTCATCAAATGCTTTACTGACGGTTTCGGTTTTTTTATCTTTCAAACCTCTAATCCATCCATACTTGCTAAACACATCAATAACCATTAGAAGATATTTAATCCCTTTGTTCCACTTACTAAACTTTTGCATTTCTACCAAATCAGCAGCCCAGATATCATCAATCCCATTTGATATTACTAATCTTTTTTGAAAGTTTCTTGTGATTGGTTTGTGAAGTTCGTTGGCTAATTGTTGAGACCAATCACTACTCAACGCCGTTTCACTTTTAAACCAAGACCAAGTTTTTGTTTTGTATTAATCAAGAATCTAGCAGTTGATCCCCACTTTGGCATTTCACCATATGGTATCTCATCCAATGA
>NC_133202.1:41849948-42044948 GCF_958299795.1 Porites lutea | reverse complement strand
CACCTAATAGTGCTTTTCTTAATGCAAAACCTTTGTTATAATCATCTTCAACGTCATCTATCATTAATCCTGCTTCATCACCATTATTAGCTGCATTTCTTCTGTGAGTTACTTGCCTTTTTGTAAATCTATTTCTTTCAGCATTTCTTGATGTATCAAGATAGTAAAATTCATTAGTGCCAACACTCTTTACATAAGATGGATTATACTCAAGCAAATTCTTAATATTTACTACATGATTAGCATAGTTACAACTGTAAACATCTCGGCCATTTGCCAGGATGGATAACTTTTCTATAAGAGAACTACTTCCATTTACTATACCCATTTGATCTCCATCTGCATCTATATCAACTCCAGCAGCCAGCTGATTAACTTTAAAATCTACTGAAAATCGCGCGTTATACCAATCAAAAGGAGTAGCTTCTCCTGTATTATCAGCAACAAATCTATGACCTGTTTTAGTTTGATGAGCATTATTTCCAGGTGTTGCTAAAGCCTGTTCAAGGTCAAAAACAACATCTTCATATCTTTCTAAATATTTTGGATTTCTAAAAGACTTCATTTTATTTTAATAATTATATAATTTTCTCTTACGTGCTGAACCCCCACTAAGAATGGCATTCACTCTTTGATTTATCTCTTGTTGAGTGTTTGGAATTGTTTCAACATTTTTATTTAAAGTAACTTTTTTTGTACTAGTACGTTTTTTGGGTGTTACCCCCTCTTTTGATAACAATTGCACTATCTTATCACCAGCCTTTTTGCCTACATGTTCACCAGTTTTTGTTGCAGCTGCTGTCATCGCTTTTTTAGCACCTCTTTTAGCAGCTTTTTTCATTGTTTTTCCAAATATTTTTTTACCAACCGATTTAAACATATCTGTTATTCCTTCTCCATAAATATGTTGTCTTGTATATCTACCCAATTCAGGGTCAAGTTTCATTTTAAACTCTGATTGTCTCATCATTTTATTTTAATAGTTATATTACATCGAGTGGAGTATCAAAGTCATATACCAATCAATACCATTAAAATTTACTGGTCTTCCAAGTGAGTCTGTCACATAGATTCTCATTTCATCAATGTGAAATGAAGAGACATCACAATACAGTGGTCTTTTAGGTTCAAAAGTAAATGGAAAAGACCTTGTAAGATTATCAGTTGGTATCACAGCAATAGTATTTGTATTTATTCCATTTACAATGATATTAGTTATTGCGGATGTGTTAATATTTAATACATCTATTGAATTTGTTATATTTGGTAGTTTTTTTCCATACTCTGTTTTTGTAATAATTTTCTTTTCAAAACCAATCAGGTCTCCAAATTCTGTTCCTCTTAGATCAAGTTGATAATCACCATCAATTGATATGAGAACTCGATAAGTAGATAGTATAAAAGTTAGATTGATTGAATAAGTTTTTTGTCCACTTGAATCTGTTGAGTGATGAGACTTTTGTACCATATACTGATGAATGTAATCATTAATATCTGAGTAGGAATACATTCCATCTGTAAAAGTAATTGTTTGCCAGGTTGATCCATCATGAGTGTATTTCATTTTATTGTTTCCATAATCACTTCTAATGTTGTACCAAGAGTAAGTCATGGACAGCCGATCAAGAGCAAGTTGATGTTTCTTTTCAGGGCCAAGTTTCAAAGATGGATTAAACTTAATAGTAAAATCACCAGGTCTGCTTGTTCCTCTTTTTTCCCTGTTTATTGAGGAAATATGAATAGCTCGTTCTTCCATTTTTATCTAATTGTTATATAAGTTTTTATTAAATCATTTAGTTGTTTTTTTGTAATTACTTTCATTTGGTTGAGAAGATGTGCTATTTGAGAAAACTCAGGTATCACACCATTATTCCCAGCAAGAATTGAACCACCAAGTAATTCAAGTCTTTCTAGAAGTTGATGTGGGTTGTTAAAGTAAATCATTCCTTGTCCCATTTTATACTCAAGCGAACCTAAATAAAGTTCAAGAATGTTTTTGTATTTATGTAGTAAATCTTTTTTCATTTGAATAAATTCTATTTCCATTTTTTCATCTTCTGTTTTTTGTTTTTTTCTCTTCAAACCAGCTATTTGTCCTGTAGTAACTTTTACATCATTTTTTACTTCATCACGTATTTCTCTAAGTCTTTCAGGGTTAGTATCAAAAAAATCATTTGGTCTTGGGTAGCCCATATCCTTCAGTACTCCTAAATCCACATTGTCAAGATTTTTTTCAATGTTATAACGTGTAGGTGATCTTGGTTTAGATGTTGTTGGTTCTGGTAACCAATTTTCATCCCAACCTTCTTTGTTTGGATATGGTAATTCTCTCATATCAGCTAATCGGTTAAACTGTTCAAAACCTTGAGTAAGAGCAAGTTGATTAGCTTTAAGTTGTGCTATAGTTGCGTTTTGTTGCTCATCAATACTTTTTTTAATGCTATCTTGAGATTTAATAAGTGGTTTAAATGTTTCTTTAAATCCTTCACGAACATCTTGTTTTTGCCATTTTGTTATTTTTATTATATCTCTCACCTGTTGAGTTAAAGCGTCAGCTTCAATTTTATTTCTTGCAAGTTTTTTGTATTCTTCAATATCCATTTTATATAATAAATAGATAAATGGAAATACCAAACTATGATAGTGTTGATGATCCAGATAAAAAATATAAACAGCTATTTCCTTTTATGCCAGCGGATACTTTTCGAATGTTAATTTGTGGAAACAGTGGAAGTGGTAAAACTAATTTGCTTTATCATATGTTAATTAAACCACTATTATACTATGATGAGATTTATCTTTATGCGCGTAATCTAGAACAGGATAAGTATCAAAAGTTAATTCAAAAAATGAGGGAGTTGAGTAGTGAAATGGGGTATGAAATACTTCATGTAAGTAATGATGAAATAATTCCAGTGTCAGATTTGGATTACGAAGACAATCAAAAACTTGTGATATTTGATGATTACGTTTGTGATAAAAACCAGAGACAACTTATTGATTATTTCATCCAAGGAAGACATAAGAATTGCTCTGTAATATATCTCAGTTAATCATTTTACAAAACTCCAAAGGATATTCGATTAAATTGTTCTCACTACTGTATGTATGAATTTCCATCATCAAGGGAAGCAAATCGCATATCATCAGAATTAGGAGTTGATAAAGAGGTTTATAAATCAGCAACAAAAAAACCCTTTTCATTTTTATATATTGATAAACCTAAAAAACGTATTGCAAAAAACTTTACTAGTAATCTATAAAAAAATATAATTATTATATAAAATGGGAATATTTAACGAACAAACTTTTGATCATCCTTTTGCTAAAGGAATTCAGGGTGCTCCAGGAGTTGGATTTAGTCTAACAGCAGATGGAAATTATGATATTAATAAAAAAAGACTTACAAATGTTGGTGCACCTAGTAATAATACTGATGCTGCTACAAAAAAATATGTTGATGATAATTCTAGTGGATCACAAACAACAACACGATTAACAGTTGATTCAAACATTGATATGAAGGATAGATATCGTATTTTAAACCTTATCACACCACAGGATTCTAAAGATCCAGCAACAAAATATTACGTAGACAACACATTTCTTGACAGAGATGGATCTTACCCAATGAAAGGAAATCTAAATATGAACAACAAACAAATATTAAATCTGCCAGCTCCAATGGGTCCTAAACAACCAACACCATTAGCTTTCACAGATTTGAAGTATCTTCACGTTAATGGAACAAATAAAATGACTAATAATCTAAACATGGATAATAAAAAAATAATTAACCTTAGACCACCAACAGACTCCACAGACGGTGCAACGAAAAAGTATGTGGACGACTCAATACCTGATACTAGTTCTTTTATAAAAAAGGATGGAAGTGTTGCAATGACTAGTAACCTAAATCTTGGAAACAAAAAAATAGTTGGTCTCGCAACTCCAGTGTCAAACACAGACGCCGCAACAAAGAAATATGTGGATGATAACACAGGTGCCCCAGATTTGAGTGATTACTTGGAAAAAGATGGTACCGTCACTATGACAGGAAACCTTAACCTTGGTAATAATAAAATAGTTAACCTCAGTGACCCCACCACAGATCAACAAGCTGCTAATCGCGGATGGGTTCATAAACAAATAGAAATGTTTGATCATCATTCTGGAGATGGAACAAGTGATGTGTTTACTATAACAGATCCAGCTGCGCCAACGACTTTGTATCTACAATATATCTCAGGTTCATCATTTGATGATTTTGTTTTTACAACATCAACACCTGGTCAACCTCTTGTAGGGTGGAAACCAACTGCTAACACATACATTAACAAAATAGAATTTCAATTTGGTTCGCGAAATATAAACGTTGACTTTTTGTGGTTTATTCCTAGAGATGACTCTCATTCCAATTCTAATTTTTGGGTAAGTGGAAATCGCATTGGCACTTGGTCATTAAATATTCACAAGTCTTGGAATTATAATATGTCAGGAGTAAAACTAAGAACCCATAACAATTCAAATCACACAGCTATCACTTGTCGGCTATTCACTGATCTACCAAAAGCAATAACCAAACCACTTAAGAGAATAGAAATCAACACACCTAAAATTGTAATAAGTGGGGATATAAAAGCCGATGTCAACCTTGGTGGTAATAAAATAAAGAATCTGGGTGTACCAACCCAAGACAATGAAGCAGTAAACAAAGGTTATGTTGACAATCTAGTTCATCATACCGCAGTTCAACCAAGTCATTATAAAGATGAGTTTAGTTATCTCATGACAAGTGGGGCTCAATGGACTGATGAAATAGATGGAGGAGTTAGTTTTGTTATAAATAAGATAGGAGACTTATCTCCTTCTAAAGGTAATTTTCATGACTATAACCACAAAGTAATTTTCATGACTATAAACAAAAATTCTGAAGGTAAATATAAATATAAGACGGGAATTAATTTTTACAGACTAACTGCAAATACCGAATACACACTATGTTTGGAAATACTCAACACTGATTATAATCTTTGGAATAATACACAAATAAGTGTTGACAAAGGAACTTCAAAAGGATTATCAATTGGAAATGTAATTGTAAAAAAACTATCCCATAGATATACCGATTCAAATAAGCTAACAAAAGTTATGTACTACCACAGAATAATAATTAATTTCCGGAAGTTGCCATCTGGGAATAAGTTCTTTATTCACATTTTGGTTGATATTCTTCGGGGTGGATATAACATATCTACGTATCCGAGACTGTTTTCAGGAGTTTACATCATTGCTTATGGAATTGTGGGTACATTTAGCAATATCGACCCAGATAAAGTTTACGACTATCACACCGCATTTGATATCAAACCAACAGAAGTAGTGTACAACGTTGATATAAATGCAAATCAAAAAGCAATTAAAAATATTAAACTTGACCGAAACAGTGATAATAGCGCAGCAACAGTTGGAATGGTAAAGGAATTAGCTCCTTACACTGTAAATAATTTGTACCGAAATTATTTTGAAGAATTTTATGATTTTACTAATGCCACTAATTACAAAGTAAATCTTACCTCATCTGGTATTGTTTTTAATTATTTATCTTCTAGTAGTGGTAATCATCTTAGAGATATAAGTATTCCTAATAAAACAATAGATAATATAAAAAAAGAAGGTCTAAATATTAATGGTTACAATGTAAGCTTTTCTATTCCTGACGATACTAGAAAATTTACTTTATGTATTGTTTTTTATCATTGGAGAAATAGATCATTTTCCATATTAAAAAAAAATTCAAATGTTAATACCAATTTATTATCTTTATTTTATTCATCTTCAAGTAATCAATTAATCTTAAGTGTTAATAACTTAGTAAGAAGTACTAGTCTATTAAGTAGTTTTAGTGGAAAAAAAAAAGTTCTATGGTTGGCACAAGATAATAGCAAAAATATTACAAAATCTAAAATAAATAACTATATCTCAGAATTAATTTTACAAACAGCAAGTTACTTTAACGAACAATTATTTACGTTTACAACTCAAGATGGTGTGTTAAGTAAAATAATGTTCTCTACAAACTTTTATGACACCGACTCTGAACAATATCACAAAGTATTGCTTCAAGAAAAGTTAGATGGATCTTATGTAATGTAAGTATAAATATAAAATGAAAGATATTTTTGAGTTTAATCATATAGACCAATCTCTATCAAAATCAGATGTTAAAACAATAAAAGATTTTTACAGTTACTACCATAAAAAATATTGGTGTTTTAAGAGGTCTTATAAAAGTTATAAATTTCTTGATAATTGTTTTACTATAACTGGTCTATTTTTAGTTGCTGTAGGAACTATAACTGGTGGAATTACACTTAATCCTGTTATTCTCGGAGTAATAAATGGAGCTGGAGTAATTGTTGCTGGAGTAGGAAAAAAAATAATTACAAAAAAAAAATAGAAATGACTCGGATTGCGTACACAACTTATGAAAAAGTTCTTATTGAACTAAGATCTGTACTTAGAGGAGATGAATGGGATAAACAAAAATTTATAGATAGAATGAAGTTGATAGATGATATGATAATTGATCAAACTCCTGAACCAGATAGATTTGAAATTAAATATAGAAATAAATTTAAAGATTAACAACAAGTTCGTAAAATACTGGTTTCAATATTAAAATAATATTGAAACTAAGCTAAAAACTTGAATGTATATTTGCAACCATCTTTTTTAGATTTTGATGACTTATACATTTTTCTACAAATACTTGAAATACTAACAATGTGTATATCTAATTCATTTGAAGCTTTTGTAATAGAATCAAATCTTCTTTCCTCTCCTGTTTCAATATTTGTAGAAACGACTGGTTTATTATTACTTTTTTCATTATTTTGTTTCTTAGTAAGTAGTTGTAAATTTTTTATTCGGTTATCATTTTTAATGTTGTTAATGTGATCAATCTCAAAAAAATTTGGAATTTCCCCTTTGAAAACTTCATAAACAAAACGATGTTGGTAGTAAATTTTTGGTTTGGAAAGATTTTTGTCACAAAGATTAAAATATAAATAACCGTTACAATTTATCATTTCAATTATTCTTTTAGTTTTTATATTAATAATTCTACCATCTTTGGAAGCTGCGTATTTAGTAAAAACATTATGTTTGTAATATTTTTCTCCATCAATTATTAACATTTTTTCTAAAATATTTACCATCTTTATTTATTTCTTTTATTCTTTAATTCTTAAATTTAATTTTATTAATTTTATATATTTAGTAATAAAATGATAAAAACTATTGTTCATTACGTTAACTTTTACTATCCTACAATCAAAAATTTAAGCTACTCAGAAGATATTATAAAGACAGCGCTGATATATAGATTCTTATACGAATCTACTTTTAAGAAATATATTACACTTGAAACAATAATATATAAATTAGAAAATATACCTATTAAATCTAATAGCCGAGTACTTAATAATCATTTAATATTTTATAGAGCTTTTAAATCTTTTTACAAACATTATAAACTTGGAAGAGGATGTGTATATGTATTTGATTCACCAATAAATAGTGAAGTACTTGGTTATCTAACTGGTATATTATATTGGATTTTTTATAAAGGATTAGATTAATATAAGTATTTAATAAAATGGCAGATTTTATTATTAGAAAAAAAGATCTTGAAAATCTTGGAAGAAAATTAATGAAAGAAGTTTATAAATTTTTACATGATGAATATATACTATCTTTTGAAGAAATGAAAGTAGAAAAAGATAAGCTAGAAAAATATCTTGTTAAATTTTACTTTAAAATGATTTATGAAAGTAAATATGAAATTCATGATATTAATTTAATATTTGAAAAAAGTAAATATGAAAAGTATCTAAAAGAAATAGAAGATATAATTGAAGATGAAATTAAATATAAAAAGTATCTAAAAGAAATAGAAGATAAAATTGAAGATGAAAGTCTTGATATTGATTTAATATTTGAAGTTTTAGATAGAATAGAACTAGAATTTGAAATAGATGAAGATTTATATGATAAAAAAAAGCATTTTTATATATTTATTTAGTATTTAAAATTTATTATGAACATTTAAAAGATTAAATTTTATATTAAAAATTTAATATAAAATTATTTTATCAGTTTTTTATAACTTCCCCACCACTTATCATAAATCTCTAAAATTTGAGGACTAATTTTAAATTCAATATTTTTATAATTTTCACATCCCATTTCCTCCAAATTTTTTTTTATTAGATAATTTATATTTATCATTCTCTTTCTAAAATATTGCTTGTTTAGTATTTCCATAATGTAATTATCTATTTTTAATAGTCTGTTGTAAAGTTCACATTTTTTTTCATCATTAAGATTTATTAATTTAGAAATATTTTTAACCTTTTTATCATAGTAATACTTCCTATGATAAATACTCTTTTTTCGATAGTATAATCTATCAAAATCTTTTACATCAAATTGACCTAGAATATGACCGTTAAGTGTTCCGCATTCATTACACATATTGTAGCCTGAATATGATGAAAAAGATTCTGTATTTGAACAACCTTTACATTTAGATTTTAGTTTAAATTGTTGTAAGCTTTTTTTATAGTTAGATAATATATTTAAATATTTTTTTATTTCTTCCTCTGTGTAAGACATTAATTATTTTAAGTGTATTTACTTTTTAAATATTTTTTTTATCTAAGAGCTAAAGTATAAATTTTATCCTTTAATACATGTCTCTTATCATCTTCATTACTTAGAGCTATTTTATTTACTTCCTTTGAATATATATCATGTTTCTCACTTCTGATTATTTTCATAGATCTCAATTTTTTTTCACCTGAAAATAAACATTTAACATAGTCATCAAAATCTAATTTCTTTTTTATAACATTTTTCTTTATTCCTTTACACTTTCGAACTTCACTTTCCTCCTCAATTTTAAAACTATAAAGTTTGGGTCGCAATCCAACAAAGTGTGTTATCTGTTTTCCTGCTACTTCATCTTTAAACATCCCTATTACTTTTTTATTAGCTCCTGTAATTATACCGGAAGGATGATCTGATGGATAATCAGAAGTATCAAATTTATTTTTTACATCAATGTATACATCTTTGTAAAAATCTTTTGTTTTAATTTCATACATTAGACTGTCTGTATCTGTAAACAATAACTCAGATTTTTTTCCATATTTCTTTTTGATGTATTTATAATGAAAATCAAACATTAGAGTTTTTGATAAATCTAAAATTGATTGACCAACATATACTGGTTTGTTAAAATACACTTCAGTTTTTTTCATATGAACTGCAATAAGATTGCTATCAAATATTGTACATCTATCAAAATTTGGACGACTTGATAATTTGAGAGCTTTCTTACGGTTATCAACAAGATGTATATTTTGTCTTTTCCTTATATTTTCTATTGTTTTACCAAAAACTGAGTTATTCATTAATTTAAAAAAGTCTTTTTCAAAACTGTTAGCTGCTGTCTTTCGAAGTTCAGTATTTTTTCTAATATATGGTTCCATCCAAGGAGATTGATAAAATGATATTCCTCTATGTACAGCAGTAATCTTCATACCCATTTCAAGATATAGTCGAAGATTTCGATAATGCACAACGTAATTTTTTCTGGGTTTAAAATGACATATTAGTTTTTCAACACCATTAACTTTTATATTCTCAGGTGCAAGAGGATAATCATTATGTTTTTCCCATAGATTTTTAGGGTATTCCAAATCAACTTCAAATATATATCCTTTTTTTCCATTATTTGACATACTATGATTTGTTTTATCTAAAATTTCATCTACCTTTTCCAATGTTATATCTTTCATCCATTTAAATCCATGAGTTGGAAGATTTTGACTCATAGCCCATCCATAAAGATTGTTTGCATCCAAATATTGAATAAACGTTGATTTCTTTTCAGGATCATAATTTTTCATATATTTATTATTTGCTTCTGCATATCGTTTTGATATATGTGTAATGCCACCACGAATGCCACGCTCAAACATCATTAACATATCATAATCACTTAATAATTCTAGATGTTGTCCTGTTATTTTTAGACATGCATCCCAAGCCAGCCCTGGAGATGTGTAGTAATGAGCTGGATCTAGCTTGTAATGTTTAAGACAAGTTGATCTAAATTTTTCAAATACATCTGCTAATAGTAAAACATCAGACTTGAGATATAAATCATGATAATCTTTAATTGTTTTACATCCAAATTTATTCCACACTTTTATTGCGTGTTGGTAATCTTCATCTGATATATCTTCATCATTAAGTTTTGAATAAAATTCATCTTTTGGTGGTAATTGTGTTTCAGATAATTTATCAATTGATGAAACATAGTCATATGGAAAAACTCCTTTACGGGTTAATAATGAAGTATTAGACTTAAATACATGTTTTGTATTATTAAAATCATCTGATGATAAATTTGATACAAGATTGGCAAGTGATGTTTGAAGAAATTTAAATGAATCTAAAAATTTTATTTCAAAATTTATTGGAAGAATTTTACCACTAATATGTTTGTACTCACCAACTTTAATAGTTTTAGAAAACGAAATATATTTTTCTTCAGTAGATGGAATACAATCTAATTTTCCCTCTAATTTAGCAAGTTGTTTAATAAATAGATGTGCATCATAACCCTGAAGATTGTGAAATATAACTGGTAATACTCTTGGTTTTTTACACATAAGATTACATTTGTTATGAGCGGCACCACGATACTTTCCTGTGAAATGACAATGATCTCTTACTTTATCATTTTTTAATTCACAACTACAAATATGGCAAGTTTTAGCTTGTTCAAATAATTTTTGTTCTTCACTAGTTAGTCTAAGAGGTTTTGGTCTACAATAAAAATCATTATAAATTGATTTTGTTACTTCTGCAATTTTTTCCACAAATATTTTAGCAATTTCTTCATCCTCAGAATTTTTAGTATAAATAATTGGTTTAATATGAATTCCAGGTATTATACTTTTAACATAAAAACAAAATCCTGATGGTTCGTGTTTTTGATAGTTATAATTATAAGATTCTTTTGGATTAGGAGTACAACTATTCATTGTTTTGGTAAAGCATTCAAAATCTCCATAAACTACAAAAGGAATAGGAAGTTGTTTATAGTAATTTTTGAAATGTAAATAAGTATTTAGTTCAGGCATTTTTACAGCTACTGTTTGATTATTAGAACAATATTTAATATGTTTTTCTAGTAAATGAGTAAAACATCTCTTACAAATAAATATTTTACCATCCTTACTTTTAGTTAATTGTGACTTAATCAAACGATGAAAATTTTTAATAAGTGAATAATGTGAATCACCATCTTCTTCATGCAAAAATAAATCAATAGTATTTTTACAATCTCTCTCAGCCATTCTCAAAGGATAAATAGTCATACCATCATTTGAAAAAACATTTATTCCTGATATCTCTGGATTAAGTTTTTCAAATTTGGTAATGTCTTTTAATTCCAATGGAAAAGTAAGACCTTTAGTGTTAAGTGAAAACTCATACTTTCTTAAGTCTTTCAAATATTGAGCATCTTTTTCTTTTGGATAAAGATATCTAAGAATACTCCAAATAAAGCATTTGTCATCTCTATTTTTAATATTAATAATTGCTTGTTTATTTTTTATCCATCGTGGAAGATCAATGTAAGATGAACCTTTTATTGGATTATATTCAACAGTATGAACTTCAAGTCTTAAAACTTCCTTAAAAACCCAATTACTTGAATTTAAATTAAATTCCTCTACATCTTTTAAAATTTTACCAAAACCCTTTTTTAATAATTTTTCTATATTTGTAGATTTAAGATTTTTGTAATTACTTGTACTAAAAAATGCTTCATATTCTTCTAATTTTTCTACTCCTTTATCCGTTTTAACACTAATTCTTCCAAATAAGCAAACTAAAACCATTTTAAACTTAACGTTTCTACTATTTTTTAACATTCCTTCTACAGTATTAAAAACTCTATTAAAATATTCAGGAGGTCTAATACCAGGTATTCCTTCAAAAATATATTTAGTAGCAAATTTATCAAGAGCTGATTTTTCTATTTCAATACCTTGCTCGTGTTCATACAAAGCTCTCTCAAGAGCTTTACGTAAATAATCTGGTGTGTCTTTGGGAATATCTTTATTTTTTATAAAATTCTCAAAATAGTCCTCAAATGTTTTTACCTTTTTTGCTTTGGCTTTCTTTTTGAATTTCTTTTTTATATCTACTCCTTTTTTTACTTGATTTCTAGCTTCTACCAATTTTTTATATTGTTTATACAATCTTTTTCCCTGTTTTAAATCCTTATATTCTTTCTTAAGTGCTTTTTTTTCCTGTGCTATTATATTTCTCATTTCATCCTGTGATAAATTATGGAATTCTTTATATTTTATAAAAGGTTGAGAACCCTTAAAACCATTAACTAACTGGTTAGACATGACGTCATAATATTTGATTATATTAGAATACGAAAACCTTTAATTTATAATTACATTTTCCTTCAATCCACCAATTTATAAGTTTAGAAATAATCACTCTCATAAGTACTATTTAATATAGTAAAAAAATCTTCAAAGTCACTCTCTGTATATGGAAAATCTAATTCCTCTCTATCACTATCACTATCACTATCACTATCACTATTATAATAGTTATAATCGTGATATTTTATTTGATTAAAAATCATTTTAAAAATATCATAAAATTCTTTAAAACCAGGATAAGGTTTACCCTCAACGAAATACTCACCATTATCATTATCATAATCATCATTACTATAATCACAAAAAAAATCATAACGTATTTTATATAGTTCAAACTGTTCATTAATAAATATTATATCACGAATAATATCAAGATCATAACTTGGAATAATAAGATTATTAATATGATTAAACTTACCTTTTTCTTGTGCTCTGAGAAATCTTTTCATATACTTCTTAATTTTATTAGAAATGTTACTTTCAAATAAACCATGATTTAAGTAATCTAGTTTTTTTGTAAAACACTTAAAATAAAGATTTAAGCCTCTTACGAAAAGATACTCTCTTTTGAAATCGGAAGCATATATGGGAATTTTACTTTTTTTTCCCGTCAATTCACCGATTAATTCAGTTTGAGGTAAGGTACTAGAACTCGCTTGAAGACCCGTTATCATAACTACTCACAAGTGTCGGTAAGTATGTTCATCAATTTCCCTTCAGTTTTATTTCATGCTTACCACTAAGATTTTTTTCTTTTTCTTGTAGATTGTTATGATTGTCGTTATAGGAAACGAAGATAAACTATATGATGCAAGTTTGGCCCATATTTTGGAGTTATTTAGACAGGCTCATCCAGAGATACAGCTCTTTGAACTACCAGTACATGGCAAGAGACCAAATCAGAGGATTAAGGATAATTTGGACTTTTTATTAGACTATTTACACGACAGATATTCTCGTTTACCAGCTGCCTTTTCCTTTATTTTGTTATTTTGCGATTGATATTTTTAAACATTTCATTTTGTGTTCGATATTTTTACACATTACATATTCTTATTCCTTTCATCGCATATTGCGTCATATGTTTTACTGACGACTTTTTCCGACCCCTTTAAATGATCACCCGAGCCTCGTTTTACCTTCTTTTAGTTTTCTATATGTTGGCCAAACTCTTTCATTGGTTAGTTTCGATTCCCCAGCGACTTGTTTAGTCTCGATTGGTTTAGCCTATTCCCTTGTGTTTTTCACACACCTAGCATTTGCATAGAGCACATGGCAACACACTTCTGTTGTGCTGTTTTTGCTAACGAAGCAATGAAATACAAGGGCTTAGTAGACCCAAAAAACAAGCCGTTCGGCAACCTGTTACCTTTCGAGGTTCAAGTAATCATTATGTTCTGGACCCAATGTTTCATGACCAATGACAGAAGGAAAAAAATGAATGCAGAATTGACTCGCCTTCCCCGTTGCCTTGGAACAGACATTCCAAAGTTTGTGACATTTTCGTTTCCAAGCGGTTACAAAAGTTTTTCTTCTGCTATGGAAAACAAACCATATCCTCACTTTTACGGTTGTCCTCACTGTTTCAGAAGGAATACACAACAAGTGTCGGTAAGTATGTTCATCAATTTCCCTTCAGTTTTATTTCATGCTTACCACTAAGATTTTTTCTTTTTCTTGTAGATTGTTATGATTGTCGCTATAGGAAACGAAGATTAACTATATGATGCAAGTTTGGCCCATATTTTGGAGTTATTTAGACAGGCTCATCCAGAGATACAGCTCTTTGAATTACCAGTACACGGCAAGAGACCAAATCAGAGGATTAAGGATAATTTGGACTTTTTATTAAACTATTTACACGACAGATATTCTCGTTTACCAGCTGCCTTTTCTTTTATTTTGTAATTTTGCGATTGATATTTTTAAACATTTCATTTTGTGTTCGATATTTTTACACATTACATATTCTTATTCCGTTCATTGCATATTGCGTCATATGTTTTACTGACTACTCTTTCCGACCCCTTTAAATGATCACCCGAGACATTTTAACCTTCTTTTAGTTTTCTACATGTTGGCCAAACTCTTTTATTGGTTAATTTCGATTCCCCAGCGACTTTTTTAGTCTCGATTGGTTTAGCCTATTCCCTTGTGTTTTTCACACACCTAGCATTTGCATAGAGCACATTGCAACACACTTCTGTTGTGCTGTGTTTGCTAACGAGGCAATGAAATACAAGGGCTTAGTAGACCCAAAAAACAAGCCGTTCAGCAACCTGCTACCTTTCGAAGTTCAAGTTATCATTATGTTCTGGACCCAATGTTTCATGACCAATGACAGAAGGAAAAAAATGAATGCAGAAGTGACCCGCCTTCCCCGTTGCCTTGGAACAGACATTCCAAAGTTCGTGGTATTTTCGTTTCCAAGCGGTTACAAAAGTTTTTCTTCTGCTATGGAAAACAAACCATATCCTCGCTTTTACGGTTGTCCTCACTGTTTCAGAAGGAATACACAACAAGTGTCGGTAAGTATGTTCATCAATTTCCCTTCAGTTTTATTTCATGCTTACCACTAAGATTTTTTCTCTTTCTTGTAGATTGTTATGATTATTGCTATAGGAAACGAAGATAAACTATATGATGCAAGTTTGGCCCATATTTTGGAGTTATTTAGACAGGCTCATCCAGAGATACAGCTCTTTGAACTACCAGTACACGGCAAGAGACCAAATCAGAGGATTAAGGATAATTTGGACTTTTTATTAAACTATTTACACGACAGATATTCTCGTTTACCAGCTGCCTTTTCTTTTATTTTGTAATTTTGCGATTGATATTTTTAAACATTTCATTTTGTGTTCGATATTTTTACACATTACATATTCTTATTCCGTTCATTGCATATTGCGTCATATGTTTCACTGACTACTCTTTCCGACCCCTTTAAATGATCACCCGAGACATTTTAACCTTCTTTTAGTTTTCTACATGTTGGCCAAACTCTTTTATTGGTTAATTTCGATTCCCCAGCGACTTTTTTAGTCTCGATTGGTTTAGCCTATTCCCTTGTGTTTTTCACACACCTAGCATTTGCATAGAGCACATTGCAACACACTTCTGTTGTGCTGTGTTTGCTAACGAGGCAATGAAATACAAGGGCTTAGTAGACCCAAAAAACAAGCCGTTCAGCAACCTGCTACCTTTCGAGGTTCAAGTTATCATTATGTTCTGGACCCAATGTTTCATGACCAATGACAGAAGGAAAAAAATGAATGCAGAAGTGACCCGCCTTCCCCGTTGCCTTGGAACAGACATTCCAAAGTTCGTGGTATTTTCGTTTCCAAGCGGTTACAAAAGTTTTTCTTCTGCTATGGAAAACAAACCATATCCTCGCTTTTACGGTTGTCCTCACTGTTTCAGAAGGAATACACAACAAGTGTCGGTAAGTATGTTCATCAATGTCCCTTTAGTTTTATTTCATGCTTACCACTAAGATTTTTTCTTTTTCTTGTAGATTGTTATGATTGTTGCTATAGGAAACGAAGATAAACTATATGATGCAAGTTTGGCCCATAGTTTGGAGTTATTTAGACAGGCTCATTCAGAGATACAGCTCTTTGAACTTCGAGTACACGGCAAGAGACCAAATCAGAGGATTAAGGATAATTCGGACTTTTATTAGACTATTTACAGGAGAGATATTCTCGTTTACCAGCTGCCTTTTCTTTTATTTTGTAATTTTGCGATTAATGTTTTTAAACATTTAATTTGGCGTTTGATATTTTTACACATTACATATTCTTATTCCCTTCATTGCATATTGCGTCATCTGTTTTACTGACGACTTTTTCCGACCCCTTTAAATGATCACCCGAGCCTCGTTTTAGGTTTTTTTAGTTTTCTATTTTGGCCAAACTCTTTCATTGGTTAATTTCGATTCCCCAGCGACTTTTTTAGTCTCGATTGGTTTAGCCTATTCCCTTGTGTTTTTCACACACCTAGCATTTGCATAGAGCACATGGCAACACAATTCTGTTGTGCTGTTTTTGCTAACAAAGCAATGAAATACAAGGGCTTAGTAGACCCAAAAAACAAGCCGTTAGGCAACCTGTTACCTTTCGAGGTTCAAGTAATCATTATGTTCTGGACCCAATGTTTCATGACCAATGACAGAAGGAAAAAAATGAATGCAGAATTGACTCGCCTTCCCCGTTGCCTTGGAACAGACATTCCAAAGTTCGTGGTATTTTCGTTTTCAAGCGGTTACAAAAGTTTTTCTTCTGCTATGGAAAACAAACCATATCCTCACTTTTACGGTTGTCCTCACTGTTTCAGAAGAAACACAAAACAAGTGTAGGCAAGTATGTTCATCAATTTCCCTTCAGTTTTATTTCATGCTTACCACTAAGATTTTTTCTTTTTCTTGTAGATTGTTATGATTGTCGCTATAGGAAACGAAGATTAACTATATGATGCAAGTTTGGCCCATATTTTGGAGTTATTTAGACAGGCTCATCCAGAGATACAGCTCTTTGAACTACCAGTACACGGCAAGAGACCAAATCAGAGGATTAAGGATAATTTGGACTTTTTATTAAACTATTTACACGACAGATATTCTCGTTTACCAGCTGCCTTTTCTTTTATTTTGTAATTTTGCGATTGATATTTTTAAACATTTCATTTTGTGTTCGATATTTTTACACATTACACATTCTTATTCCGTTCATTGCATATTGCGTCATATGTTTTACTGACTACTCTTTCCGACCCCTTTAAATGATCACCCGAGACATTTTAACCTTCTTTTAGTTTTCTACATGTTGGCCAAACTCTTTTATTGGTTAATTTCGATTCCCCAGCGACTTTTTTAGTCTCGATTGGTTTAGCCTATTCCCTTGTGTTTTTCACACACCTAGCATTTGCATAGAGCACATTGCAACACACTTCTGTTGTGCTGTGTTTGCTAACGAGGCAATGAAATACAAGGGCTTAGTAGACCCAAAAAACAAGCCGTTCAGCAACCTGCTACCTTTCGAGGTTCAAGTTATCATTATGTTCTGGACCCAATGTTTCATGACCAATTACAGAAGGAAAAAAATGAATGCAGAATTGACCCGCCTTCCCCGTTGCCTTGGAACAGACATTCCAAAGTTCGTGGTATTTTCGTTTCCAAGCAGTTACAAAAGTTTTTCTTCTGCTATGGAAAACAAACCATATCCTCACTTTTACGGTTGTCCTCGCTGTTTCAGAAGGAATACACAACAAGTGTCGGTAAGTATGTTCATCAATTTTCCTTCAGTTTTATTTCATGCTTACCACTAAGATTTTTTCTTTTTCTTGTAGATTGTTATGATTATCGCTATAGGAAACGAGGATTAACTATATGATGCAAGTTTGGCCCATATTTTGGAGTTATTTAGACAGGCTCATCCAGAGATACAGCTCTTTGAATTACCAGTACACGGCAAGAGACCAAATCAGAGGATTAAGGATAATTTGGACTTTTTATTAAACTATTTACACGACAGATATTCTCGTTTACCAGCTGCCTTTTCTTTTATTTTGTAATTTTGCGATTGATATTTTTAAACATTTCATTTTGTGTTCGATATTTTTACACATTACATATTCTTATTCCGTTCATTGCATATTGCGTCATATGTTTTACTGACTACTCTTTCCAACCCCTTTAAATGATCACCCGAGACATTTTAACCTTCTTTTAGTTTTCTACATGTTGGCCAAACTCTTTTATTGGTTAATTTCGATTCCCCAGCGACTTTTTTAGTCTCGAGTGGTTTAGCCTCTTCCCTTGTGTTTTTCACACACCTAGCATTTGCATAGAGCACATGGCAACACAATTCTGTTGTGCTGTTTTTGCTAACAAAGCAATGAAATACAAGGGCTTAGTAGACCCAAAAAACAAGCCGTTAGGCAACCTGCTACCTTTCGAGGTTCAAGTAATCGTTATGTTCTGGACCCAATGTTTCATGACCAATGACAGAAGGAAAAAAATGAATTAAGAATTTACCCGCCTTCCCTGTTGCCTTCGAACAGGCATTCCAATGTTCGTGGCATTTTCGTTTTCAAGTGGCTACAAACGTTTTGCTTCTGTCATGGAAAACAAACCTTATCCTAGCTTTTACGGTTGTCCTCACTGGTGTAGACGAAAAAACAAGCAATACTCGGTACGTTTATTTTATTTTGCAATTCATTTGCCTTTTGTTTTTGGGGATTAGTCGTAATCTTATTTACGTCAATGACTATTTCACAATCCTTTACCTTCAAGCAATATTTCTTAAACACACTTTTTCTTCTAGATTGACATGGTTGTGACAGAGAACAAGCATGAAAAGAAATTCAACGATGCTCGAATCGCTCTCATTTTAGATTTACTGCGCGCCTATGATGGTCCTTCCATTCCATTGTACCAATATCCAGTTAACGGAACGCAAGGCAATCCAGTCATTCTCGATTTATTGGTAAATGGATTTGTTCTTGACTGGCTGATCGACTGTTATTCCAATATCTCTGACTTTATAATACTTGTCATTTAATTAAACAAATTTATTCACATAGTTTTTCGTTACTGTGCCTGCGTTCTGCCTTGCGAATGCTGTCTCTCGTTCTTGCCTCATGACATCATCCCTTGTTAACATAATTCCGACCCCGTTCCGAAGGGATCCGAGCCCTCTCTGTTCGCTTCCGACTACGCCGAAGCCTCGTTCTAAGATATTTCCAATTTCCCCCAACAATAGATCGACATATCCTCTCGACCAATCAGAAGGCTTGAAAGACAATAGACCGCCTATCTAGAACACTGGGGACCCAACAGACTACCAATGCTGCTGATTTGTAATAAGTTGTTTTGCTTATAGAGCCCTACTTCAGCTGTTGAAACAAGTATCGGATACAAATTGGACCCCCTCATTTACTGTGTGGTTCTTACATTTTATTTAGAGCAACATGTGAAAAGATTGAATGTAGAATGGCCTGCAAATCTAATTCTGGTATCATTGTCATTGTAAAATGGTGTGTGCTGTAAATAAACGATGTCCTTTTTGCTTTTTATTGTTATAGAAAAGTACTTATGGATGTACGCTGCCTGCCACACTGCCCGTTCACCTTGTGGGCATATAATACAGAAATTTGCCGCTGCAATTATAGACTAGGCGTATTTAAATTGCTACTAGAAGATTATGTTAAACTTATGAATTATGAAGAATATGATGTGATTGAGGCGAACACAAGTTTCGTAGGGTTTATAGCCAGATCCCAGACGCCGACGTTTTATGTCAGGAGAATCATTATTTGTAAAACTTGTTTCTAAAAAACATGCGATTATATATTTTCAGATCTGTCTGTGAAGAACTAAAAGACAGAGACTATTGTGAATTTACCGATTGGTTAAATACAGCAAATGACGATTTATGTACACATTGTGTAGGGATTTTAAGCGCACAATTATGTTTAGAAGATTACATTGAAGTAAATTAATGGAAGTATATGAAATCAAGCTCGGAAAAGCGACGAAAAATGCGTGAAAAATGTATTGTCATGTATGCCACGTTATTTCAAGAGTATACAGTCATGGGCGGACAACTTTAGATTGTCCTTAAGTCTGCATGTAACTTAGGTGACCGAAATTGCTTTTATATATTTCCAGAAAAGTGTTTGAACAACTAAAAAGCAGACAAGTATGCGAATACACGTGATTGGGAAATACAACAGACACAGAAAGTTGTCAGCATTGTGTAAGAATTTTAAATTATCGGTTATTGATAGGTGATTTCCATGCTTTTGGCTTCTGGAATTATATAAACGCAATACGAGAAAGAAGAATGTTTTTAAGAGAAAAATGTATTAGTTTATATGTTAACCTATTTTTGGACTTTATTCAAATGGGCGGAGAGCTCTAGGCATCTCCATATGTCCCGCCTGTAAATAGGTTTGAAATAAAGAGGAAATGGCAGGTTCAAATAAGTGTGATTGATTATTGACTTGAGAAACAAGGAAAAAGGGAGGGAACAGCATGAAAATACATGTTGTGTGTTAAAATGGTAAAGCCAAGACTGGAGTGGCCAGAGCGTGACCTCCATCAGCATTAATTAATCCCTTGAATAAAAACCAAGTCAAAGATAGAGGCAAAATAAATGTGACTTTAAGCAACAGATATAGCAAAAAACGTGGGAAAAAAACTTAAACGTGCAGCTTAGAATGTTCAACAAGTCCTTAGGGAAAAACAAATGCATCATATAGCTTGCCTAGCTCAGCAAAATGAAGGTCGATTGATGTCAATCGCCTACGCTTGGTGGAGTTTGTATGCAAATTCAGCTAAAAGGTTCAAACACTAGATATAGCAACAACGTGGGAAAAACATAAACGTGCAGCTTAGAACGTTCAACAAGTCTTTATGGAAAAACAAATGCGTCATACAACTTGCCTAGCTCAGCAAAATGAAGTTAGATTGACGTCAATCGCCTATGCTTGGTTGAGTTTGTATGCAAATTCAGCTCAAAGGTCGAAACGTGTGTACGCATAAATTTCGCAGAGTGAGCTTTCATTGTTCATTCACCACAAGCAATTGTCCCGCTAGTATCCTATTATTGTCACCATTGTAATCGAGGCTATGATGTAGAGGATCACGTCACCATAACTGCGAAGGCCAAAATTGCTCTGCCTGTTACCGTCAAAATAAATCCTGTCCGAACTTTGCCACCTGGGTTAAGCCTACCATCCATTGTCCTGATTGCAATTGTATGTTAAACTAAAGAAGAGAAAAAAGGAGACCAGAGTATTTGTGACACATGGAAGAAATGCCCACTCTACTGTGCTGAATATCAAATCATCCCTAAAAAACCTCACAAATGCTACCATGCGACATGTAGAAACTGTGGGGAATTTATGCATGTATCTCACCGTTGCTACATTCAGCCCATTGAAGAAGAAGCCCCTCCACAGCAACAGGATGACTCCTTTGATGACCCAATGAAGGAAGCACTCTATGATCAAGGCCGAGCTGTAGAAAGACCGTGAAAGCGACGACCTCATTTTTAAAGATAGCCTCAATTTCCTTGCCATGCCATTGGAAAGATTTCCTGCTACATTTAATCTATCAGAGCTTCACAAGGGGTACTTCCCTCATGCCTTCAATTGCGAAGAAAATTTTAATTATTCAGGAAGTTATCCGCCCATGTCCGAATATGATCCAGACAGTATGGACAGCAAGAAAAGGGAGAAGTTCATGACGTGGTACCGGCAGAAAGTCTCCGAGAACACTGTATTTGATTTTCAAGAAGAGCTCTTAAAATATTGCAAAAGCGATGTAAAGCTACTCAAGGAAGGCTGTCTTAAATTCGTGTGAGAATTTGAAGATATCGCCGGCTTCAATCCTCTCATCCAATCAATTACCATTGCCTCTGCCTGCAACCACTTCTGGCGCAAGGAAAACTGGAAGAAAACCTCATCGCTCTCGAGCCTCTAGGGGGATGGCATGGTAACCACATCAACCAAAGTACCATTGCTCTGGAATGGCTGTATTATCAAGACCATTTGCTGGGTGGGATGGGGCGTGTCCGCCACGTAAGAAACGGCGGAGAAGTGCAGGTCCTGACACCAGCTGAAATGATGTTCGTGGATGGTATTGCCCAAGTAACCAATACCATCTACGAATTTTATGGATGCTGGTACCACAGCTCTCCCAGTTGTTTTAAAAAACAAAGAAATGTGCGCCGCAATTTCCATAAGGGTCAAACCGTCCAAGAGGTATATGAAGCAACAGAGAGGAAGCGGCAACCCTGCATCAAGCTGGCTATACAGTTGTGGAAAAATGGGAGTGCGACTTTAAAGAAGAAAAGAAGACCAACCCTGCCCTAAAAGCATTCTTACAAGATCTAGAAATGGTCCCTCCAATAAATCCACGTGACGCCTTCTATGGAGGAAGAATGGGTGCTGTGGCATTACATTGTAAAGTCGAAGACCCCGATATTATTAAATATTCAGATGTGACGTCACTTTACCCATGGGTAAACAAGTATATGGAGTACCCACGTCAGGTTCCCCCTCATCTATACGAATCCTAGGGATCAATATACTCACCACTATTTTGGCGTCGCCAAAGTGAACATCTTGGCCCCCGAGTTTTTGTTACACCCTGTCCTCCCCTATAGGGCTGGTGGCAAACTGACTTTCCCTCTCTGTGCTGCTCGTGTCAAAGAGGAGCAAGAAAAACCATGGTTAGAACGAACCAACATCTGTTGTCACACGGATCAAGAGAGAACCCTAAGAGGAACCTAGGCTACAATCGAATTACAGAAAGCTGTCGAGTTAGGGTATCGCATCCTAAAGATTCATGAAGTGTTTCATTTCCGCAAAGAGGATGGAAAGGTGGGGCTCTTCGCGGATTATGTAAGCACTTGGCTTAAGATCAAGCAAGAATCGGCGAGATGGCCTGACGAGTGTAGGACCCAAGAAGAGAAAGATGCTTACATTGATGCTTACCAAGACAAGGAGGGGATTCAGAAATAAGCTAAGAAATATTTTTCAAGACGAGTGAATTTTAAATACTTCAAGTAAAATAAAGCTTCACACACAACTGCTTCTTTTTCACTTCTGGTTAACTTAAGGCTGTTTTCTCACACAATGCAATTAAGATTAATTGACATGCTTCACCTTTCTTAAAGCTCTGAAGTCCCTTGAGACTTTTATTGAATCGTTTCAACTTTCCGTCTTAAATGAGATGCAAAGTAAAATTACTTGAGATTCTACTAAGGCCTTCACACACACATTTTGAGTCAAAGGCATGCGATCACGGTTATGCGCATGCGCACCGTTTGTCTCCAGAATAAATTTGTTGGGTCAACACTAAATTCAAAATCACCATTACTGGTACAATCATCGAAAATCCTTCGTTTTATTCCCCCATCCGTTGCTTTGGCTGGCCTAGTTATACTTCGGTAGTGGTGATTAGCGTGTGGTTGTGTTGTTTGACTGGTTAAGTTTTGAGAAGACTAATAAAATGTTCTCATCATGGAGGTTCAGAAGAGCATTGTCGCCGTCCGGCAGCAGGACGTTCTCAATAGTCTTTGGAGATGGAGAAGCTTAGCCGATCGATCTGGTGTGGTTCTAGGAGTACTGTGTGGCTTAAGAAAAGAAAACATGATACTTGGAAAGTGGTTAAAGGCATGAGTTCGTTCAACTTTGATTTGATTTTTGACTCCGACCTGTACGTAGTTATACCGCAACCGGCCGCGCGATCTTCACCGATCTGGTACACTTGAAATGTTCCTTGTATCTTTGCTTTACGATCATACATGTTTAAGAGTTGATGTTTTTAAAATAAATTGTTGCCTTAATATTCTGTTTATAATTGCCCCCACAGGGTTCCACAACAGAGGCCGGAACCCGATGAGGCACCCCTAATTTCCCCCGCGTAAAGAGAAAGTATTGTATCGTCATACTGTCAGTATGCAAAAATTTTCAGTATGTGCGCCTGGCTCAGCAACAGTGCAAACTGGGTTTGGCAACGAGTCGCATACGCTGCATTGTGTCAGGATTTCATTCCAAGCTGTAAGGTGAGTATTTTTTCATTAGTATTTTCCAATTTCTTATAATGAACAAACAGTATCACACATTCTGATAAAAAGAGCAAGAAACAATAATTACACATACCGAGAGAAAGACAAAGAAACACCACTCATTACCGGTACGTATCCTGATAAAAAAAAAAAAGACACTTCAACCTTTTCAACATCAAAGGATGAAACAGATTGTTGTTCAAACAGTTGACTTTCACTACATCAAAACAATTTTGAAAAACCTAAAGTAATCTGATTTCTTCTCTTCTTATCTACAATAACAACGAGTCGGCACCGTTATCAACGCAAGATACATGGGATAATTTCTTTGAGGAAGTACGTTTTTCATTTATGATCATAAAATTATTTTTCTTTCATCGAACGCAGTGTTCTTTGTGCGCTTAATCTTACGTTATTATCTTTTATTTACCTGTAGTGGAATGGCGAAACCACTGAATTACCCACTTGGAACCCAATGGATACCGTAAGTAATCTTTCATTTCACTTATTTAGAATACTCTAATGCTCCATTTGCGAAAAGATCTAAGAGGTCGGACCAAGCAAGTATGAGTACCGCTTCACAACTAGCCCCCATGACAAGTGCTGAAAACACCATTGCTAGCTGGCAACCTGATCCTATTCTCATCCCTACCAACTTTGTTTCAAGTGGCGAAGCAGATATTGCCCAATTATACAGACAACACTGGCCACAAATCTGGACCAGATTCAAAAACCGACTACAAGATTGGTATAATTTCCGCCTGTCCACGATCAGTCCCACTGCTCTCCTTGAACAAATGAACCGCATCTTTGCTGACCAACCTACAGCTCTCAAAATCAACTTGTCGTTTGGTTTTATCCTCCATAATACAGAGACTGAGGCTCTCCAATATCACCATCCATCTGCCAACAACAACCTGGTGTTGGAACAACCTTTCCTCATTTCTTATCAAGCTGATTTAGACCGCTTGTATGAACAAGTAAACAACATTGACTTCCTAGAGTAGATACGCCAGCAGAGGCCTAACTCTGGATGGGTCGTGGATCTCGTGACGAATCTGACGTGGTTTGTTTGGAAAATCCGCGATCATCCCATCGGCCATGACAAATATCTACCAGGTTATATCATAGGCAACATGGGAATCACTCCATTGGATCGTAACATTCAAAGAGGCAAGCCTTATGAAGATAATCTGTTTTTATTCCGCTGTCTGGCTTTACATAACAGCTGTCACACCAAAAATTTGGAGCGGGACACTAAGCACTATTATCAACAGTACCGAGAAGCTGATCTGTCTAAAAAGAAGTTTCATGGAGTCAAGTTGTCCGAACTAGACAAGTTGGAGAAAGTATATGACTTCAATATTCAAGTGTACAGTCTTGCACCTACTCATAACCACGGGGAAGAAGACGATCAAGAAAATGCTCCCGACATCGCCGCTACACTTCGCCACCGCCGCTCTCATCGCGACTACGCTGGTACTCTCTACTTGAACCTTTACGAAAACCATTTTTCGTATATTAAAGACCTGGCCCGGTGCAGTAAATCCTTTGCTGTTCTTTCTGTGGCAAGTACTGGAAGAAATCGTCCACATTGAATAGACACAAAAAGACCTGTGACGGAAAAGTCCAGCTCAAGTATCCTGGCGGCGCGTACCATGTCCCTAAAACATGGTTTGAGCAACTAGAAGAAGAGGGTATTATTGTCCCTCAAGAAGCCCGCTATTTTCCCTACCATGCGACCTTCGAGTGCTATTTTCATCAAGAAAAAGCACAAGAACTGAAAAACAAAGACAAGTTGAATTGGCAGTCATCTCATGTACCTTTGACTGTGAGCGTCTGTAGTAAAGTGTCTGGTCACCAAGCACCCAAATGTTTCGTGTCTAACGGCGGCCCAAACGAGTTTATTTCAGAATTTATCCAGTACCTCACCAATATAAGCCTGAAAAGTTCCTCTCTCCTTCATGAACAGTACGCAGACGTATTAGAAGCGCTCAAGACCGTAAGAGTCCCTGAAACGATAGATGCCAGAAAAAAAAAGTGAAGAAGAGAGTGAAGATGACAGCAGAGGGATTGATTTGCTGGCAAGCGATGACGAAGAGGATGAAGAGATTGAATCGGAGAACGAAGACCGCGCCTTTCTTGATGATGAGACAGAAGAACAGGAAGATACATCTTTTTACAGAAGACTGAATGTAGAGCTAGACAGTGAGAGGAGACAAGAGAGAAAACAACAGCGAGATGAGCTAGCCCTGTATGAAGATGTGTTGTTTGGTCAAGAACAGACCAGAGACAACAAAGTGTTGAACGAACTAGAAGAAAAACTAAGCGTTTAACTTAATGAACTACCCATGCTAGGCTTTAATTCTGGCAAGTATGATCTCAACGCTTTTTTTTTTATTTCCCTACCTCATTGAGACTCAACCAATCAAATTCACTGTGAAAAGAAACAGCAATCATATGTGTCTCAAGACAGATTTTCTCAAGCTCCTGGACATTTTGAACTATGTTGTGCCGGGATTCAGCTATGACCAGTTTTTAAGAGCTTATGAATGCGAGCAGACCAAAGGTTTCTTCCCGTATGAGTGGGTCGATGGGTTAGATAAGCTGAACGAGACATCACTACCCCTCATGCTGCCTTCTATTCATCTCTCAAAAACGCCAACATAACAGAACAAGAATATGAGTATTGCCAGCAAGTGTGGGAAGAAAATAACAAGCAGACATTTGAAGATTTTCTCGTATGGTACAACAACCTGGATGTGGTGCCGTTTATAGAACCAGTTGAGAAATGAGTCAATTCTGGCGAGAAAGGAAGATTGATATGTTCAAAGACGGGATCTCGGTCCCTGGTTTGACCCTATCCTATTTGCGATGCCCTCTTCTTTTTACTTAACCAGGTGCTAGAACCTTGGCTGTGAATGTCGCTTCAATCTACAAAGCCACCTCTGTTATGCCACTGGGACTCTTTCCTCACCCTTATAACAGGACATCTTTCTACGAACTTCCTTCTCCTGATTTACAAACTAGTCAAAAACAACCGAGAGGATTTTCCTTGTTACCTATACCAACAACACTGTTCCTGTGTGCCCAATATCGTAACCGCTGCACACAACCTCTACTCCACCCTATTTTATGGAACTGGCTTCTTCTGGGAAGAACTGTGACATTACTTGTTGAGAGTTTTCCCCATCCGTCCATTCCTTATTTGTGAAGGCAAAAAACCTTTTTTCACAAAACTCAATGACTGAATATGAATATGAAGTAGATAGGTCGTTAGTATTAGGTTAAGTTTGTAAATAGGTTGAGAATAGGTTAAGAATCCTTGTTAAGTTTGTAAAAAAGGTTAAGTCTGAGTTTTTTTTTCCGTTATTCGATTCTTTTGATTTTTGTAACATTCTCTGTGAGAAAGTATCCCTATGTTGTACCAATGCGAATTTGCTCATTTTAGTTATGTTTTATGTTTGCAGAAATGCAGAAATATGTGTCCAACAATTTATCTCTGGAAAGACTGCGCAATCTGAACTGTTTTTTTCAGGCCTGTAATGCAATGCCAGTAATTTTATTTGAACCATTTCAAAAAGGAGGAGTGTGGGAGGAGTGTCAGGATAGCCAGTTTTATTGGACATGTGCTCTAACTTACTAATGCCGCTATGGTTGACAAACTCATTCAACAAGAAAAGTTGAATCCTTGCCACAGCTGTGCTATTCAACACCCAAGTCAAAGCCAACATTCCCACCTGATGATGGATAAGTGATGATGAGGGAGAGTTTGTTGATAAAAACTGCGAAGAAGAACTTAATAGAGAATTGTATGTAGGTCACTCTATTTCACGAAGGTGAGATGGCGTCGCTTAGTCTTTTAGTGTAAAAACGTGTTTTTAGACACGCTTGTTTTATTTTATTTTTGTAGAGTTATTTTACATGAATTGAAAAAGTGCAAGTACTGTAGATCAGCACAATGGCTACCCTTTTCCAACCAACCCTGTTTACATTGTATGCATTTAGTAGTGGAAGGTGTTACTGTGGACGGACAACGTCTTCGTGATAATGAAGAACCAGTCAATTATTTGTTAGAACGTGTATTAATATTTCGTTTATATTCAGGCAAAAATGTTGTAAAAAACACCTTTTTGTTCGAAAAAAGTGTTTGAATCGTACGGGCTTAACCCAGGTTTTTTTCTTTAGAAAAACTCTGCAAGACATCCGATGTTTACCAATCTGCGGGTTTACTGAATGGTGTTATACAGACCCAAGATGTACCTGCATTCTTCGAATTGGCGTGTTTCAGTTAACAATTGATGATTCCTTTTTGTTAAAAGATGAATTAGTTGAAAAATCTGACGAAGCCGTAGAACATTTTGAGCGTACATACTGACATCTAAGACCAATAATGCCATTTCTGTTTGAAGATTACGTGATGTAAGAATTAAATGGGCGACCAGAACTAGTCTTGGTCACACGTCCCGCAGTGTAATGTAACGGCACTACAACCAAGGACGCTTTTCGATTAGCAAGACCACACGTTCCTAGTTGTTTGTGTTTTAAGTGACAATAAATATGTCTTTCATATTTTTTTTTGTAGATCGTCTTTACTGCTTATTTGATGTCGAGCTATTTGCATCTCAACCCAATGGATTAACAGTAATGAAAATGACGCTTGCGATCATTGCTACCGTCTTATGGCTAATACACTATGTATTGATGAGCTGGTCAAATATAGAAAGGATTTTTTTTTCACTTTGCATCTCGTTCGGGCGTGTCAGAAATGTATCAATCTGTATGCAGATATTATAGAGAATGGATTTATTATTAAGGACGAAAAACCACTAGGGTTTTTTCATACGTTCCTATTGTAAATAGGATAATAAAGAATGTGTGCGTTGAAATTGTCGTATATTTCTTGACTTGGGAAAGAGGGAATAAGCTGAGTAGTAAAATCAACTCTCAGAAGGGAAATATGAGCTCAATAGTGAGACAATTCGTCCCAGTGAGTTATTTTGTATGCTAATCTAGAGCCCTAGAAAAACACAAAGGACATGCAAATTTTTTTCACTCAACTCAGCAAAACAAAATAGGGCAGCTTTGAACAGTGACCTTGAACAACTTTGACCTGATCACGTTCTTAAACTTGGTTTGACCCATATGAACTTGTTTTAGTCACTTGCTGACCTTGAATAACCTTGACCTGTCTGAAATTTATTGAAGAATTTCAAGAAACTGCGGGATTCAACCCCCTGATAGAAGCTGTGACAATTGCGAGCGCCTGCAATTTGTACTGGAGACGTGAAAAATTAGAAGAAGATTTGATTGCCATTGAGCCTCAAAATGGTTGGAGAGGAAACCGAGTGAACCTCAGTAAAGTGGCGTTAGAGTAGCTGTATTTTGAAGACTGGAAATTAGGTGGGGCTGGTCGAGTGAAGCATGTTCGCAATGGTGGTGAGGTGAAAGTGTTGACGCCGGCAGCAGAGTATTTTGTGAACTCATAATAAGGAATTGTATGAGAAAATGTTGAAAAAGTCTGCACTTAAGAAAGTTAACTTGCAGTGAGCACCATTGGTCGTCTGTGTAGGACACATTGTTAAGCAAATGAGTTTGATTGTCTTTGGAGCCCTCTGATTGGTTCCCGAAAGTTAATCACGTAATGTTTGCAAACAAGGGCTCGGGATGTCATCGGATATCATCGGGAGTCGTCGGAGATCATCGACAGTTGAAAGTCATCGCAGAACATCGGCAGTCGGAAGTCGTCGGAACATAAAGAAGGGACACATGAGTTGTTATTATACGATAGTAAAAAGTGAACTTATATGTGTAAACGAAGAAGTCAAGTCAGACATGTGGGAGAGGAAAAAGGGTCCCCTGTGCAAGGTGCAGGCGCAAAGCACAACGCATGCGCATTAAGAAAAATAAAATTTAAAAAAGGCAGAAAGGAAAAATAAGGTTCGCAGAGGCTAGTACAACATTTTTATAAAGTGACTGCAAGGTTTTTAGGGGAAATAGGAGAGCGAAGAGGAAGCAGAGAGAAAAGGGAAAGAGTTGTAAAGAGAAAGGTAATTAAATATTCAAAAACCAGTCAAGAGAAGGAGCCACGATAAGTGGGTTTTCCGGGATTTTAAGAAAGGAAAAAGGAAAAAGTGTCACAGAAAGAATAAAATAAATATTATAAAAAGGAAAATAAAGTAAAAAAGAAACATGTAAAGGTAAAAAAGTCAGTTTAAGAAGAAAACGTGCTTACAGTCAGATTGCAAAATGGTGTAAAACAATAGACTACATGTGCTGCATTTAAATTTTAGGGTGTGTTGGAAGCACATGGAACAAGGCGAACAAATCAGAAAGATGAATGACCCAAGGGAAAGCGAAATAAACCAATGGACGAGTAAAGGTGTGCTAGATGTATAGGAAGAATGCTACAACAAAATTTCACTTAACAGTGTTAGTAAAAGTTGTGTGCAGAGGTCTAAATTGTGTTTCTACGTCAGTTGCTTACTTAGATGGCATTCTCACCCTTAAGACCTCTACCACCACTTCACAGAGAGCCCAGAGAGTCCAGATCTCCAGATACATTAGAAGCATTAGCCCTGTTGGCCGTTTCTAATCCAGGTGAAGCCCCCTGGGAAAACCTGCCACCCTGCCACAGTGTGCAAATCAAGCTCGAAGCACGTGAATTTGACGAGGCGAGACATGAAGTAAAAAAGAACACGAAAAGAAATTTCGGTAGGTCAGGAAAGAATTCAAGTTGAATTAGTTTTGTGTTTCCGAACCATGCGGTGGCTCGTTTAGAATCAAACGTTGTATAGAATTACGCTACTAGTTAGCGATGTTTGAATTTATGTTTTGCCATGTTCGCGCACAGTAGCCTCAATGTGAAGTAATGATGTTGTGTTTTCTTCTTGTAGACAAACGCTGCGTGATCTTAGATGTCTTCCTCTGTGCCCCTACACAGATTGGGTCTTTAACAACGTTGACTGCTATTGCAATATTCGTTTGGGAACTCTAAGATTATTAATAGACGATTTCATAAATTTTATGAATTATCGCGAATTTAATCCTGTCAGAGCATTATACAATTTTCAACAAGTCTGCAGAAATATTCCGTTTGCCGAGTTTTTATTGTTTCCTAATATCACCGAAGAATATTTAGAACAAAATCAGTGACGAGAAGAAATCAGTATTGTAATGAAGGAATAAATGAATTGTAAAAGTTATTACCTGAGTGAAACGTTATTGACTTGGGAAAAGGGCAAACAAAGGAGCTAGGAAGAATGTGCAGTCAAACGTTCGCGGGTTAATTACCTAAACTATATCAAGATGGTGCTTAATCCCCTGAATGGAAAGCAAGATGGCCCCTTAATCACTTAATAGAAAGCAAGATTTTCACTTAATCCCTTAAAACCGAAACCATGCACGGAAAAATATAAAAAGAAAACTTGAAGCAGAAGCGAAAAACAATTATGAAAGCGTTGGAGAAAGAAATGTTCGAATGTAAAACCAAAACGTACAGTCGTTCGTTCAGTCAAATAATATGGAGAGTTAATTACCTAAACAATACCAAGATGGCCGCTTAAGACAGAGAGAAATAAACGTGACTTGAAGCAACAGAAATAACGTAAAACGTGGGAAGAAAGTGAACGTGCACCTTAGCACGATCAATAAAGTCTTTAGGGAAAAACAAATGCGTCATAGAACCTGCCTAGCTCAGCGAAATGAACATTGTTTGACATCAATGGTATACGCTCGGGTGAGTTTGTATGCAAATTCTGCTCAAAGGTCGAGGCTCTTGTGGGCATAAATTTCGCACAGTGAGAAATAGCTGTTCATTCAGCTCGAACAATTGTACAGTGCTTATCGAGAACAGGACTAGTTAACGAGATAATGGAAAACGATAAACAAGCCGGTCAAATTGAAGATAAGTAATTGCTTGTAACAAGAGTTATTTGAAAACTGTGATGCTTCATTCCTTTGAGTTATGAACATCGGCGAGACTTAAGAGATAACAACATTGCCCCTTGGTAGGTGTTGAAGGCTAGAGTGAAAATTAAGCAGTAGGAGTTGCAACAGACGAACAACGAGCTACTCACGGACCTTATGGATGTGTTTCTCAAACAGTAAAGAAACCTCCAATCAAACAACCAACGGCTCTTTTAAGAGCCACCAAATAAAATAAAAATTTATGACCAATACATTCACACATAGGTTTTATTTTACTTTGTGTTTTCCGATTTACTACAGAGTTCATCATATTTAGCCTGTAATTTGACTAATACTTGTTGTGAAAACTTTAACGATTATTAGTGGTGGCACTAACGGTGTTGATTTAGAAGCACAACGCTTTGCAAGAGACTTTGGTTTGCCTGTACATATCCTCGTTCCCCCATGTCATCCACAAAGCAAATACCTGTCTCCATTAACTCATTCACAGTTGGGAGAAGCCATTCCGATCACAAACCAAGTGTCTGCTCGCCTAAACAAACCTTTGAGTAATCCCATCACCTTACAATACATTCACCGAAATTGCCATGTCGTGAAACAAGCAGAAATGAACCTTTCCCGACCAAGAGTGCCATATGGCACTCGTCTGTACCACCCCCCAAATTCCCAAGAGTGCCATATCGCACTCTGCATAGTTCATGATTCCAACCAATCAAAAACATATTTTTTCATTGTTTGAGAGGCTCTATTGTGTTTTGACCAATAGTAATACAATAAAGGCTAAGTTTACGCAGACCTTCAGGGGTGGTGTTCATACAAAATTCTAAAGATATTGACAGCCAAAGTTCAGCATCGCGATGTAGCAATGGCGTCCTTTTTCGAGTCGGAAAGCGAAGAAGAAGAGTTCATAGGCTTTGTTCAAGAACGCGAATCTCCAAGAAATACTTCGGACTTGGAATCTGACATTACAGTTTCAAGTGTAAATACAGAGGACTTGTCAGATTTTAGCGTTAGTAATTCAGAAAGCGGCGAAGAAGGAGATGAAGAGTGGAACTCGAATCCTGATCCAGTTGTTGTGACTCCATTCGAGGCGAACACTGGTCCTGTTAGCGACCTTACTGGATATTCTGCATATGATTGCTTTAAATTGATGTTTAAAGAAGAAAACTTCCACCGAATTGCCGAAGAAACGAATCGCTATGCCCGCCAATCGATGGAAACAAAACCTGATCGTACGTGGCGTCAAACTGACGCCGAAGAAATCTACGCGTACTTTGCACTGAACATTCTCTTTGGCATTAAACAACTGCCAGAAGTTTATTCGTACTGGTCGAAAAATCCACTACTTGGAGTTCCAGAAGTGCAAAAGATCTTTCCAAGAAACCGATATGCGAAAATCTCGCAATATCTTCATGTGAATGACAAACGAAAAGAATTACCACGCGGTCATGCGAACCACAACAAGTTATTCAAAGTTCGCCCACTTCTTGATTCGGTTGTGGATGCGATAAAAAGCGAATATCGGCCGACGAAAAATGTTGCTGTCGATGAAGCAATGATACCTTTTAAAGGTAGACTTTCGCTTAAACAGTACATGCCGCTGAAACCGGTTAAAAGAGGTATCAAAGTGTGGGAATGTGCGGATTCGTTGAATGGCTTCGTTTGCGACCTGAATGTTTACACAGGAAAACAACGCGATGGAAATCCTGAACAAGGCCTCGGATACCGCGTGGTTCACAATTTGACCAGAACTTTGGTGGGCAAAAATCACCATGTTTTTGTTGACAATTTTTTTAATTCAGTCAACCTTGGCGAAGATTTGTTGCAAGACAAAATTTACATTTGTGGAACTGTTCGCTCGAACCGCCAAGGAATCCCACGGGAGTTAGGGCCTTCAACGCAACGAGTGAAACAACTTCGCCAAGGAGAGTCCTTGTTTCTTCGTACAGGAAATTTGGTCGCTACTGTTTGGAAGGACAAGAAACCAGTTTATTTCCTGAGCACTCAGTCAAATCCAGTGGGCAATGAAACGGTCAGTAGAAGGCAACGAGATGGAACGGTGATTGAAGTGCCGAGTGCACCGGTTGTGAAATCTTACAACAACAACATGGGCGGCGTGGATCTGAGTGATCAGCTTTGGGGCTACTACATGACCGGCAGAAAGTCCAAAAAATGGTGGCGATGTCTTTTATGGTTTCTGGTGGATGTTTCGATATTAAATGCCTACATTTTGGAGAAGGTTTCCCGGCGAAATGGATCCAGAACCCAATTGGCGTTTCGACTCGAATTGGTTCAAGCTTTGCTGGGGAATTTTTCAGCTCGAAGGTTATCGGTTAGTTCTGGGCGCCTTGAAGGGGGACACTGGCCGATAAGCTTCTCCAAAGGCCGCTGCAAACGTTGTTTGAAGAACAAGAAATTAACATTTTGCCGAATGGTATGCGAACTTTGCAACAAGCGCGTTTGCTTGGCATGCTTCAAGAACCACACCGCAGAGGATCTTGCTTGAACAATGGCGCCAAATTCAAAAATCAAAGCCGCAAAGACTTAGAGATTTTTATCTACTCTCGGGTCTCTAGTTTATTGACACTTTCAAAATTTGCTTTGAAAGTTCTTCAGCATTGTCTACTTTCCATTTTAATGGTTTAGGGTTCAATTTCTAGTATAATTTTATCTTGTTTTTGAATCATGGTGAACTCAAAAGACATTGTGGATGGCTTTGTTCAGGTTTTTATTATGACTCAACTTTACAGCTTCACATTTTTAATGTGCATGCCTAGAATAGGATGATATTTGTATCAAAAGAGAGCTTTTTATATAAAGAACAAAGTTTGTTTATAATGTATATTGTGTAAATGCCTAGTTCCAAAGATATTGATTAAAACATTCAGTGGTGTTATTTGTGTGAACTGGAGTCATTTTGCCTTGGACAGAAGGGGCGGTACTACAGATGTGTCACCCTTGGACGGGAAAGGGTTAGAAAGTAACCTATGCTTTGGAGGTACAGGTTAGGCAGTGGAAATAGCCAAACTTCTCAACAGAACACTGTACGTGTATGATGTGCAACGCCAAATTTGGTTCTGGTACAGACACAATCAAGATTTATTCTACCCCTGTGATTAAATGTCAGAAGAACAGTTTGCTTTACCCACCTTTCTACCCCAAACAGCCATTGTGGGTGTGAGGAACATTTACGATTTTCCAGAGGCTTTATTGGAACTTCAAGATACATTTAAAAGTAGTCTAAAAATAACTGTATAACTTGTTGAAGCATAATTTATTCCACTGTATTCATAACACTGTTTTATCAATAAATATTTTGATTCCCATTATTGTGATCGTCTCGATTGTATAGTGGTTAGTACATCTGTTTGTGGCACAGAAAGCTCGGGTTCGAATCCCGAGAGGGACCTTCTTTTTGGCGTTGATCCATCAATGTCGAAAAGACTCTTTTATTTTATTCTTCTTTCTTTACGTTCGGAACGTGGTAGCACATTGTGTTGCGGTTAGTACAGGCTTCACGTGGTAGCTAACATCCCAAGGTTGAACGTTCGAGTCTCCCTTTCGCCTTTTTTATTCAGCTTCACAACGTTTTACGTTTTTCCCACATTCGTCACTGCGCATGCGTTCTGCCTTGCGCATGCGCCCTGCGCAGGGCCACCAATTCTGTCCCACATGTGTGCTCTGACTCAACCGATTACACATATAAATTCGCTTCCCCCTTTAGTATAATAACTACTCACGTGTCTCTCCTTCTTGCCTCATGACATCATCCCTCGTTAACATAATTCCGACCCCCTTCCGAAGGGACCCGAGCCCTCTCCAAAGGCTTCCAACCACACCCGAGCCTCGTTCTAAGATATTTCCGATTTCCCTCAACAATAGATCAAAGTATCCTCTAGACCAATCAGAAAGCTCGAAAGACAATAGACCTCCTATCTAGAACAATGTGTCCTATACAGACGACCAATGCTGCTGCAGTGTTTTACTGTAACTAAGAAATTAACTTGCGGTCAAAGTCTGCAAATAAGAAAAGTTATAATATGCGGACGTTTGAGAAAACAATAACAAATTCACTCAACATTACATTTTTGGGGGAAATTCGGCGAGAAACAGTATAAACCACAGACCCATGTGATTCAGACAGCCCACCAGTGGTTTGCACTCTTAAACGATCCTGCGTTTGATATCCGCACTGTTCGCATTTGCACCGACGATGTCATGGAAGTGGTGACCACTCAAGCGGAAGAATACCAGAAAAGTTTCAAAACAAATGTGTTTATCGCTGTGTTTATGACCACTCACGCCCGCTTAAAGTTGTATGAAGCCTTGGAAACATTACAGGAACGGGTTCTCTACTACCATACTGACTCCATCATCTATCGTTGGCGCCCGGGTCAAACAGAAATCCCACTCGGTTCCTTTCTCGGGCAATTCACAGACGAACTGGAAGGAGACCCTATCGTTGAATTTGTCAGTGGAAGTACAAAGAATTATGGCTATTTGACCCAGTCTGGACACACAGAATGCAAAGTGCGTGGATTTTCCCTCAATTACAGAACGAAGCAGAAGCTGAACTATGAAACCATGAAACAGAAAGAAAATTTGAAAGAGTTGGACGACCTGCGGGAGATACGTCAGCAAATGGACATTGTGGATAAGAACTTTTTTGACTGGGATCAAACAACTAAATGTATTCATCTAATTGGAAGAATCAAGCGGTACGGCTTAGTTTTTGAAAAGTGTGTGATTGATCGTAGCACACGCAAATCTTATCTTTATGGCTACTGCCGCATTTTAGATATAAATCTATTTACTGCTTTCTTTGTAATATTTAGATTAGAACTTTTTTGCGTAAAATCATGTTAGATCTGCATGATGGCGTCAATCTAATAGTAATGTAACGTTAAATCGACAGGGAGGTTTAACGAAGAATAAACTAAGTTTGCGGATTTTTTCCTGTGTTTTCTCTGGGTATAAATAGAGGGTTGAAAGGGGTAAGGTAGTATTCCTGTATGGACCATGGCGGATGTGTATTTAACCGTGGTCAGTGATGTGACTAGCAGCTATGCGAATAATGAGGCCAATCACTTTAAAGTCAAGCTTTCTCAAAGTTTGCTTTAACCTGGACCCGGGTGGAAAGTGTCTATTGCCCCGGCCATTCTACCCAAAATGTCCCTTTTAAAAGACCTACAAAGCAAGAATGTCAATTTGATGGAAATATGGTACGAGACGGAAAAATGGGTCAATCCCCTGTCTACAAAAAATGCTATTGCAGTGCCGCGGATTTACGCCTGTGGGAGAAAGCAGGGGTGTGTTGCGATTGTCTTTCCTTCCAGGGCTAGAGCGTCTGAACGCTTACATCTAGTCTTTTCTTTCGTTAATATAGAATCACCAGTCAACTTTTTCAGTGAATGAAATTTCAGATAATTTGGTTGATGAGGTAAATAAAAACTATATAGACTAAGTAATAAATTCTTATATCAACTATTACATTTTATCCCCATGTTATTAATGTTCTTAGCCTTACAAAGTGTTTTGCTATTTATTTGTAGAGGTGTTGGCGTAAAAAGTCTGTTAGACTTTGGATGAAGAAAGAAAGTTTTGAAGATTCCATCTACTGAACAAGGATTTGGCGCAGAAGGTCTGTTAGACTTTGGATAAAGAAAGTTTCATGTTGGATGGTTTCCATGTCAGAGTGTCAGGAGAGTTTCGCAGAGCGCATGTTCACTTATAATACATGTGGAGAATCCTTTCACAACCATACACCCTATAATGCTCATATTTACACCGCGCATTTAACTGCACCAGCTACCAACCGTAAACACACGTGGAAGAAATGTAGGAATGGGAATGCAGAGAAAAAAAGAAAACCAATAGAGAATTACAGTGATAAATTGCCACAGAAGTCCGCAGAACCCTCGACAAAGTGAAGATTATGAGCCCGCAGCTAATTTTTGGAGCAGCGTGGTCTGTGCTAGTTGCTTTCCATTCATCACTTGCTAAATAAATTGGAGATATTGCAGTATCCGCTTTCACAAAACAAATATGTAACCTTTTTCGGAAAAGAGGTAAATTTGAGTGAAAAATAACTTTCATTTGTTTTCTCTTAAGGTTCTATCAACCTGTGTGGTTTGCCTTGAGGAAGAGTGGAACTTAAGGGGACTATGATGCTGTGGGCAAACTACCCATGAAAAGTGTTTAAGAAAGTGGCGCCTGACGTTGGTAGAAAGTTCTAGCGGGTGCCCACACTGCCGTCAGCCTATGCAATTGCCAATTACCACTAAGGGTGGCATTGCATGGAAGGCAGTAAGTCAATTTATCCAATAAGCGTGGAATTGTTTTCATTAGGTTACTTTGATTTCCTTTTCAAGTTTGGTATTCCTCCTGTTCAGGAGGAAGGTGTTCAATTTACCATCAAGCATGACTATGCCTTAATATGCCTTAATACTCCTCATCTCCGTTTTCTTGAAGTCACCAACTTTCTGGCACCTAGGTTCAGTTACGACAAGTTTCTCATGGGCTAGAAGTGTCCTCAAACCAGAGGGTTCTTTCCATACGAATGGGTAAACTCTCGTGACAAGTTACAACACCCTTCTCTTCCACCTCACAAAGCCTTCTCCTATACACTCAAAAAGAAGAATATTTCCAAACAAGACTACCAGTATTGCGAACAAGTCTGGTCTGACAACCACATGCAGACATTAAATAAAAGATTTTCTGATTTAGTATAACAACCTAGATTTGCAGCCCTTCTGCAAAGCCCTGGAAAAGTGTACACTTTCTGGAAAGACAAGAACAGAGAAAAAATCCAACTTAGAAGGAAAGTAGTTTTTTAACACCAAGTTAGCAGCATAGGGCGTCTATATTGTCGATATTGTTATGCAAATGAGGTGGCTATTGTTCATGAAATCATGGGAGGTGCTCGAAAAGCGTGGGAAATCATCGGAAAGGATGACATCATGAAGCATAAAGGAAGGACACTTGAGCAGTTATTATACTATAGGAACAATCGAACTTATAGGTGTAATCGGTTTGGTCAAGGAAGACTTGGGAGAGATAGAGTCCCTTCTCAGTGCGCAGACGCAAACCAGAACGCATGCGCAGTCATGAATGGTAAGACAAACATTGCAGAAAAGGGAAAATAAGATTAACAGAGACTAGTAATACAAATGTATAATGTCGTGGCAGGTTTGTAGGGAAAATAGGAGAGCATTTGCGTTGCAGAGAAAAGAGTGAAAGATGTAAAGGGAAATGTAATTAAATATTCAAAAATCAGTCAAGTGAAGTAGTCACGACATGTGTGGTTCCTTGCTTACAGGCAATGAGAAGTGAAAAAAATAAAGTCACGTAGTTAAGAAAGCGAGTAAATAAAATAGTAAAAGAAAATAAAACCAAACGCGTAAAAGGGTAGAAACGTGATTTCAGTAAGAAACGTGCTTACGTAAGATTGCAAAATGTAGTAGCGTAACATGTGCTCTATATATGCAAATGTAGTGTGGGTTGAAATCGCAACGACTAATCAGAAAAGAGAAAGACTCAAGGGAAACGAACAGAACCAATGAAAGAAGTTATGACTTCAAAATGTATAGAGAGCGACGCTAAAATCGAAGCATCATTTCGCTTTACGCATGTAGTGAATCCAGTTCCTTCAGTGATCTACATTGGGTGTGATATACGATGGCCTTGTCATCTCTCAAGCCTCTCCACCCTGAAATTAGAAATCCGGTTTCCTTACAAGACTTAGCAGCGGCAGCCTTGCCAAATCCTGGGGAAACAGTCCGTACATTCCTGCCCCAGTGGCATACGGTTCGAAAACAGCTGGAAGAACAAGAATACCAAACCATGAGAGCTGAATATCAGAAAGAACACGCCAAAAATTTCAGGTACGTATTGAAAAGAAATTGCATTCTGTTTTGTCGCGTAGAGAAACCTTGATGCTACTATAATGGTTGCCGTATTTGGACGCATCTCTTTCTATATTTCGATTTTATGTTTGTTGAAACAAACATACTTATTGATGGGGATATGCTACGAGATTTAGATTTACAGCTTTCCGTCAAAGTGGACTTTTTGAATTTTTCGTTCGCATTAGGACTACTCGAAATCTAAGGAATGTAGTCTCGCATGATTCATCAGCAAGTGAAAGTTACACGCAATAATCATTCGGTTTTGTGTTTTACATCTCTTGTACACGAATTTTTTCGGAAATCAGGCTTTTGCCGCAATGCCCATTCATTTTGTGGGCTTATAATACAGAAAGATGCGGATGTGAATTTTGCCTTGGACTTGCCCGTTTACTAATACAAGACCACTTGAAGTTTATGAATTATGAAGACTTTGATGTTCTTTCGGCCTTTAGTGAATTTAATAGAACCTATCCAGATATTCCTGAAAACCATGTATTTATTGTAATGAACCACTGATTTTGATATGCACTTATATATTTCTAGAAAAGTATTCAAACAGTTTGTCTACTGAGAAGAATGCCAGTATACAGGATGGCTAACACAGCCGATATGGAATTTTGCTACAGTCATTGTCTCAGAATTTTAAACTATAGGTTAACCTTAGGTGAATTACATAGTGTTGGATTCTGGAATTATGTAAATGCAACAATTGAAAGTCACTGGTTGATGAGACAAAAATGTATATCGTTGTATTTTAAGTTATTTCAAGATTTTGTTGAATTTGGTGGAGAGCTCTACACATGTCTCCACACGTCCCACTTTGTAAATAGGCTTAAAATAAAAAAAGTAGACGGCAATTGCTTGTGAGTTATTGACTGGAAAAAAGAGGGAAACAAATGAATGTGGAGGGTTTAAAACGCAAAAAATATAGAAACCATTAACGTGAAACAAGATGGTGGGTTAATAAGGGAAAACAAAGGTTCTTAATCCCTGAAAGGAAACCAAGATGGCGGCTTAAACTGTGAATAGAAATCAAGATGGCCACTTAATCACTGAATAGAAAGGAAAAGGTCACGTAATGAAAAAATAAATGATGAAAATGGTTAGAAAAAGAAGTAGAAGGGAAAAACATGATGAAATAAATGTGTAAAAACCAAAACATGCACTCTCTCACGGCATTGACTTCAAACAAGATGGCGGGTTAATGAACGAAAAAATACCAAGATGGCCGCTAAATCCCTGAAAGGAAAAGCAAAAGGTCGCAAGTTGAAATAAACGTGAGTTGAAAGGACACACACAGCTTAAAACGTGGGGGAAAAAAGGAAACGTGCAACGTTGCATGTTTCACCAAGACAATGGAAAACGATAATCAAGCCATTGATAGTCAAATCCAAGGTAAGTAATCGCTCTTAAAGAAAAAAAAAACAGACACGTTGCTTTAAAAGAAAGGTCGAGGCCATTAGAATAAGTATTTGTATTCTTTTATTTAGCGGCACTGAATGAAGGCAATGATGAAATGGTGGACAGCAGTGCTATGGACCCCGAGATAGAAGGTAAGTGTGGCTTTTTATAGTTTGTAACGGGACCTGATAGCCGGTGCTAAAATTCCCAAAAGAAAAAAAGGCCCGCATAAATTTTGCAGCTGTTTCGCCTAAGTGAACAAAAATAGAAACCTGAACCGGGGGTAACGTTGCGTAAAAATTCCCACCTAAATTATTTTTCTTTTAGACAAGTGAGACAAGTGAAGTGGAAATAGGTGTTAGAGCCAGTGGTAACGTAGTGGAAAAGACCAGCCAGCAGTTAATACAGGTTTTTCGTTTTTTCTCTTTTATAGCCTCAATGAACGATGGGCAAGATGATGTATTATTAGCGGCTTTTCGCCATTATGACAGGCGGGGAGGCAACCCTTTATTTCGAACTCCTACACCCCACCCCCCCCCCCAAAAAAAATTCCACTTTTTTTAATATGAGTAGATGCTAAAAATAATATCTAAAAAATGCTATTATTTGTTTCTTTTCAGGGAAATTTGACTTGCATTTGGCCTAGAAATAAAGCAACAGATTCATTTTTAAACATACCCTGCAAAGACACTTTGTTTTGGACCAAATGGCGTCCATCTTGGTTCTCTTTGCATCAACTATGCAAATTTTTTCACTTTTGAATTTTTTTAAAAAAATTATTGAATGTATGGAGAACAATTTATGTTTTTTATAGAGCCAATTTATCTCTCTTTCAAATGGGATATTGCGTAAAACACTGCTGTAAATATCCGCAGAGATATTAATAAAAATATTAAAGTCGTCAATTTTGCCCTGATTTCTAAGTGAAGACAATGCTCATATTCGCACCACGCATTTAACTGCACAACTCACCAACCGTAAACACAGTACCAAGACCTCAAATGAAGCAACAGCTGCAAAGAGGACCAAAACGACTGTTTCATCAATTAGATCACAAGCCTCAGATGCTGGGTCTAGTTCGGTGGCTGATCGGGTTCTTATCCCTTCGAGCCTTACTCCTACCAGGGAAGAAAATATCACCCAAACGTATCATCAACACTAGCAGATCCGCACCCAATTAAGCAGAAGAAACAGAATTCAAGATGGGTATAATTTCCACCTTTCAACCATCAGTCCAGCCAACCTTCCCAAACAGCTAAGCCACATCTTTACTGATCAGTACACGGTTAATTAAAACCAAAGGCTATAACGTGGAAGAAACATATGAATGCAAATTCAGAGAAGTAAAGAAAACCAATGCAGAATTACAGCGATACATTGCCACGGAAGTCCGCAAAACCCTAGACAAAGTGAAGATTATGAGCGCACAGCGAATTTTTGGTAAGTGTAGAAAGTTTTTTTTATTTTTGGAGCATTTTGCGATGGTGGAAAACTCTGTTTTTCCATCTAATAGACATAGCTGTATTAAATAGTTACAGTTTGTTTTTAGAACATAAGGCTAAGAATCCAGATCAGATTGAAAGACCAGCTGGATATACCCATTGTGATTTTAGGGATGAGCTTGTTCGCCAGATCTGTGGTTTTGAAGAATATAATGATCCCCTCTGTTACACTAGTGGTAGGCCAAGGGCTCCACCTCCACCACCACCTTCTGTGTTTGCAACCCAACACATCCCTCGTGTTTCTGAAGTCAAGAGAAACTGTCTTGTTTGTTATAAATGGGACAAAGTAGGGAAAAAGATTGCCACCTAATTTTTCTGCATAACAATGTCAGGGTAAATTCACGCATATAACAAGGGAGCGAAATTGTTTTGAAATCTTCCACAGCCCAGAATATTATAGCCAGTAATTCTTTAGCTTTATGATAGATTGTTTTGCAAATCTCTTGGATAAAATTGAAAAAAAAAAGGATTCAAAGTTAAGTATAAAAAAAATTTTAAATTCCAACAACAAAAAAATAGTGTTTTACTTGTAAGTGTGGTCCAAAACAAAATTATTCACTGTTTTCTAAGATTTTCTAAAGCCTTGTTTTGTTTCTTTATAGGTAGATGAAGAGGGCATTGTATTGCATCAGGGAGTATCTAAGTATTTTTATCATTTTTAAATGAGCTGATGACACTACACCACTTTAGATGCATACATATCACAAGTATATAGATATATATTTAGAGATATTAATACAAATATGAAAGTAATCAATTTTGCCCTGATTTCTAAGTGAAGACAATGCTCATATTCGCACCACGCATTTAACTGCACAACCCACCAACCGTAAACACAGTACCAAGACCTCAAATGAAGCAACAGCTGCAAAAACAACCAAAAAGACTGTTTCATCAATTACATCGCAAGCCTCAGATGCTGGGTCTAGTTCGGTGGCTGATCGGGTTCTTATCCCTTCGAGCCTTACTCCTACCAGGGAAGAAAATATAACCCACACGTACCACCAACACTAGCAGATCCGCACCCAGTTAAGCAGAAGAAACAGAATTCAAGATGGGTATAATTTCCACCTTTCAACCATCAGTCCAGCCAACCTTCCCAAACAGCTAAGCCACATCTTTGCTCATCAGTACACGGTTTATTAAAACCAAAGGCTATAACGTGGAAGAAACGTATGAATGCAAATTCAGAGAAATAAAGAAAACCAATAGAGAATTTCAGCGATACATTGCCACGGAAGTCCGCAAAACCCTAGACAAAGTGAAGATTATGAGCCCGCAGCGAATTTTTGGTAAGTGTAGAAAGTTTTTTTTATTTTTGGAGCATTTTGCGATGGTGGAAAACTCTGTTTTTCCATCTAATAGACATAGCTGTATTAAATAGTTACAGTTTGTTTTTAGAACATAAGGCTAAGAATCCAGATCAGATTGAAAGACCAGCTGGATATACCCATTGTGATTTTAGGGATGAGCTTGTTCGCCAGATCTGAGGTTTTGAAGAATATGGTGATCCCCCCTGTTATACTAGTGGTAGGCCAAGGGCTCCACCTCCACCTCCACCTTCTGTGTTTGCAACCCAACACATCCCTCGTGTTTCTGAAGTAAAGAGAAAGCTTGAATTAAGCAGACATGGATGTGTTGTACACCGTCCTCATCACATTTTTTCTTGCGGGAAAAAGAATTGTGTCAGGTAAGTTTACAGCTAAAATATATTGACGCTTTGCATGTTTGCATCCTGAAGCATACCGGTTAGAGACCATGCGCGTCACACAGCAAAGTATTTACTTCCATCCCATTTGTGACGAATACCATTTGCAAAGCCATAAACCTTGCATTTTCCCCGTCGTCCCATCTCCACCCTTGTCTAGTATTGCTCTTCAGTTCAAACGCATTTTTAGTCGCATGACAATTGCGGAAAAATAACTTTGAATTCATTTTTCACGCACTGCGGAAATGAGACCGCAGGCAATGATGTAACTTTATTTGTACTTAAAAAATAAAGAAAGGTATACTGGGAAGTTAAGTACTTAAATTAAAGGGAACACTAAGAAATGTGAACTGGAAAGCAAAAACAGCCACCAGAATTAAACAGAAGAAACACGGAAATAATATACAGTTAACTGAACACAAGTTTTTTAATGGATTCCATTTCCCTTTAAAAGGATAACGATAAGCATGGAACAGTCGGATTGGGCAAAGCAAAACAATAAAAGTTAAGAAATTTTTTCAACGGAAAACCAAGGCGTTAAATGGCTGAACAAGATCAAGATCCAAAAACACCCGTCTCAAAAGCTAAGCCAGACCTGAGGAATAACCTGAATCAATCAACAAGCGTCTTTCAGAAATATCATCTGACAAAGAATGTTTTGACAAAGCCAAAAGTACATACCAAGACACTTAACAAAAGTGGATACAAATACAATCTATGATATAAAGAAACAAGTCCTAAATTTTTCAAATCATCACTGCCTACCCCTTTTCATGGAGTTACCACAACTTTCTGAAAAACTGCAAAGAGACGTAGAGTTTTATTCATTTGAATTGCATCAGTTCAATTACTCGTCGACATGAGCAGAGTTTCTTACTTCCCATTCCTTTAAAATAAACCATCTATTTAGTTCCGTTTTTACAAGCTTTCTTCATTCCACAATTAAGTTAATTTTATTTTTAGTTTATTCATAAGTCATTGTAAATAAGATCAAGCATCATTTTCAACATTGGTAATAGTATTGTCAAAGCCTTTTACTATCATTATTAAGATTGTTTTAAGAAAATTTTTAAATAGGCTTTCCTTTTTCTGCAAATAAGATTATGCATCATTACAAAGTATAATATTTATCATGTCAGCCCTGGCATTACTACATCAACTGGAAGCAGTAAGTTACCTCCTTGTTTACTACTAAGATTTTTAACTGCATCATATTTATTAACATTATTTTTGAAAAATAGCTGAAAGTATTCATGGTCAGCTAAGGGTGATGGGGCAGGAGATCTGCAAATTTTGCATCACGAGGAGCAGGACTAATACCATAAATTATTGATCCATACAAGTCAGTGGGAGGTAGCATGCATGTGAGAGTGAACTGACAAATAACATTATTCACATGTCAAAATGGTCTTTGTGGCAACAACAACGGCATGCATGCCTCATTTTTTTATGCCATGATCATTCTCTGCAAAATTGGTAGGGAAAATCGGAAATGGTTTTCTGAGCACACCAGGGTTCGAAATTAATGGGCGTCCAGTCGTCAGAGAAGACCAAAATTTGACCCTGACGACCAAATCTCTGAACATGGTTGCCCCTTGGACGACTAGAATTTAGCTGTCCATTAACAGAAACTGTCCACTAACTTAAGATATGAACAATTATCATTATAATGGAAAATTATAATCCTAAGTCAGTATTTCTGCTTGATAAATGGTAAACTAAGTCTTTAAAAATTATCACTTCTTTTCGTACATATGTGTGGACGGATCGTAAAAATTTCAAAAGATATGCTTGTTTTAAAACAAGATATAGCACTGGCATATGACTCGCCATTTTTGGGGGGAAAGTTTGTCCGCTAGGTTGTTAGAAAAAGCCTTCCCCATTCCTCTGTTCGTGCCAAAAAACCAGAGGGGTAAAAGATCCCATTTCCACGTCAATGACTCTTTGTTGGTAATTCCTTTTTTTGTCTTTCTCATGCTCCATGAAGATCGATTCTGTGGATTTGTTCTGGTTACATGTTGAGTTCACATGTGTTAGACATACATGAAAGAATGCTGTTTCTCCCTGTGAGCAGAAACTTCCTGCCTTAATGTCCAGTATAGCCTCAGGGCTTGTGACAGTGGATCTTGATGTTGAATACCTCACTGTCGATCGGTAGGAGGTGGGGCTTTACATCGACATCCTTGCAGACTTTGCTGAGCAGAGATGTAGGAAGGTTCTGGATGCCATCATGTCTTTGTGCAACAAAACCCACTTTTTTACACGACAGGGCATGGCTGACTGTGAACAGATCTCCACACATGCAATGGCTCGGCAAGATTGTAATGCAAGTGTAGCAAGTCCCTAAATTGTTGCTTATTCAATGTCAGGTTCTGCTCCTCAAGGGCTACGGCATTGAGCCACGAGCTTGCGCCATTGTCTCTGGCCTGCACTGTTGATCTTAGCAAGTCTAGCTGCCTTATGTTTTGTGTTAACTCTGAGGCAGCGTATTGCTGTGAAGTTTCAGCTTTCAGGTATGGTATACCCAGAGCCCCTTGTGCTGGCACAATGGGGAATGGTTCTCGCAACTCATCAGGGAGCGGTTCCGTCTGACAAAAAAGAACTGGAAGGAAAATATCGTTGATCACTTCATCAATTGGTTCCACATAGTCTTCAAAAGAGTCAATTGTACGCACAAAATATGCAAATTTCGATTTGTAGCCCTTTTTGTGAAGGCGACGTAGGCAGCATGGGTTGAACCTTTACGTTCCCAGCCAGCAACTCAATGTTTTCCCTCCATCCTCCACTTTTCGACTACATTATTGGTCTTTGTATTCCTGGGATCCAATGACTGCTCCCAGGTGTCGTTGACCTCCCGTTGTTATTCTGACCTCCTCTCCAAACACCAACTTGGATTTGTCTGCTAGATCTTGTGTCTTCAGACTATCTGGGCTTTACTATCAGTCAACTTTTGGAGGGTCCCTTGTCTGCTAGATCTTGTGTCTTCAGGCTACCTGGGCTTTACTATCAGTCAACTTTTGGAGCCATTGACTAGGCAGCCAAATTTCTTTCCTTCTTGACTAAAAAGCTTATACCAGTTGTATAACACTGAGTTGATGGATGTGTTGATCGCATACCAATGGCATGGCTACAGGGTCATTGGATTCCACATGTGGAGACCGATTCACAGTAAGCCGTGCCCTGTTGTGTAGGGGGGATTTTGTTGCACAAAGACATGATGGCATCCAGAACCTTCTCACATCTCTGCTCAGCAAAGTCTGCAAGGATGTCAATGTAAAGCCCCACCTCCTACCGATTGACAGTGAGGTATTCAACCGAAGATCCAACGCCACAAGCCCTGAAGCTAGACTGGACATAAAGGCAGGAGGTTTCTGCTCACGAGGAGAAACAGCATTCTTCGATGTATGTGAAACGCATGTGAACTCAGCCTGTAACCAGAACAAATCCACAGAATCCATCTTCGTGGAGCATGAGAAAGACAAGAAAAGGGATTACCAACAAAGAGTCATTGACGTGGAAATGGGATCTTTTACCCCTCTGGTTTTTTGGCACGAACAGAGGAATGGGGAAGGCTTTTTCTAACAACCTAGCGGACAAACTTTCCCCCCCAAAACGGCAAGTCATATGCCAGTGCCATATCTTGTTTTAAAACAAGCACATCTTTTGAAATTTTTACAATCCGTCCACACATATGTTTGTTGCGAGGGTCCCGATCCCCTTTTCACAAGGATGCTGACTTTCTAGATGATTTTAGTGTTAATGCCAAGAATACAGACATTTTTCATTAGTTGTAGTATTTTTTTTTTGGAGTAGTTTTAGTAGACAGTATTTTATTACTTGGCTATAGTTTTTTAGTACACAGTGTATTTTATTTAGGATAAACCTTTTAATGTTATATATTGTTTTTATCATTGTGATGACAATAGACGCCTTTTTTTAACGAACAATCGACAATAAATGTTGTGGCTTTAAAACAGGAAGTAAACAAAAAGATCGCGTGTTTCATTGGGGGGGGGGATCTGTATACTGAGGCTAGTGTTTCTCAGTTTTGACCTTAGGGAGACGAAAACAAAAATGTAAATACCTATTTTTTAGTTACGTTTTGTTTTGTTTATTTTCATTCATTCTCTAGACAACCAAATTTTTAAATTTATGTAAATTGCCGGGGAAGGCACGGGAAATTTGCTGATCAAAACATTGCAGGCTCTTTTTTGTCACGTAATACTCAGTTGTAAATAATCTTGATTGAGAGCGACAGATCTTCGAACAACTTGCATTTTAAAAGAAAAATGAAGATAGGAGGAGATAAATATAGTTATAGAGATAAGCAGGATATTCAGAAAGCCTTTTGGAGGTAAAGAAGTGGATTCTAATCAAATATTGTCCGGTCACGCAGCATACATGATAGTTCGGCGTAGGTCGACGGCGGTAAGTAAAACTAACACCATTCTTCTTTGTGATACTATTCTTTTTCTGAGGTTGTAGCCAAAACTTAATGAACTTTTAAGGGCGTAATTTATTTATCGCTAGAAGGAAGAATTTTTCATCATTGAATAATTTTTTTAGATGTACAAGTTGACATTGCTTTATGACTGGCACATACTGGCGTGATTCAAAGCTTGTCAACAACCGTGCACCATGTGGCCTTAAAATCTCCCCAGGAAATGAAAAACAGCTTGGTCTTGTCACAGTAAAGACCATTAACACTTGAATGAAGGACTTCTGTATAGTTTAACTCGTAAGAAGAATCATCTCTGATTTTGCAAGAAAATCAAAATGAGGTCACAAACATTACGATTTTGCCTTCAATATTTTGGTGGAATGCATAACTAATCAGCGTGAAATCTTTAATTTTCTCGCAAAATCTTGAACATTTTAAGCATGCATTAGCCTTCTCAATTATTATACTGTACAACGGGCTGGAAAGTGTCAGTTTAGTAACTTCAGTGACCCCTTATTGCTGAATTATAGGGCAGGAGAAGTGGAAATAAGCTTGTTTTAGGTGCAGTTTCCAAGTTGCATCTGACGTCCAAAAAAGGCAGAGCCCAGAAATGTTTTTTATGTTTATTATAGACTAAAGGGTTGGTAAACAGGGAGTAGCAAAATGATTGCTATAGCTTTCTGGCAAGGAGAGATATTTGATCTCAAAATCAGCAAATATTTGGATGGCTAAAAAGGTGGTCCCATATTCAAGGGCGGTGATTGACAAGCTGTCAATCAAATTGACTGAAGCTTACATCCTTGCATTTGTCAAAGATGTATCAATATATATACAAACCCTCAAGGTAAAAGGTTAAAAATTGTTGTCCTGAGAGCTTCCTACTTTTGCCTGTTATTAATGCACTTTTATTGGTAAAAAATGTAATTAAACAAGTTGGGTGGGCTATCTCCCACCATAAAGATCCAAACAATGAACCAGTTTGTCATTTTGAGTTTTGGGGTAGACCCTTTAAACTGGCCAAGTTTCATTGAAATCGGAGAGATAGTATGTAGCACACCTGCCTGGTGCACCCATGGACTCACACTTAATACACTCTTGAGTAAAGTAATTGGAGCAGACTCATGTAAGTATAAGTAAGAAGACAAGATTACAGTAAATTAGACGAGTAGAGAAAGCAGAGACATGCAGGACAATAGATCAGCGGCACATCGAGGAGGCAGATGCAAATTTTTAGTTGCCAGTTTGTAGAATGTAAATGACGCACCTCATAGTATCAGGGCTTCTGATATTTAGCGCAGTTGCTAAGCCGCGAATTTCAGGTTAATCCGCAAAATCCAGCGGAATTCACAAAAACATGCAAAATACTGCAAATTTCACGAGAAATCTTATCAAATATATGTTGATACAACATATTTGATACTCATCTTGGCTATTGGGGCTGTTAAATTGCTGTAAACTTGTAAACTTATCTTGAAACTTCATCACTACAACGAGCAAACAACATCCCAAAACTACCAGGCATAAATTATGTTGCGAAAAACTGGGCACTAGTCATGATGTTAAAAGCTTTGCCATTGGCTCATTTCTCAAGCACTTGTTAAAATAGCAATGATTATCTTAGTTATAAAACCTTAAACACGCTCATCAAATCAGCGCAAAATCAATCAATTTCTAGCAAAAGTTGCCCTGAAAATTTCCATGAAATTTTTTACCGATTGTTTTTGGCAACGTTAGTCCCGAAAATTTCCACGAATCTGTCTCTGAAAATCCCGTGAAATTGGACTTTTACGCGACCAATCAGAAGCCCTGTAGTATGGCGTGATCAATCAAATTTGATTGTTTGAAAATATCGCCAACATCGGTTGGTATAAATTTGGAGGTAAACTGGCTTTGTTTATGCCATTTGACACATTTCTTATGGTCAAAGCAAAGCAAGATAAGATGAATTGTTTGTTTTAACTTTACTCTTTTAATAGAGAAACCTGGTCGCCAAAGTGGCAACTAAACCAGAATTTTTAGTTGCCAAGGAGAAAGAGTTAGTCACATTGGCAACTGTATCAGTCGCAATTTCGAGCCCTGCCAAGAGTTTGAACTTAATACCAAAAAAACAGCTTAGTAGAAGAGTATGGAAAGAGTAAGAAGAGTTCTTGAAATTGACACTTCACCATTGATATTGATCACTTAGCACATATTACGGCAAAGCCAGAGCAACAAAAGGCAATAGGAATCCTGTGAGGGAAGGAAAGAACTACTGGCTCGAGGCATTGAGCAACCCCACAATGACCCACTGACAAAACCTAGACCATTGTGCAACAACTTGTCAAGGAACATGTGGAGACCACCTTAGCACAGCAAAGGTCAAACTGGGTGGGAGCGTTAACTAAATCTATCAACTCAGGTACATGTGCCAAGTACAGTACAGTAGGCACAGTACAGATTTTTTCATGCGAAATTCAGGACCACAATTTCTTTTTCCAGTCTCAAGATTATAAAACTTGAGATCAATAGAGACACAACATTGTAAAACACAGGACCCAAGGTTATCTCATGATGCTCTTCAAACTTAGATTACCCAGGGTGCCATGCAGGCATAAAAGTCAGTTCCAAGACTTCTCTTTCGTTTTTTGAATGTCTTAGCTACAGGCAAGATTGACCACAGGAAACAATTTTTACTCATTGGAAAATAAAAACCTCAGTCATTTCAACCTTTTTTTTTCTATTATCGTAACATTTTAAGAATTCAAGTCTCTGTCAAACCCTGAGTACAGAAATGTTTTTGCACAGCCACTTCTTTTCTTCCCCTGAACCCTATTGACTGATCAATGTTTTTGACCAATCAATTTAAAAAACTACAATCTTACACAAACGATAGCAGCTAGAATTAGGGTCACAAGACAGCATGCGTGCAAGAAACAGAAGAAACAAAGCCCAAAGACAGACAGCAAGAGAAAACCAAATCTTGCAACCTTTCTTAACCTTTCCTAACATGTTCTTAAAAAATTATTATTTTTAAGATGGACACTGCTTTGCTGTTAAGCCAGGAAGACAAATAGAACACGGCAATTTTTTTCCTCAACAGAATTTTTCACCTCCACTAAATCTTTATAACCCTTTTTACTCTGGGCCCACAGATGATATCAAACTGTACCACCAAGACACTAATCAAACGACAAAATGAATATGCCAGAGTCACCAAACTGTATTACAAAGAGGCAAATTAAAAAATGTATTGCACAGTCATCAAAATTTTAGTTGTTAAATGGGAAGTCACTTTCAACTCCCTTTCATAAGATAAAAACAAATTATGGTACGGTGTTTTATGCATTTTCAATCTCTCATCATTATTTCTTGTTTAGTAGATATTTTTTCTAGAGTTGCAACATCTTTCATGTACATTATATTTCTATTTCCAGTTCCCCTCTGAAGCCCCTTGACCTTACCATAAAAAAAAATTATGAGGTTTTTTTATACAATTTCGATCTCTCATCATTATTTTTTGTTTAGCACACATTTTTCCAGAGTTAGAACATCTTGCATTGTACATTACATTTCTATTTCCATTTCTACTTAAAAGTACAAAATTTTCAGTTTACTTGCTACTCACTTACTTTCTTAATTCCTTATTACTAATAGTGTTTTGTCCTTTTCTGTTCAGTGACAACTGTTTCCCACAAAAGTCATTTATCACAAACAACATGGACAAGGATAACCCTCCAATAACCCACAACCCACAATTTTGTTCTTTAAAACAAGTATTAAATTAAAACCCCTACCTTTTCCAAATGCCATGTACTTCTATGTTGTTCAGCCTGCTGTGATGATTCCAGTGGATTTTTCTTCCATGTAAGCAGTTGTATATTCCAGTTTAATACTTTTCTCAAAGTTAAAGGACTTCAGCAAAACAGGGCACATGGCTTGATGCTGTAATGGCACACCATCTGTCACAATTAATAAGTAAAAACACAGTTATCTTCTGGCATTTGAGCAGAGATTCCAACATATCCATTTTGGCTAGAAACCTTCCTTTTTTTGCGAATGTTTCCAGCATCCCATTTTCACCTTATGTTCTCCTGGTCTTTTAAATTCTTCCGTTCCTTTGTTTAACCAGTCTTTTTAGCATACTTCTTTGCCGTTTTACTGTAGTTTCTCAGACATTTTTACTCTTTGGGCATCTGGCCATGAGCCTGTGATAATTTTGGGCCCAGTATTTCCATTGACAGTAATCTCAAAATGCAGGAAATGGCCTCTTAGAGGCATATATCTTTCAATTTTTCCCCCTAGAGGCTGGCACCTACAGTACCGCTCAAAACCAGTTGTGTCTCGTTTCCTGCGCGACGAGAATCGCGTCGTGCGCTGCGCAATTCTCGTCACACGCTATGAGAATCACAGCGCAAGAATCATTGAACAGAAAATTTTTGGCATAAATTATTGACGACACGTCCAGCAAGAAACCAACTAAAAGAAGACTAAGACTGAGGAAAACGGGCATTAGATTTGGTGTTAAGTTTCTTTCAAGAAGCTTTTAGCTCTTAAACAGCACACTGTTTGGTTTTCGCCTTTGTTTGTGATTGACATTTGACACTGCACTTGATCATACATTTCATTCGCCAAAACATGAAAACTGCTTCCACTGTCCTTGATTTTTTGAATAAGCAAACCAATGTGAGAAGAACCAAATATACTGCAAATCGCTAGCTATGAGTTTCACCAAAGAAATTTGTCAGCTCCTTTGATATGCGTGGTTATTGTTCATGCGTAACGGCAACTTATCAACAAGATATCAACAACCTCGGTAAAAATATAACTAAGCGTTCAATCACGAAATATTATTGGCTTAATTTGCTCTTTGTTACTTTCTTATACAGTCACTACTTGATTTATGAAAGAAAGCTGTCTTGAATGTAACAAATTACAGTGGCTAAACAAGTGCATTTGTTATCCTTTACGAGTAGTGGCAAATTTCCCTGATGAGATATCAACAACATCCGTAAAAATACAACTTGGCGTTTGATCACAAAATATTGTTAGCTTAATTTACTCTTTGTAGCTTTTTTATACAGAACACTTGATTTATGAAAGGAAGCTGTCTTGAATTTAACAAATTATAGCAGCCAAATAAGACAACAGTACATTTACTGAACAAATTTGCAAAGTGTCAAAACATGTGAAATTTTAAACCTACTCCTCAGGTACTGTATTTGCATACTATGAAAAGATACGTTTTTCGGCGTTTCGATAAACTCACTGGCCCAAACTTTAAAGCAGCTCCATCAAATGACAGGTTTTAATATCCAACATAGACTTTTTCCAGTAGAGATTACTAGCACATCCGTTCGTCCAAAAGAAGCCAAAAGGTATGACAGCCCTTTTGGAAGCATTGCCGATCGGTCTACGATTCATTTCAGGTTGAAACGTTTAACAATACCTGTAGGCAGTTACAAAAAAAGCTATTATCTCAAAGTTTTTTAAAAACAGGTAGTTTTCAATGTTGTGCAGTGGATATAAAGCAACTTTATTAAAAGCATGTTTTACATAAATATACGGAAATACCGATCCTTCACAAAGCGAATTTTCATGTGCAACACTCTACACATCGCAGAGGTAAACATTTGTTTGCGTGTTAGTCATGGTAAAGCTTTACCATCAATTCTTGAAATCAATGAAGAATTTTGGCCATGATACAAATGTACTTGCAGTTTTTAGGCAGTCAAGGGTTAAAAGAATCGCATCCTGCGCTACAGGAATTGCGTAGTGCGCGACGCAACTGGCGTCTCGCGAGAGGCGAGAGAGTGGTAACTTTCTTTTGAGCGGTACTGTATAGCGTTCATGGGAGCAGGTATGCCGTTCCCAGGAAATCCTTTCTTTTAGTTGATAGGGTTGGAATCTCTGTTTGAGGGAGAAAATTTTTGCCAGGCCAGTGAGGCCAATGTTACCACAATGAACTTTATCCACAAATGAAGCTTGATATCAACTCACCCAAATGAGTCCCCACCTTATTTTTATTCATTAAAAAAAGTACAGTCAACCCTCACCGCATCCTACGCTACAGGAATTGCGTAGTGCGCGACGCAACTGGCGTCTCGCGAGAGGCGAGAGAGTGGTAACTTTCTTTTGAGCGGTACTGTATAGCGCTCATGGGAGCAGGTATGCCGTTCCCAGGAAATCCTTTCTTTTAGTTGATAGGGTTGGAATCTCTGTTTGAGGGAGAAAATTTTTGCCAGGCCAGTGAGGCCAATGTTACCACAATGAACTTTATCCACAAACGAAGCTTGATATCAACTCACCCAAATGAGTCCCCACCTTATTTTTATTCATTAAAAAAAGTACAGTCAACCCTCACCTACATTTATCTTAAAATGGTGGCAAAATCAATATTATTTTTTAGGATCACATTGCCATCATTTGCAAACAACTTGGCAAATTAGAGATATTAGCATGTTAAATTTGCGATCTTGAATTCGAGGTGAAACAAATTTTATTGTATTGTATTGTCCATTGTTTGTTGCATAATTAGAGTTCTTTTCGAGCGGGCAATCAAAATGCTAATTAAGGCTTGTAATTAACACGTTTTATGAAAACACAGGAAAAGTCAAATAGGTCATAAACTGCTTGGCTTTGCATTTTTGCATTAGAAAACAAGAAACAATACAGCAAAGTTAAATTCAAAGGTAGATTATATGACAAATCAATGCAAAAAGAACATGCAAGCATTACAACTAATAAATGATCCCGCCACTACGAAAATGCGTTACATTTGTTGGCCGCTTGTATGAAAAATCTAATAGGTGGTTTTCACGTTACATCATCACCGCCATGCTGGTGGACGGTAAACAAAAGATTGCTCATTAGCTCGTTTTGTTTGTCCACCAGCATTTGTTCATTTCACCATTGTTATTTGTGTCTCCCGAGATTGCATGAAAACCACCTATAAGTTCTTTAGATAATCCTGGGAAAAGTCTTTGAGCTGTAAATAACCTGACGCTCACTTGGGTCAGTTTTATATGAACAAACACCCAATACTATTGCAAACTCGGCTTAAACCTTTCCTTGTCACTGCTGAATGTAAAGTATTTTGAAAAAATATAATGCAATTAAGCTTACCGAATGTTAGACAAGTTGATATCTTGCGACGTGGACTTCACCGACATCATCCTTACGAACTACCTGCCGACAGGTTACTGTGCATGTGTTTCAGATCTTGAGGAAAAATAAAACTTCGCATTTAACTAAATCTACTAAGAAATTCAAGATTAATCTAATCAGAAAAGCAAATAATTTAACATTGCGACCCGCGTTAACGCTGGCGTGGCATTACAACATTAAATCGAGTCTTCCACCAAATGTACAGCTACACACTGACGAAATCTTAGAATTAGATGTTTCATGACCGTTTTAAAAGGGCAGAGCTTGACAAAGTGTACAGTTTGCGATTCGCTGAAGACAAAAGTTTTTCGGAACGCTTACAACGTAAATCTTAAGTCAGTTCACCCATAGAATATTGCTCTCACCGGACCCTCTTTTACTATTCTAAGCAGAAATCAAACCGCCTTGGCATAATAAATTCTGTAAGATTTATCATTAGAGAGGTCAAAGTTGGAAAGGAGAAAAAAGGCTTACCAAAGAAAGAAATCCACGAACCTTTCCGCGCGCCAAAATGCATATCAAGCAGCGTCACTTCATTACGTACTGCCTCGCCTAGAGAGGGGAATCTGGGTACTACCGAAATGTGACAGAAACTGCCAGCGGATTCACCCAAAAAAGCAAGCGCTTGAGGCAATCCGCCATATTGGAAAAAAGCGAAGGTTGAAGCTTTCGTCAATACATGTACATTCAGGAGCTTATTTTATAAAGCGATTGTCAAAAAGGCTGAAACCTGCATTGAAAGCTTGAAACTGCACTTAACTCCAAAATGGATTCGTCAGGAAAAGGAGTCCCTATCAACTGTACCGCGGGGGCTATTCCGATCAAAAATGAAAAGGGTCAGTACAGCAGTCTACTAAGCAAACTCCTCTGTGCATTATCCTTTCATCATAATGTTTTTTTTTTATCATTTTCAATCATCAACAGGAGAGTTGACTATGCGGAAAGTGAAAGTCAGCAGATATGTAGCTGGCAAACGGTGAGAATACTGTACCTATTTAATAGCTTAGTAATGCGAAGTTCTAGTTCTTTTAAATAATAATCATAACTATGACAAAATTGTCAAATCTGATTGGCTATCAACTGCCCTGGTTTCAGCCTTAATTGGACAGTTTGATAGGACAGTACGCGTCATGCCTAAGTAATTGGACAGTACGCGCCATCACGCGCGCGCTTAAATGGCTTTTTTTCTCACTGCTAGCAAAACAAAATTTCGAATTTCTTGTGTTTTGATTTAAAAAGTAGCTTATTATATCACAAATTTTGTTAAAGTTATGATTAATTGGTAACAGAACTTCGTGTCGTCCAATTCGGTCTGTAATCATACTCGTGATTAAACAAATCAGACTCCCACTACGCGGTCGTCCGATTTTGTTAATCACTCGTATGATTACAGACCGAATTGGACTCCACTCAGTCCTGTTACCATTACTAATAATATAATAATAATTCGTGAATTTTGCTGAAATTTATCAACAAATCTAAACCCCCAATCTTTCACTACCGGAAATTTCAGCCCTGAATATGCCAAGTATTCAAGCGATGAGGAGGATGAAGATGATGAAGTATTGGGAGAACCATTTATGAAAGAACGAGACGTTGACGAACAAGAAATGGACAAGGTATTGCTTTAGAATGGTAATGGAAATGAAAGAAGTCCACTTCAGGCCATAACAAGTATTTATTAAAATATTGGATGAATTCAGATGCTGATCTCAATTCCAGCCAAACTAAATTCAAAAGGGGAAAAATGCTCATTTTGGTCAAACTGCTTGCAAAATACATTATTATAATTTATGCATTTGGTCTGGTACATGAGAAGTTCGGCGTCGGAATCAAAGCCAATCCAATGTCATTCCACAGTTGAAATTCCTGGCTGGGCTAGACGTGAAGAACGGCTGAACCATTCCAAATTGAAATAGGCATTCCTAATTGATTCAGACATCGAGCTTTTCATGTACTTAATTCAATATATTAGGTTCTTGTCATGAAATTAAAAGATCAGCGTCTGAACTGGGCCTTATTTCATGTAGCATTACATGTACCTCTGAGACTTAAGAAAATGGGCAATGGTGTGAGTAATTTTAAGTTTCTTTAGGTGAGTTTTCTCTGAGCTTGTCTTCAGCTCACTATTTAAATGGAATTTCTTAATTGTCATATTTGTTATTCCAATATTATTAACTCTCCACAAAAGAAGTCAGGTCTTTCTTAATGTGCATAGTTATTGTTCATCCATAGCAGCAACATGCTGCTCTTTTACATTACCTATTAATGTTGAAATCAGGACAACTGCTAGCTAAATGGATTGGAGAATTTGTCACAGTTATGGATACTCCTTAAGATACAGTTGATTAACTCTCCACAAAACCTACAGACTTTTACAGAAGAAAACTTCTGATGTTACACACTCATGCTTTTAAGAACCATTTATGGTGGAGGGCCATTTTTTTTAGAAGTTGAATATCTGGTCAACCTCATCACATGTTGAAGCCTAGAAATAATCACTTGAAACATCATGATTAATTGTCATCACAAGACACAATATTGTCAGACAAAAAGTAGTACTGTGTCACTTGTAGTATTGTACACGTGTAGTTTACCATGATGAATAACTAGAACCTTATTTTGCAAGACCTATTACACTCCTTACTTACTCTTATGTTTTTGTCTGTTCTTTAGGTTTTCCAGAAAGCGGAAAAGACAGATAGAAGATTACGACGATTACAAGAAAGAGTTAAAGATGAGGATGATGAAATGTATGTGGTGCTGTTGGTACACTGTATATTTACATACATAATTTTGTTCATATACATATCATCTGAAAAGTTAACTGTTACCTGTTTGAAAGTATCATCATTGAAGCCATTTGTGAAACGCAAACGAACCTGTTCATTAATATCATATATTGTTTTGGCCTGGCATTAAATTGCATAAGAGGTTGATGTACAGGGTAGGTTGCTTGCCCATTAGACAGAACAAGCTAACCAGACAATTAAAGTCATAAAGAGAACTTAGCTGTCAATCAAACCTGCCCAGCCAGGTCAGTCTATATTACCTGGAAGTGATGGTTTTCTAGCCAGCCAGTTCAGTATTTTGTTAAGCACTCCGAGAGGTTTATGCACCCATTTGTTACATGGTAAAATATTTCAAAATCAATATGTCGCTGCTAACTGTGATGTACAATCACGTCTCCATAAACAGATTTTTTTCTCAACATAAAGTCTAGTCTGAGATGTTACTAATTTTTTATTCGGTCTTTTTCTTTTCATTTCATCAGGGAAGGTCACAGACGTCGACCACATGAACCTGAAGTGATTGCCATGGGAGATGAGGAAGCATCAGGTGAAGAGGTATGAAGTTTATTTTTTCTTACGATAGGCTGATTTAGATCCAATGACAGCAACAGCAATATGAACATTTAAACAAACAATAGGTTTTATCTTTACACTTACATCGCACTTTTTTGTTTATGTCTGTGTTGATCTGTATGGTATGACTATAATAACTTCATGTTCTATGGAGCACCAGTCAAGTGCCAAGAAAATTATATTTCTTTTTCTGAACTTGGATATGGTTCTTTGAAGTTCAACTTCAGGAGAGTTTGCCTACAATAGATGAAGCAAGTGATTTGGAATAGATGCAACATATTATGCACCTCAGCTACATCCTACACTCCATTACTATATTTCTAATATACCACTTTTTTTACTACAGTAGTGTCACTCATCCTTCTTAATAACTATTTTACAAATGTAGCTGCATGGTAGTTATTTTTGACTTGAATCTTAGCAATACCAACTCCCAACACAAAGAAGTTGTTTTAAAGATATTTAAAACCATAGATTCCTCAAAAAACAATTTTTTGCAACCTGTGGATATGTTGTCGTTCAATTTTATCCTTGGTTCAAGGTTTATTTCCCATTGTTTCAAACTCATTATCATACATTACCATACCCCAAAACAAAGGGAAATAAAAGTTAAACGTGTAAAATTAATTATGTAAGTAATCCATGTTGTATTAGTTTCAATGCACAGTGATTACAACAGTAAATTACAGGCATGAGGTATCTGATAAAAGCAAAATTTTCAAACAACAGGATGAAGGAGAACCAAGGAGAAGAGTGCAGCGAATGGAAGAAAGCAGGTGCGTGTTAAGTATTTATCCCACATTTTTATCTTTCCCCTAAAATGCTACAAATCTGAAAAAAACATCTCTATACTGTACACCATAATTTCTCACAGGATTTAGTTAAAATGCATTTACACAAATGAGTACCAACCCAAAATTACAATGCACCCTTGAAACAACAGTGCGGCCTTTTGTTGAAATTTTTTTAACTCATGATACCCAAAGGGTATTTATTTGCTTTTCACTGAGATTTTGCATGACCAATTCAAACGTGGTGCTCGAATAATAGTCATTTTTTACCTACTAAGTACAAATACATTCATGTTTCTTTTACTATACATGCTGTTCTATACAAAAAAAGCTCCAAAAAAATTCTTACTTGCTAAAGCTTTACTTTGTAGATATTAATCTACTGGAAAAAATGTTATTTATCTGTTTTAAAGTACAGATATCCATAGCCTTTAAAAAATACACAGTGCATTGTACCTTGCCTTGTTGTTCTAATTGATGGATTATAATTTTGTTTTATGATATTAGTGATGAAGAAGATTTAGACGAAGAGGTACGTTTTCCCTTCAAAAATTTATGTTGTTTTGTGACAGGTATAATCAGATGTTTCATTATTACTTTTAAGTTGATAGATTTGATGTGATCACCCCAGTTGTTGATCAAACCATGATTGTAACAAGCTGAACAAGAACCAAACAGATTAATTTTAGGCTTGAGGTGTGGATTCAAACCTGATCTTTTGGTTCATCTTTCAGTGTTGTGGGTACACTGTACCGGTACTTCAAATAATATCCTCTTATTTGCATGTAAATTGTTTTGTTAAGTAGTGATGTAATTATCTTTTATTCTATTCTTCAGGCTATTGAGCGGAGAAGGTCAATGCTCAGAGAAAGAGCAAGACAGAAAGAAAATGAAAGGGTAAAATAACACCTTATTTACCTTTACGTAACATAAGTTGTTGAATGTTCATGACGGTAATGTCAGTATTTCAACTGGTTGGACTGGCGAAGCAGAAGTTAGATGCCTGTGCCTTCTCATCATAACAATCATCATCTTCTTACAGCTACATACTCAATTTTTATGCTAAATTAATTGAATTTACAATATTAAGTGAACACGCTTTAACACAAAATAAATGTACAGTAGTTTCAAGTATAAGTGCATATGAGTTTAAGCTAGAAAATCCATGCTGGCTCTGGCTGGGTTGCCTAACACCCATATATATATATATATATATATTTTTTTTTTTTTTTTTTTTTTTTTTTTTCGTATTATAAAGTATTGAATGTTTCATGTCATTTTTTTTTAAGGACTTGCTGGATGTGGAAGATGAAACAAAATCTGATGAGGAAGAAGAAGAAGAGGAGGTATCAATTAATAATAATAATAATAATTAGAATAATTATGGAACCCTTTAAGCTACTGAAACGTAGTTGCACAAATTTATTTTGTTCCAAATTGAGCAGCTGTTGTTCCCAAAAATGGCTTTGAACAGTCTATCATACAGTTATGTATGGTGAAATTCGTCATTGAAAATCTTGAACGTTTCCAATGAACAAAAGCTGAAACATCTCTGGTACTTTTTGAATATTAATTTTGCAACAGATGTTAATTTTTTTGCAACCTTCTTCCTCTGCTTATTTCTCTTTTAGTCATCAGAGTATGAGGAATACACTGATTCTGAGGAAGAAGCAAACCCAAGATTAAAACCAGTGTTTGTCAGGAAGTAAGTGTTACTTTCACACATAAGTGAACACTTGGTATCATTCCAACTTAGATACACTTTGTATTTTAATGCTCACAACATATTTATGCCAGTTTGCATAATCCAAGATTTTTGATAAACTGGAAGCACTGATTTTTTTCTGAAAATTATAAAATGATTATTGAAAGGAATGGCAAGCATTCCTAGTGGTATCCCGTGAACTTTACTTTTACTTAAAACTTCATTTTAGTAAACATACATGTAACAATGCAACAAGTGTCAGCACAACAAAAGAGCTGTTAATACCAGTTGGTCATAAATATCTGACTTATATTTCTTGCCCATATCCTACAAATGCTAACTACCGGTACCTGTATGGTCAGATGTGATGATGATGATGATGATGATGATGTTGGTAATCATAATAATAATAATTATTATTATTATCATTATCATTATTATTATCAGCATGTAAAGAAAGTAGTGTCTGATAGCCTGGGTCTAATAGATTTTGCTATCAGGCTAGTGAGTTCTGTTATTAACTTCCCCAATGGGCAAATGAAGTTTTTTAGGTATTCAAATTACAGAAGAACTGTTAAATCAATTCTGCTCATCAAAATGTATTTGGGGCTAGTTGAATTGACGTTTGGGCTAGTATATGCTAGCTTCAGATTGTCGAATGGCTAGCTTTTAAAAAGACTTTCTTTCCACCCTGTATTATAATAATATTGGAAAATTTATAATGCACCAGTATCTATATGGATATAACCAAAAATAATGTGCAGATGATGATGATGATGATGATGACAGGACAGATCAAATTAATACTAAAAACTATACGCTGTACATGTACTAAAAGTCAACATTATGATTGTCCAATTTTTTTTTTTGTTTGTCCAACATAAATGGTGTCTTGGTCAGAAATTAGTATGTCCGTTTTACAAAGAAAATTATTTGCAGATCTGCAGCGATGGTTAGTTTCCTGTTATTGTGTTATCATTGCTCAAATCAAGTGAAAGAAAAAACACTCATACAGGCATATACTATAATGATACGTTTCCTATAAAACGCCTTGTATTGCAGAAGTGACAGGGTTACTGTTCAGGAACGTGAAAAAATGGAACTTGACCAGGAACGAAAGGAAGTGGAGAAAAAGAAGAATGCTGAGGAAAGAACAAAAATATCACGAAAGGTAATTTGAACTGTTGTTGTTGTTTTTTTTTTCTCTAAAAGAAATGGTAGCAGATCTAGACACAGGCAAAACGTTACTGAAATCCATAAACATAAGTGGCAATGTTACATGCTTCGATGGGAAATCAGGGTGAAATTAAAATTGTTCCCCTTATTTTGCTCTGATAACTCTCTAAATGATCTTTTTATGGTTTCCATGATCTTGGCTGTTCTGCCCAAAATGATGGTTAAAGCCCGTTTCAGCCAAGAAGCTTCAGAATTGCTAAACCTGAAGCAAATGGGCAAGGAAATTATTTTATTATCGCTTGTAGCCCATGTGGTGTCTTCATCACAGGCCTCAGTTGTTCAAAAGTTGGATAGCGCTATCCAGCAGATAAGTGGTGCGAAAGTATAGAATACTAAAGTGATGACATCATAAAAATGAAATTTCTGAAATTATGGGATTTGTCAGGATATTCTGAAAGAACAATGTCCAAGAGGCCTACTTACCAAAAATGAGCATTTCAGGGCAAATTATCTCTGAGAGGTTAGCCGGTTATACTCAGAAAACTCAATACAAACCCTTCTAATTTTTTGGGGGGTCGACCCAAAAAAATTTAGAAGGGTTTGTATGGAGTTTTCTAAACATAACTGGGCTACGATCTCAGAAACAATTTGCCCCAAAATGCTCATTTTTGGCAAGTAGGCCTCTTGGACATTGTTCTTTCAGAATATCCTGACAAATCCCATAATTTCAGAAATTTCATTTTTATGACGTCACACTTTAGTACTCTAATTGCGTTATCCTCTGAAGAGTGATTTATCCAATGGATAGCGCTATCCACCTTTTGAACAACTGGAGTCGTTACTACAGTCAACTCTCGCTAAGTTGAACCTTCTGGAAAATGAAATAAAAAAGTTCAAGCTATCGGGAGTTCGAAGTGAATAACTGCAAATAAGAAAATAGGCAAATGGGATATGGAAAGAATGCAAGTATCATGCACACTTCACTTCAAGGGCAGCAACAGATATTTTGATGTTTCATAAAAAGAATTAAGCAACAAAGCTTGAGTAATATATAGGGATGGACACTGTCTCTGAATGGAACTGACAAAGAAGAGAGTGACAAAGAATACACGGGTGCTTACTATTTACATGGGAAACCCCGGAAATTTTGGTTGGAAAATCAAATGGTTCACGCCCTCCCGTTTGGAAGGGCTTCAGAAAAACAGGCTTTGTTTGGATGCGATGCAATTTTTCAACTCTTTTTGGTCTGTTCAGCCGACATGGATATACTTTGTAGCAAGTGGTTCTCCCTCCACGTCAAATTTTATATATTTTTATGTTTATGCACAAAAGTTTCACCCCGGATGGTTTGTGTAAACGGTAAGCCACCCCATCCTTAAGTTGGTTTCAAAAAGCTAATGGTTATAAGTTTGTAGTGCTAAGGAAAACATAAATGTACATGCCTTTAAAGCATTTGTGGTCTTCTCTCTGATGCACAGCTTGTTGAAGAGCTACTTAGAAAAGAATTACAAGAGGAACAAGAAGGTAAAGGGCTATCTTAACTTAGTGTCTTTTAGGCAGGCAGTAGTGTTCAAGACTTCTTATTCCCTGCTACAATCTTGGACAAAACTGTTGAGAAAATTGCATCTTTGGGGGGCATTTTTTCTGAATTTCGTAGCCGACCGATTCTTCCCTCCCCCCCTCCCCCTGGAAGCAGTGTTGTTGGGTCTTCAAAAGAAAGCCGGATCCCTAAGCATTTTTAGGAAGCAACTTTGAATTGGGGGAGGGGGTATTCTTTACGTAAAGCCGTTGATTTTGAAATAGTTTTGTTACGTAGTTTTGTCCAGGATTGTAGCTAAGTTCTCTCATAACAGAAAAAAATGAGTGGAAGGAGAAAGACCTCTTGCTGGCCCCTGACGCTTTTTCCTAAGTTGCCGACGGAGGCAAACTAGTTGGCTATTTACCATCATGACCACGGGGTTAAACTGACGAGGCTACTAAGAACAACGTCTCCTTAGTCGCCGGAGCTGGATTTCACCTTGTGGCGCCCCAAGCCTGTTGAAATCCAGCTCCCAAAACCACTTACCCACGCTGACTCACCTTCAGATGAAACTAGTAGTGTATGATAAATATGGAGCTTACATGTAAGCTACCAAGACAACAAAGGCAAAGACAAGGAAGACAACCATACTGTACGTGCACTATAATTATCCGCACATTTTCTTTGCCGTCAATACAAGCCTACGATGTTCTATCGAGGACATTAACGCAAAATAACGTTTTTCTTTTTTTTCTAAACTTTTAATTGAATACGTCCTTAGGAAGTCATTTCAAGGCAAATTGATTAATATTCTTAGCTTAGTTAGAATATTAACGATGAACTTTGAAACATCGCGATGTCGCTTTTTTTCTCTTTTGCCGTCGTTCTCGTGGTTGCTTACGTGTAAGCTCTCAACAACAGAAAAAAAGATAACCACACATACTCTTAACTTTGTGTTTATGATTATTTCCTGTAGTTGATGATATAGAAGACATTATAATAACTGACGATGAAGATGATGAAGAAGAGGTGATTACCATGTGTATTTATTGTGAGAAACCTTTTTGCCACTCAAGAGCAGTTGCAATAGTCCCTAAAAATTGATGTTTTCATATATTGATTCCAATTACACCCCAACGTGTAGTGAGAGAGACCTTTAGATTCTAGGACGAGAACGACTACGAGTACGAGATTTGACTTAAAGTTTTTTCGCCTATTCTCAAATAATAGACACTCCGGAAAGCTTCATTGTACTTCCTTTCCGCCAAGAAAATAGCGCAGTTATCTTTATTGAAGGAGGCTAAGCCATCCCCGGCCGCAAAATGATAAACCTTTTACACTTTATTACTTGTTTCCGCCACTACGGCATTCTCGCTAAAACTGGTAGTAGAATGGTGGCGGCCACCACGTTTTCCCGCCAAAGTGACGCGCACGTGCGCGCACTACAAAGTATTTAGAAAATCTCGTACTCGTACCCTTACTCATCGTCTTAGAATCGAAATGCCTGTATACCTCACGAGATGACAGGATTTAGGTTATCTTTACTTTGTCTATTTATGTTAGTTTCGAACTTTCCTGACTATGATTTGAAAAGGTCAGGGTAAAGAGTCCTTATTTTACCTCGGTTGACTGAAATAGTCATCCTCTGACTAACAAACCTGGACCCGACTCCCCCTCCCAACTACTCTGCATTGGTGTATTTCAAAAGTTACACTGGAGAGTTACCCTCATTGGACTGAAAGCTATAGGTCATAAGTTGCTGTTACTTTCAGGGGCATCAGGTAGAACGGACACATTAAAAAACCCTATTATTGATTAAATGTATTACCTTAGCAAAGAGTACGTCTTACGATGCCAGGCTAGCGTTCATACAACTCCGGCCACGCAGTAATTTTCTAGGAGTTATAATAACTCCTCTAGTGGGTTAATTTAACTCCTTACAGTGGAGTTATTTTTTGGGGAGTTGTTTTAACTCCAAAGAGGAGTTTAAAGAACTCTTTTCCAAAAGTAAAAATGACCCCAGATATTGAGGAGTTAAAATAACCCCAGAAAAGGAGTTATCCTGTACCTAAAATTTTTACTCCTCTTTTAGAGTTAAAGCAACTCCAAAAAGAGTAAAAACAACCCATGTAAGGAGTAAAAATAACCCCATTTTGGAGTTATTTTAACTCCAGACTGGGAGTAAAAAGAACTCTTTTTCAGAAGTAAAAATGACCCCAAATTTGGAGTTCAATCAGGAGTTAAAGTAACCCCATAAAAGGGATTATCCTGTACCTAAAATTTTTACTCCATTTTTAACTCGTGGGTACGCGCGAGCGTACCACGAGTTATTGCAGGGACTGAGATATGCAAATGAGTCACTCGCTCACTCACTCGTAGTAGACGCACTTCGTAATTAATCGGGTCCGAACTCGAGAGCGCGAAGATCTATCGTTTCCAAAGAAGCACTCGCTCGCCGAAGTTCGGTAGCATCAAATTCCTCGCTGCGAGCGTGCATCGTGCGGTACAGCACGGTTAGGATAGAGGTCTTACCAAATTTAAGCCAGGCAGGAATCTTTCAAATTAGTACGATTCAAAAGCCTTTGACCCGTCCAGGCGTTAAACTTGACAAGAAGATGAGCATTTGCTCTTCGACTCCTAAACTTCGACGCTGGCTTGATCTCCTACCTTGTAGTACTGTAGTAGGTTATGTGTATGAATGAATTTGTGGCGGTCAGTATAAAACACGGACTGCGGACTACGGACTGCGGACTGGGTATAAAATACGGACTATAAAATACGGACTGGTGAAATGTATAGTAAATAAAGGCACTTCTTCTTCTTCTTCTTCTTCTTCTTCTTCTTCTTCTTCTTCTCCTTCTCCTTCTCCTTCTCCTTCTCCTTCTCCTTCTCCTTCTCCTTCTCCTTCTCCTTCTCCTTCTCCTTCTCCTTCTCCTTCTCCTTCTCCTTCTCCTTCTCCTTCTCCTTCTCCTTCTCCTTCTCCTTCTCCTTCTCCTTCTCCTTCTCCTTCTCCTTCTCCTTCTCCTTCTCCTTCTCCTTCTCCTTCTCCTTCTCCTTCTCCTTCTCCTTCTCCTTCTCCTTCTCCTTCTCCTTCTCCTTCTCCTTCTCCTTCTCCTTCTCCTTCTCCTTCTCCTTCTTCTTCTTCTTCTTCTTCTTCTTCTTCTTCTTCTTCTTCTTCTTCTTCTTCTTCTTCTTAAGGACTCCCCAAGATCACGGGGGAAAATGGATGTGAGTTTGAGCATTACCTTTTTAAAATAACAGCGGAAATCGAGATAAGAAAACATAAGCTAACGTTTTGCGTCCTACTTCGCGGAGGAGTTGTGTCGGCTTTGTATCGCATATGTTCTTTCATTGCCATGAAATGCGTTGACATTATTTTTTAGTCTCAGTAGCCTGGTTTCAATTAGCCTTAATTTCATCCCATTGCTTCGAATCGTTTTTATGGCTCGATCGTTTGCCCCGGTCGTTTGCCGGCGGAAGTTCCATCGAAAAGGCATTAAATTTGAGACTTTTCGCCAAATCATGTGACCATCCTCAATGGCGTAGTGGCTATGTGAGGTCGGGTTAAACCGAAGGTACCGGGTTCAAATCCTGCTTAAGACTTTCTTTTTCCCTTCTTTCTTTTTTTTTCTTTTTCCTTTTGTCTTGTTTGCTTATTTGTTTTGCTGTTTTTTGTTTTGTTTTTAAACATATACTTAAATAACTGTTACTAAAGTGCAATAAACAGCAAGAAAAGTATTGTGTTTCCAGAACAAGGATGGTATATTTATAATATGAATTTCTATCATTTCCTAAAATTCACTGTGGGAAAACCAGAGGTGATAACTAATTGATTATTTTCTAAACAACGTACCCACGAGTTGACGATAGTCTTTCTTTGATTGGAGTTATAGTAACTGCCTGAAAAATTACTGTGCAGGCAGTCTCGACGTTCTCTCATTATTTATCCAGCCTTGCGTGAAGAGATAATGAGGCCTCACGCTGTCGTAGTGTCTGAATAACAAAGAGGGTCGATATGCAGCGAATTTTAACTCACATTGACAACATCTTCCAACAAGGTTGAACGGTAGAGCGGAATGGCCTCGACATTTGCTACGCATGCATTAAATGTTAGTAGATGTGGAGACCGGTTGAATCATTTGAATTTGATTATTATTCTTTTACTTTCGGGTAAATAATTAGCACCCACACATTTGTCGCACTACTCCAAGAAATCACCTATATTTAGGCAGAGAATTACATCTTAGATAAGCTGCATCTGACCTTTCTTATGTTCTTTGCTTTTAGTATGAGGCGTGGAAAGTTCGAGAACTCAAACGGATCAAAAGAGATAGAGAGGAAAGAGAACAGTAAGATAAATCTATCTGATAATAACTTAAATGGATCAAAAGGAATGGCAAAAGAAACATCCACTTTTAATTGTTTTGCGTTTATGAACTCAGTTGATAAACTTATTTGAGAGTCAATGTATTTAGCACGAAAGTACTAATTGGGACACTAGAATACGTCTCTTACTGAAGACCGGGCCGCCATTTTATGTGGTGATCTGGACCACGCGAAGCTCTTGCCGTTTGCAGGGCAAAGGCAGTAAAAAGAGACCTTTAGCATCAGGTAAACCGCAAACCGCAAACCGCAAACCACAAACCGCAGTTACGCGTTTGCAGTTTCGCGTTGCCGAGATTTCACACTTTAGCAAGGCGTTCAGTTCAGTTCAGTTCAGTTCATTTTTATTTAGGCAAAATATAATACAATACAAGAATACATATAGGAATTGTAAGGTTGCAAGGGAGCCCAGAAGAAACCAGAAGGCTTTATGATGCCTGGGCTCTCCAGTCTCAAAGAAATAAGCAAAATAAAATGAAATTCGCGGAGTGATACGTTAAAAATAGGAACTAAACAGAGATTGAGTTAAGATATGAATTCAGTAACCAGATAGAAAAAAAATTTAACACTGGATTGGAACAGAATACTTTCCTTTGTTAGTACGGCAGAAACGAATATAAAATTGATTTGAACTACGCGTTCATTGTTTAGGGCCGCCATGTTGTTTTCATCAAGTCGAAGTGCATCACTTTAATCGCCCAAAACTCAGCAATAATTCATTGATTCGAGATCAAAAATCCAACAAACACATCGCAAACGGATATAAAAAGCTAGTTCATACCTTTAAACGCGAGGCTGTACAATTTTTTGTGGCAAGAAACCTTGCCGTAAATCACTTACCGCTGGAAGCCTCTCCTGCGGTTCAAACGTGAACTGCAAACTGCAAACGTGACCGCAAGGCCGTGGTCACGTGACATTTTGCGGTTTGCGGTTTGCAGTTTCCCATGAAAAACGTGATGCTAAAGGTCCCTAAAAGCATCACGTTTACGTCAAACGGCAAACGCGAATCTTTACCACGTGACCAAGTTTCCTCTTTACTTGTCGTTTACTGTTCATTATTTCTACATCTAAATTAGTTATTTCACGTAATTTTTCATCCATAAGAATTGTTATGACCTGTTTTTATCTGCTCATTTTCTATTTTGAGAAATTCTCAACTTGAATCTGACGTTTGCCTTTTGCTATACACGTGAAGCTTAAACTCTCTAGTACTTTCATTTCTCAGATATTTTAAGACCCTGAGTATTGGTCCGGCCCTGGGAATTGAACCCGCGACCTTCCGCTCTGCAGTCAAACGCTCTACCGACTGGAGCAGAAGCTAATCTTGCCGCAGGTGATTTCAACTCAACTCTGCTAGCAACCTTTTCAGTTTGTTAATTCTTCTTCTTTCTTACGTTTAGAATGGAGAAAGAAAGACAGGAAGTCGAACGTCTTCATGATCTTACTGAAGATCAGTGGAGAAGTGAAGTTAGGAACAATCCGAAAGTTGTCACCAACAAAGCTGTTAAAGGAAAATACGGCTTTTTACAGAAATACTATCATCGTGGCGCCTTCTTTTTGGTAAGTTGATTTCCCGTTTCGCTGCACACAGCTACAATTCCGGACAAAAGTTCTTGGAACAGTGAATTTTCTGTATAGTCAGGGTTCCCTCATAAAGCAGTGTGGCCTTTTCAAAAATATCTCGCCGTTCTCCCTCCCCACACCCTATACAATGTTGCAACATGAGAAAGTTTTGGATATACGCGTCCACGTTTTTTGTGGGGTGGGGGAGGGGTTGGGTATGTCTGATTTGAAAAAAAGCCCCACAGATAGACATTTTTCCTACAGTCTGGCTCGCTTTGTAAAGCTCGCGGCATGTTAATTAAAAGCAACAAAAATCAACTTCGCGATAACATTACATCCAAGCCAGCCGCCCGGTTAGCTGGAATACCGGTGTCAAAATGGTGTAAATATGCAGTAGAACTTCTCCACAATGACCACCTTGGAGGCAGAAGAAAGGGGCCTTTGAGGACAGGTGGCCTCTAGTGGCGGTTCGACAGTACCGGAATAAAAGTCATCTCAGCAAAGGTAGCCATGTTCCGGCTCGTTTCACCAGCACCTTAGTTGGATAGGTTACTTTTCCTGTAGTTTCTTGGCTAATTATCCTCTAGAGGTCAAAATTTTCAATGCGTCTCTGAAGACAAAGCGTCGATTTTACATTCAACTCACGCTCGACTCCTTTGTGCGTTGCCGACAGGTGTATCATTTGCCTGATATAATATCCACCCACTAGCCACCTCTGCCTCGGTGAATAATTGTTCGATTTCTGTTGTGTTTTTGGGAATCCGCTAAGCTTGGTCTAGTAACTTTGAGGATCATATCCACCTTTATCTTTAGTCTACAGTTCATGTGTGTGTTTTACTTCATGTTTCCACCGTTGATAATGAATAATTGTTGTTTATCCTCTTGAAACGACCAACTTATGAAAAGATATCGGGCCCACTGATTGTTGTAAACCGTGGTCTAAGAGCGCACACCATAATTTGGTCAAATGGCCATAAGAATGTTTGGGTGAAAAGCTGTTAAAATTAGTATTTGTCAAAGCCTCGTACTGTGATCTGAGAAATTTGTGCTGGTTCTGTATGTTAACATATATATTTTTTCTTGCTTCACAGGACCAAGAGGACGACGTCTACAAACGAGACTTTGCAAAACCTACACTCGAAGATCACTTTGATAAAACAGTTATCCCAAAAGTTATGCAGGTCAGTGCGTGTAATTCAGTAAAACAGCACAAATATATCCTTTCTTTCTCCCTCTATTATTTCTAAGACGGCTGTAAGACAGTTATCGTTTCCGTGGGAAGAAGGAACCAAAGATAAAAACGAAAAGAAACAACCTTTTTCTTAGCTGTGGAACTCAATCGAGAAGTTTGCAACAGGTCATTTATATGGCGCTAGGCTCGATTATTTATGCAGCCGCTTTTTGGCAAATCAGCCCGGACAAGACCGCACCAAGGAGTTCGACGGAAATCGAGCCTAATATGGAGGTTTCTTTTACTCTGAAATTTTCTCGTTTGATTTCCTTACTTTTTTTGCAAACGTTTGAAGGTGTAACGTACTTCCTTGTTTCCCCCAGGTGAAAAACTTTGGCCGATCAGGTAGGACAAAATACACCCACTTGGTGGATCAAGACACAACACAGGTAAGTCATTTGGAACAACGCCCGTTCTGCTTAAACTGCTCACATTCATTATAGTACAGTCTTATCAATATCTTTAAGTTTTGGAAAACTGGTCTTTGTTGAGTTTTATGAAACTTTACTCCGTAAGACCGTAACCTTTGAACAACTTAAGGAACTGTTATCCCTCGTGTCCCATCCACGCCACGGCTAAACCTGTTTTAAAAACGCTGTTAACACAAGTTAATACAGTTTCTTACAAGTTGCTCACCGCTACGTTAACACTATAATAGCAAAGGGTTCAGAGGTTTACTTGCATCGTATCAAAAATCTTTTTTCCAGTATCCTCTCAGTGGGTTTTATTTGTTAAAAGCTGGTGTAAAAAGAAAAGATAACGCTTCATCGGAGTTGTGAATGGAACTTATGAGAGAGTAATCGGTAATTTCGTTCCAAAGGCCTATTCTCTTGAAATTGGTATCGCGCGCGACAATCGTTACGTTGAGAGTCGTGTCACCTTTTAGTAGCTGCGTTTGCTGAGCAAGGTTTGTCTAGCAGTTCGTTTGAAAATAAATACATAAGAGTGGGAAAGCTAATTAAATTTATACCAAATACTAATGTCGGACGAAACGGCTTCGGGCGAATCGGCTTTCTGGCGAACTAATGAAAACCAAATTAGCAGAGTTGCCACATCTGCTCTCCATGTTTTGTATTAAGCTGATTTAGCATCAGGACGGGAACGTCAGTTGACGACGGGGAAGCGCGCGGAAAGGACTAAACTCGACTTCCGGTGCCCAATTTGTCGCTCTGCCATTGGTCAAGCCAGTTGTTTGATTTGTGCGCGCCGTCGTCAACTGACGTTCCCGTTCTGTTGCTAAATCAGCCTATTAATGAATTTCGTGTCCTCCTTTAGATGGATTCGCCCTGGACGCAGGATAACACTCTGGCTATGAAGTTTCACACTGTTCGCGCTGGTGGAAGCAAACAAACGTTCCAGAGACCAAGCAAACGGAGAAAGTAGTTTCCTTACCCGGTTTCTCTTCTCTACTGAGGTGTTTAAGATTAAAAATGTTAAAATATTGAAAACAAGAAAACAACGACGCGAGACAAGGGAGCGCAAAAGCTCGTATCATTAAACTTTTAGGCGCTCTGTGAGTAACGTTTGGTTAGCGGGAATTTTCTGTGGAATAAAACTGTTTAGCTGTCATCTTCTTTAGTTGAGGCCGTTGATTGCAACAGTTTTTTGTCACTTCTTCTCGGAAGGTTACTTCGTAAGATAGACAGAGAGATCCCCAATGAAACAGCGCAATTCAATGAACATTTTGCGCACATAGGCTGCTGGTTAAGATCAAAGCTTACAATTTCTTTTTTATTCTTTTTTTCTAATTTACGCAGGGTCCGAAATTACACTCAGTACACATTTAAAAACCAATAAATTACCGGAATACCAATTAGTTTTCACTTCCTGGCCACTGTAAGCCGCTTTTCTTGGAGAGGAACCCCCTTATGATTTCAAGACAAGTTTTTTGTTGAATGATGGCTGAGAGTATGCGTGAACTGTTATCACATACTTCAACAATGAAATCGTCGTTAGCGTTTTTTTGGAAACACAGTCTTAAGAAAGCGATTTGCGCGAGACGAAAGGGAAGCAATCTCTATTGTACATTTCTTACCATCCTATACGTCGAGCACTCATCTTGACTTTTGTGTACATATGCAGTAACAAATAAATAGTTTTCGTAAACAGAACTACTGGGTTACTATTGTGACGTGTCGATTGTACTTTTAATAATCCGGTGAAAGTGCGAAGCAACCACCGTTCACATTTGCACTTTCAAGGGTCTACGTAAAGAGAAGCTGTTCGATCTTTTTCAAAAGAGGAGAAAATGAAAAATGCAATACGTGTTTCAATAATGATAGATGTCCCATAGCCTGAAACCAGGCCCCGCAGTGGGGGAAAAGGCTAAAATAAGAAAAATATTTATCGGCGAGCGAAGCGAGCCGAGCGGTGGTTTAAGGAGGTGGAACAGGCGGCGGAGCCTCCGTCACCCTTTCCCTCCTCAGATTACTGCTCGGCGATACTTTTGTGCTCGCCGATGTTTTTCTGCCCCCACACAAGGGTATGCAGACCTTCAATAAAAAATGCCCCACATTATTCCCGAAAAGCGCCCTGCGGATTATACAACCCGACTTATCCTTTACTGAGGCTCTAGTCGGCTGTGGATATGAGGGGACACAAATCTTAAGAGTCCCGAGATATAAGCATCAAGGACTGCTGCCGCTACAAAATGGATCCACCTACTGCAAACGAAGGCAGGGACGCTTCAAACTACTGGTTTGTAATTGGGTTTAAAAAACACTTTTATTATGGAGAATTGTTTTAACAAGAGAGGATGTAGAATGTTTTCATTATTACATGTCTTGATATTGTCTTTTTTATATATCATATTTCGGATAGGTTACAATCATCTACTATTATCTCAACCCGATCAACGATTTATCTTTATCGTTTTTTTTATATTTTTTTATTTATTATTTGTATCGTATTGTCTTCTCTTAATGCGAAGATTTTAGATTTATCCAGTAACCACCTTGGGAGCAAGGACCCAAGGCTATAATCAATCTCTATCGTGATATCACCAAAGATGATCTATCTTTATGCTTACCCGGGGGGTTATACTCAACAAAGTTTTATCCGGAAAGGCTGCACCCGAAGGTCCAGCCCCTTAGCGTTTTATATACCTTCTATTGAAAGATTGTACACCTTTCTAATACCTACTTAAAAAGAATAAATCGTTAAAACATGAGGTCTTCTTGTCGTTTTTATTTAAGGTTAATAAATTAAAATGGTAAAGCCCAAAGGCACGTCTTTTCGAAACATTTACATTAAAGGACTTTTGTGATACTGAAATTACAGATTTTTCGACCCTTTCGTATACATGAACTCGTGAATTTCCTACTCTGCCTAAAAAAATCTCTTTTGGGCGGAACCTTCACCGTATAGGCCATCCTTGGGATTCCCCCTCCTCAGGGGCGCCTTATGACCGGTTGGTGGGTGAGGCACGTGCTAAATGCACCTCTGGCGAAGGGTTTGCGCATGTCACGTTGAGATTCTGAACATGTGCCCTGTTTGTAGCAGCGGCTTGCATCCTGAAGTCTGAGGTGGTACTTCTTTCTTCCTTCATTCGAAACTGGTAAATCTTTAAATACAGACAGATAATTAGACTGTATATCAGTTCTTGTAATTGGACTTTGCTTTACAGGAGCTTCGCACGAATGAAAAAACGTGAAGGACGTATGTTGCGCTGGGAATCTACGAGGCTACTGTAACAAAGCAATCATTGGATTTTAGATTTGTTTTAAAATGTATTATCTTTCTAGTGTTCCTTGCCTCCAAAAAATATTTTTGGCAGTATGAGTAACACGAGAGAATAATCTTATTCTCTCTTGTAGTAAAAGTGTTAATTATTCCACCTTGAGGGAAATCGGTCCTTAGACCAAAGTGGAGCTTTGTGGTTCTCTAGTTTGTTTCCTTTTATCTTTCTCTATCCAATCCATTTTCCTGATTCCCTAATGACAAATCTCTCTCTACGATGTTTTCTGTTCTACTTTATCAGTATGGTACTGAATCTTCCACTGACTAGACCGACTAGACCGTCTGCTGTGAATAAAATTTCGGCGGTCAAAGAAAAACAAGAGATTTTACCGGGATCACTTGTAAAACGAGGAAGGAACTTTTTTCTTTAAGCATTTTTAACAGGGCCGGCGGGGCCTATTTCCCTTTCGTAAACGGTGATTGCCATTTTTAACGGTCGATGTCATCATTGGTAACCAAGCCTTTAGTCATAGTAGATGAAATATACTCCCTGGATTAAGTTACAATAAGGAAAATATTCTTATAGAAAGAACTACGTTGAAGCCCAAGTTGAATTTACGTTAAAAGTTATGGAAAGTGCTGGGGTCACCTGTTATTGATGTATCAGTTAAGAAGAACAGTTTGTTGGTTTATGTACTTAAAATCTTTCGGAATTTTGGCGAGTCGGTGTGGTTGTGTAGTGGTAACGGAGGGAGAGATAAGAGACGAAAGGTCCGAGTTCGACCCTGCGTTGCGATTTTCTTTCTCTTTATTAGAAATACTCTCAATAGCAGGTCTAAAATTTTCTAAATGTCTTAAAATGGCAGCGACCGTCTACGAAAGGCACAACTGCCCCGGTGGGGCTTAATGGTTAGGGCAAAATAAAGAGGAGGGAGGGTTAATTATGAGAGGGAGAACTCAACTCGGTAAAAAATACTTCAATTCCTGTTTTTGGTTGAGGGGAATGACTTCCTGACATGAGGGGGGAGGGGGAGGGGAGGGCCTAGGGAGCCTAAGGTTTCCCTTATTTTAGGACCAAAACAGGACCTGCAGGGCTGAGGCCCTGAGTAAGATAAGATTCGTCTTGATCGGGGTGCAAGCCTTTTTCTCAAGGTCAACGTGAAATGACATTTTTTAGCTTGTGTGGGACCCTGCAACTTTTGTGTTAACAATTAATGAAAGACGTCGTCCATGTTATGGTCAATTGACAGCCGTTAGAAAAGGGTATCCGCTGACCAGCATCACAAGGCCGTATCGCGTGCTCAGGTTTCAACTTATCAAGGGCTTAAATCCAGGGAACGTGTTTTTTTTAGGTTTTTCTCTGACCAGTTATAAGCTTTTAGTTAACCTCAGGCTCAAGTTTAGCTTCTTTTTTCAGCAGCAATTATTTCTTGTCTTTTACGCCCCTCCCTCAAACGTCATATGGTACAGTTCTAAGTTCACTCTTTTAAGTAAATTATAACTGTGACGGGAGCTTCGTTTTTCGACTTACCTTTGGAACAAACACCAGCAACAGTGTAACAGTAGTGCAAACAATAACACAGGAAGATGCGATTGCGTAAGGAACCACATAGTGGGTAGATCCATCAAATGCAAACGTCACGACCAGACCAATGATGCCAAGCACAACAACATTATAAACAGACATCCCAATGTATTTAGAGTCATTTAAGGCGGGAATAGTGACATTGCGTGTCTCCCAGGCCAGAAAAAGGCCAAACAGAACAAGTATTCCTTTGTAGGCAAGCAGGCCTGCCACAATTTTGGTCTTGTATGCGCTGGTGCAGTGGTATAATGCTGGAATGACGATGGCGTCTTGTTCCTTTCGGCTCTAAAAATGAAAAATTACATATATTGTCAGGGTTTGAAAAGTTTATTGTTCGCCATTCCTCCAAAAAAATTGTTCAGAAAATCAGAAACTAGGAGGTAAAGCTAATTTTATTCTTCTTGACTAGAAAAATTAGCCTACGTGGAAGCGACACTACGCTTATTTCAGGAATTGAAAAAAGACTATTCTCATAACAATAGATATTCCACATTCCTAGTATTGTGTGCATTCAATATCAGCACTAGCCTCCCACCTATGTGGACCAAGTTCAAATTCCGGCGTCGACGCCATATGTGGGTTGAGTTTGTTGTTGGTTCCGTCTCCTTTGGTCCGAGAGGTTTTTCTCCGGGTACTCCGGTTTCCCCTCTCATTTCAAAAACCAACATTTTCAAATTCCATTTCGACTAGGAATAGTAGACGACGAACCAGTCTTTGGATGTGCTACTTCTAAATTGTTATTTTACTTATTTATTTATAATCTAAGAACATTTCAATAGTATGGCCAGCGACCCACTCTATATCCCGAACATAATAGGGTACACTAACTTCGATGCATATGAATATATCGCTATATAACCTACTATATCTGACGTCCTTGTATATTAACGTGTATTGTATCTAGTGAGAATGTTTCTCATAAAACTTTGAACTTTAAAGGGATTTTATTTCACCAGTTCTTCAAATTTCAACTCTTCAGCTTGGAGAGGGTCAATGATAATCCAACAGGATAAGAAAACTGCATCCACTGCTAATAACGCTACCACAATGGCGAGAAGATGAGGATCCTTTATAGCCTGTGATAATAAGCACGTGAAACTTGATTACGTTTAACACTAAGCAAAAAAAGTCAAAGTACCCAGAGACCGCGTGCCACTTACCCAGCCCCACCCTGCTATAGTCTATTTCCATTACTTCTAACTACGCTTGATTGTGAAAACTGTTGAGATTTGTAAATAAATTATTTAAAGAAAAAAAAAGTACCTAGAAAACAGGAACTACATATAAGGTGCCGTAGCAGACCAAGGGGAAGGCTCAAAGGGGTTTAATGACCCTTCTTCATGAAGCCATCATGAGCACTGATAGACATTTATAAAATATATAAGATAGTACGCGCGTTGTGATTGGCCGAGAGGCGTGTTTGCATGAGAGTATGTAAACATGGTTGTGACGTTAAGATGTTTTGCTTTCCGAGAAATGGCGCCACAAAAGTTTTCAAGCACACTTTCGTCGCGCCTTTTAACCCAGCTCGACTGAAAGCCACTGGGTCTTCGAGGATGGAATTCTACCAACCCCTCTCGTGTTTATATCAGGCTATGCAGACACGGTAAACGTTTTCTGTTGCTTAAACGTATTCCTCAAGGTAATGTATGGAGATCAGTCTTGAGAATTTGTAAGTGGATCGTGGGACTTAAAGGGATAATACAGGCGCGGATCCACACTGGTTTCCACCGTTTTACTAGACTGCGAACGGCAGACGTTTCTCCTCGCTCATCGACACTGAGGAACGTTTCGCAGGCTACCGTTTTACGGAAATCGGTCAGATTTTTCATAATAAATATACTTTATTATAAATAAAAACTTTCCAAGTTGAAATCTGGAAAATGGTTTAGAAAATTTTTTTTCCCAATTTCCGGGCATAAGACACGAAATGAGATTTTCAGCAGGAAAATCACTTGTAAAATATTCCGTCTGAATGACTCAGAAACCCAGGAAATAGGGACTTTAGAGAGTTAAAATCCAAAAACTTTCGCGGGGGAGCATGCCTCCGGGATACCCTAGAAGCTTGCGCCTTCGGCACTCGTTTACTCATAGATCCGCGTCTGATATGTATATCTTTAAAAACGACGGTATAAGCGCTTTGAAACTGAAACACATATCTGGCATCGATTATGAATCCCACAGGACCCTACAGGTAACTTATAATGTATTTGAAACTTGAGAAGCGCCGCCCGTTAACTATGAAGTATGTATATTCAAATCTGCCTGATTGAGAAAACGTCTGAGCACTCGAGAAGGATGGAAGATAAATGTTTCGTACATCATACCATCATCGTACCATTTTCTTCTTAACCGTGGCTGCGGTAAATATCTTGTTTACTCTCCAAGTCTTACTGAAAATAGCACCAAATGATAGAGAAAATCCAATAGAGAATACTGAAGTATTCACCTGTTAGTAAGCAAAAAAACCGATGCAAAGTTTTAAAACTATGAAAGCTTCATAACCTGATGATTAGTACAAACCATTCATTCAGATTAGTTCTTCAATTGATACTTCTTTCCATTTGACTTTACTCAGTCCCAGCAGTCCGTTCGAAACACGGTCGAGATGAAAATTCCAATAAGCGGGCTGTAAAAGCAATTTCAAAGGGGATCATATGCGAGCAGCTCTCTTCTAAACGTCAAAACTAACAATCACATTATGCATCGTAAAGATAGATTCCCGCATTACAGAATATGTTTTCTATTTTATTACTGATTTTCTTCGACCAAATTTCCTTACGTTGCAGTTGATGCCATAACCTTGCAAATCAAGAAACCTCGCATCCAAACCCAACAAAACAATGGAGGCGTAGCACAAGATGCATCCCACAATAATAATATTGTTAAGTTTAGGCGACGACATCTTGATTATCCTGACAAAATGAAAATATCAAAATCAAAGATGTTAATAGGCAAAGAGCTCCAATATTTAATGCAAGTTGAGATTAGAGATCGGAAACAATTCAAAAAGGCTTTTGCATGAGAATATGTTTTGTATTGGAAAAGGTCAGAAACAGCAAATTTAAAGTCCTACCTGTTTTTACTTTCACTAATGTTAAAATGTAGAAAGCTCAACGAGCAGATGATGCCGATCGCTGCCATGAACCACATTATGACGATAAGTGGTAAGGGACTCATCATCAGCTCAATTTTTCTGCTGATGTGATCCTTCGGTGGTCGATTGTCTGAAGGAGAAATGCAAAAGATGAAATCAAAAAGAGTCCAAAACCAAAACCACGCGACCGCGTTTCTTGTAACATGGAACAATGGAGACTTTTACTCTGCTTTCTTTGGCATTAAGTAATTGCTCAGAACAATGCTTGAAATTAGAGAAATCTCATCGTAGCAGGCGTTCATGGCCCCAGCTCCAGCCACCTGATTATCCACAGATGAAGGTCGTTTCTAACAAAATTCGAGTAGTATATATGGGCACGCAACAGAAACGTCTTGGGCCAGTAACAAGCGAAGTCTAGTAAGATCTAGTAAATCTCTCCCTCCCTAGGAAATGGCACATCTGACAGAATTCGCACAGTCACAACCTTGCACAGACTACTATTGTTGCTCAGGATTACTTTCAGCACACACAGTCCGAAGATAAACTCCAAGTCACAAATGGCGGTCATTAAAGCTCTGCTCCCAAAGTAGGTTTTTGGATCTTAAAAAACTGCTCAAAAAATCTGAGTAGCCCTAAATTTGGGAGAGCCCATACGCTCATGCATATTATCGTTGACTCTGAACAGACTGTGCCCTAAACTCATGTGTACATTTAACTGGAGAGACAGCAAAGAATACTGAACATCAGATGAGCAAATTATAGAATGTACTTAGAGTTGCAGATTGTTCAAGGAACTACACAGGACACCAGACGACGTGGCAAGTGGACGGCGCTTCAATAATAAAAAGGCACTCGAGGGAGTGTATGTTATATCAGCTTCGGTTATTTCCGACAGAATTTACCGACATATTAATCGATTATTCATTAATTCACCAACGTCATTGTTTTCATCGTCATCATTATCATTATTGTCATTACATCATCATTATCGTCATCATCATCATCATCATCATCAGTGACTGCAATTTCGATACTTTGATAAGACATTGAAGTGTAACGGAAACATTTATTACCTTCCCATATCTTATTTTGCTCAGATTCAAATAGATGGAGTTCGTCGGAGGAGGTGAAATATTGACCAATCCTAGTTTCGTTTCCTAAAAAAGGACAACAAAAACCTTACCTGTTATTCACATAACGAGCTGGCAATCAATTAAAACTTAAACTGAAACGACTATGATTATAAATATTACAATGAGAAAAAAATATGTATCAAGAAACACTTTATAGATTTTTTTTAAATGCACATAAACTCTTCTCTCAACGTCCTGTAAGTTAATGTATTTTTCAATGTGTTTGTTATTTTGGGAGACAACTGCAAAATGGTGCCTTTTTGGAGACAAATGCAGATGCAAATGTATATCTTCATAACTCATCTTGTCGTTTTTACAGGAAATTCTTCTACCAAGCACTTTTCCTACAAGAAACTATGATCCCTACCGAGCAGCTTACCTTCTCTATTTTGCTTAATAAGAACTGTTCCAACTCTTTCTCTGTTTTCATCGAAGCCTACAGGCCCCTGTACAACAAAAATACTAAATTTTATCTTAAAAGTACTGGAATCTTTAAGAAAAACTGAGGTATATTGTTATTTAAAAGGAGCTTTTGCCTGCACCCAAAACAATTTTTCTGTTTCTGTGTCTTAAAAGAAATTGTAGCATAATGCTTATTGATAAAACGCTTAATTCAAATTCTGCCTTGTTATCGTAGATTATACTTACAGTTAATCCCGCGAAGTTTATGTTTTGAATACCACTTCTTATCGCTACAACTTGCTTGAATTTTCGGTTTAAAAGCTTCTCATATTTCATCCCTTTAGCAAAAGCGGAATCCAGCGCCATGGCTACTACCCATGCTGAATCGAAGGCGTACGCAGAGTCCTTCCTCAGATTCTTGTTCTTGTTCAGTTGCCTCATCTGCCACCAGAATCTTTCAGACGTCTTAAGAAACATGAAAAAGTAACGTTAATGTGATAATGATAACGGCAACAACATGAAAAAAGAAAATGGCGTCCCAGAACTGGTGTTTTATTAGAAAAGTTCTGTTTTTTTGAATGCAAAGAAAGCTAGAACTTGAAAAGGTAGTCTTCTCAATAACATTTCACCGTCCTTTGAGCGAAAAGCGGTGCCAACAAAGAAACACTGCATTTATTTAACATGATGGTGTTCGTACCTGCAGAATTCACCAAACAAAGCTACAGTGCCGCAAAGCAAGGGAAACGTTTAAGCAATAGTTAATGTCCTCTATCAACGTACTAGTCAACTTACCAAGCCGGATATGGTTTGGTTATTGTCCTTACGGATGTCCAGCTTGATGGTGGAAATGTAACCATTTGCTGCCTCCCTTAGCTCGTTACTTGAACAATCACTTAAAGTACTTTTTTGAAGTTTCAGATCGTCAGCGAAAATTTTTGTAGGGCTGAATTCACCATATATTATCCAAGCATAATTCGGTCCATACATCTTCCTTTTGAAGGCCTGCATTATAAAAATTTCATGAGTTAGAGTTATATGTAACACAGCTAAATGAAGGTTTTAGTTTTTTCAGAAAAAAAGATAAAACATCAGAGCTCTCTACTTTTTGGTTTTATACCGTTAAAAGGTCTGAGAAGGACAAAATATGATAAATCGTGGGTATTAATGTGAGAAATCTTGTTTTAATAGTCACACGGGTCAATTAGCCTGCGTTGCAGACAGTCTATTTCCCCGATTCGAGACCAAGATAGAGAACTCTAGTGACAAGTCCGTCTCGGCAACGCAGGCTAGAGTCAACGAGTCATGAGTCAAGCTATAAGTCAGGTCAGCATTGAACACTGAAAATAGAAATCAGGGTGAAGCACATTCTCTGCTTTGTCACATTACTTACTTCACAGAAAACGTTCCTTGCACCGATGAAGCTGAACTCTCCGATAATTATTCTAGCATCCAATTTCTAATTAAAACAGAAAAAGACACCAGACTTGAGAAGAAGCTAAGAGGCAGTGGCAAGGTAGAGCCAGAAAATGTAAAAAAGAACTAAACTGAATAATTGATAACTAGGAGTTAACCTCGAGTTTTTCCATCTGAAAACTGACATCGCCGAGGTCTTCAAAACCTTCAATTGCAATGATACTTATGTTGCTCTTGACAAGTTCGATCTTCAACTTATCCACGGTCTGTGCAAAAAACAAGCAAACAAAACAATAAATAAGTCAGTCAGTTAGTCAGTCAATCAATGGGTCGATGTGTAGTGTTTATTTTGTCTCACCTTATGCGTCTAGTCTAAGTCTGTATTGAGAGTTTTAGAGTTTAAAAGGAAAAAAAAGGAACGTAAGTCGGGATTATAATTAAGAACTTGGGGCAGGGCGATTTTACGAGCTAGTGCTCTCAGAAGAAAAACTTGTAAAGACCAGAGGTCCAGTATAAGCTGCATGTAAATCTATACAAATCCAACGCATTCTCGTCAACTATGCCCGCGCAGTTGTTGGAACTAAATGTGTATCGTTCACAGGGTCTCTGAAAATGTGAAAATCTTCCCCCTGTAGACCGTATGGTAGGTACCGAGATTACCCGATAAAAAGCGTCGAAATTGCCGGGTTGAGTGAATTGTTTCGTCAGGATAATGGCATTATAGAAACCTAGTGGAGCCTGGTGCACTCTACTGCACATATTGCGTCTTGTACATCAAATATTCCCCGTTCTTACGACTGTCATGAACTGTTGGTTGAGTCGTATGGTAGAATCGTTGGCTGCTAAATTGTACTGTCTTGGCTCTGTGCATTAAGTGCATAATGGAAGAGCTGCGCCAGGAAATAGTATTTGCAAGGCAGGTGTAAAGAGAAAACCGTTGAAATGCCAATTCTGCTTTCACGCTACACAGTTAAAAAGCAGTAGTGCACTTACCGTGGAAACTTAACGTTCATACTTACAATCGAAATTTACGTAAAACATTAAAATAAAAAAAGTACTGTACAGGAGAAAAAAATTCTGGATCGTATTGGTGCAGTATGGCTACTCTCTTCCATCCAAAGTACTTTATGAAGGCAGCCTTTGCTTTGCTAAAGGAAGCCGAGGACGGAGCTGCACGGTACGTGTTCGGGTAAAACCGCTTGCTTTCAAATTTTGGCGAACCTGATGCATAAGAAACCTGAAAGACGGAAAGAAAAAATCTTAATTTAAAGCCTTTTAACTTTTGCAAGAGTGATTACCTGCAGAAACGACCGGAGCCGTATCTCCGTTCTTACAACGTAAAATACGTCCATAACCTAACTAATGATTTATACAGAATACGACAATATACAGAGCGTCTTCACTCACGTGAGCAGCATCTATGCAAATTTACTGGAACTACGAAAGAATGCGTTTGCATGAGAAAAGAAGTCAACTCGCAGAGGACTGCTTTGGAACACTAACATTGCCGCCGTTTCATTGTTTTGGAACACCAATATGGTCGTCGTGAAGTCATGTGAAAACGCTCTAAAGCGGGATATCTGCATTGGCGTTTACATTGGCGAGCCGAAGACGAGCCATTCTCGTACTCCAGCGTAATAGTGAAATGATTCAATCAATGGAGAAATGAATAAGAAACTCCTGCTCGTTTATCTCACTGCGCTCAAAGTACCCCCAAGTATCATATGGGAACATTAGAGGGAAGCATCTACTGATTGATTGTTTCATTCACTTTACCACATCACAGACAAGTTGAACATTAGCATGATAACAATAAAGTTGATGTCCAAACCTGAACCAGGTTCCATAGTGTTGCCGACTCTGCAACGGGTTCCAGGGCAGCTGTGTTGGATGGTCCAAGCAATATGACAGGTTTGTTTTCCTTGTTCAGCAGGGTAAATAATGCTCTTATGGCATATGCACCACTAGCCTTAAAAAACAACATAAGGAAATATATCAACACACGAAGTTCTGTCGCATGTGAAAAACCTAATGATAATGAGCATCAACTATTCCCATCGAATTCACCTTCAAGGTGGCCCGAACTTATTTATTTGCGCGTTGGTTATGTTTTTGAATCGGGCTTTTCGGCATTTCTACGATTTTTGGCATCCTTTATAAAGAGTAGTTTAACTTTAAGAAAATGCTATTTATTTTCTTATAGGCATAGAAGCGTTTGAGATATCGCCATATGCTTAAAAAAAAGTTAAGCAACTGCGACCATTCTTTATTAAGGATGCCAAAAATCATGGAAATCGGTTAAATCATTCCTGCCGTAAAACGCCATTCAAAAACATAACCAACGCGCATGTAAAAAGGTTCGGCCACCTTAAGGTTATCTATATGTGAAGAACGGTCATAAAAAGGAGCTGATGTCCTCCAAACATCAGATTTCTTTTTAAAGAAAGCAAGTGAGAGATATTTTCGTAGTGCGAAAGTTCCTGAAGATGTAAAATTAGTTAAGGGAAAGAAAGATGTTAAATCGGATGTGAGCCCTGGATGTAAGCACCTATAAAACAAAGCCGGAATAAAACACGTGAGGAAAAATAAAATGCCAGTTTTGTCTTGTCTTTGTCGGTTTGTTAAGAAATATTTCGAGTGTGATCTGTTGGTTATTGCTGGTTCACAGCTGACCCACGCCGGCCATGTTGGCCCTTTTAATCTCGAACGCTTACCATTTATACGGAAATTTCGGTGAAAATTTTCCGTCAAATGGTACTGGCAATTTTTTTGCATCGAAACAGGAATTAGATTGAATTGTGCCATTTGCAAAATACCGGCAAATTTTTCGCTTTCTCTCGAGAGGAATCTTGGCACTGGTAATCCAAACAAATGGTACAGAAAATTTCGGTTGTTCCAGTAAAAGCATACTAAGGGCCTGTTTACATGGAGTGGGGGACCCCGGTCTAGTGGGTTAGGTTTCTTTTGTTTTCACGCTCTGGAGGACACAAAACAAAAGAAACCTACCCCGCTAGACCGGGGTCCCCCACTCCATGTAAACAGGGTCTAATTCGGTATAGGTTTATTAATGAGCGTCTCTCTTAAACAATACGAACAATAGACTTTACCAGACTTGCCCGTTACGTAACTTTAGCCCGGTTTGTCGGACTGTGTATTAAAAAAATAGAAATAAGAGGTAGCGATCACCTAGCAACGCCAGAAACGGCATATGTCTTCTATTTAGCGATAAAAATCGGATATATAAACAAAACACTATAAAACATACACAAAGTGGAGCTGAAAACTCTTTATTTCAATTTTGACTGACTATTACAAAACCATTTTCTCCGTTCTATCTCGAGGAAACGACTAACTATTGAAGTCTCAACGCTTAGTGAGTTTATTGTCTTGTTTCACGCGCCGTTAGTCAGTTAGTTATGCGAGTTAACAAGCCCACCGTTGCATACAAATTAGTTCAGTTCTGTAGTAAAAACCCAAAGGGAGAACCTTGACGTATTATTATAATAATATCATAGGTGACGAACTACTCCTTAATTTTGGCGCGAAATTTCAGCGTTAATTTGTAATTTCACATGTGAAATTACAAAATTGCCATGGCAACACTTCCGTACGTCTCAGTGTCAAGATGGCGACGAAGTTTTAAAACGCCGTGAATGAAGATGTCAGGGCACAAAAAAGACGCTTTAGAAAACCTGACCACACAAGAGAACATCAAGAAGAATTCTAACAGGTATTTTGCCGAAAAAGTCTGAAGACTTCTGAACTTTATAACCCAAATTTAAGGTCTAAACATTTGAGAGATTGAAGTTCTATATCGATACGATCCAGGATAAACATGTCAAAAATCCAAGATTGCTAACGTAATTTGTCACCCATGAGATTAACAGGTAATCAAATGGTATACTCGTGAAATTGGGGAATAATTTCAGTTGCGTTTTGTCCAAATCCTAATAATTTCCCGAGCCTTTTTTCCCTCGCCTAAAGGCTCGGGAAATTATTAGGATTTGAACAAAACGCGCGTGAAATTATTCCCTAATTTCACTCGTCACCATTTGATTACACATACAAACGCAAAACAATTAAAAACTTAACAAGGATCAATTAAAACACGCGACTAATAGCAGTAAAACCAGACACGTTTCTTAACACACGAGAAATCAACTTTATGACCCTTTAATAATTACAAAAAGATAAAATACTCTGTGATTTTAAAATATCTATTCAGTAGACCAAAAAGGGCAATCTATCTTTTTTTACACTGTTTCCCTCTTTAATTTTTTCATACACTCCTCCACAATTTTATTATTTTCTCCCCTCCTACTCCACCTCCTCATTTTTTAAATATATTTTTCCCTTCAACACCACCACCACCACATTCCCATTGTTTTCTCTCCACCACCACATTTCTATTGTTTCCCTCCACCACCACCACCACCACATTTCTATTGTATTCACTCCTCCTATTGTTTTCCTACCAACAATATTGGTTCTTTGAGTTGGGCTTTTTTGGCCTGAGTTTGGCCTTTTAGGCCTGATTTTGGCTATTTTGGCCTGAGGTTGGCCTTTTTGGCCTGTCTGGTAGGAAAACAATAGGAGGAGTGAAAGCAACATAAATGTGGTAGTGGTAGTGGTGGAGGAGGGAAACAATAGAAATTTGGTAGTGGTGGTGGGGGGAAAAAAAATATAAAAAATGAGGAGGTGTAGTAGGAGGAGGGAAAATAATAAAACAGTCGAGGAGGAGGAGGGAATAAGAAAAATTGAGGAGGAAAACGTAGTGTAAAAGAGATAGATTGCCCTTTTTGGTCCTGGGTCCGAGTTTGGGACCGAATGAGGGGTTGGACCCGAGTCACACGCGTGGGATCGCGGTTGGAGGTGTGTCATGTGATCACAGGGTCCAGAGGAATAAGTGTGAATAAGTGAATTACTTATTTAAAGTCTCACCTAGAAAAATGTCTGTACCTGTCGCTTAGCACGATTAATTAGCCCAATGGGATCTTAATGAATTTCCTGTAAACGAATTCTTCCTTTATTATCTGACCCAGATCGACTTTCGCCATTTTGAAAATCAATAACCGCAAGCCATATCCTCGCTGGCGCACGGCACGTCGCCCGAAGGGTGACCGAAGACCGTCGCCCGAAGGGCGACCGAGGCACGAATGCGAGCCCTCAGTCTCTTGGTTTGCGGTCTATAGAATGTGTAACGAAATTGTAACGCGATCAAAATAACCCATTTTTCAGAGGTTTTCGACGGGTTTTGATGTTCTAACGACAAACACATCTCCTCTGGACCCGGTGATGTGATCAAGAATCGCGCGTGATTCGCATACTTAAGGTTGAGGTTCGTGTTATAGTGTGCCGGAGTCAGGGTTTTTCTTCGTGCTATAGTCGGTTGAGGGTTCATCTGCTAATCGGAACAAAAACAGTAACCTATGTTCGGAAACTCATTAAATAGTAGTGATGGTAGAACGGGTTTATATTTGTCAACAAAACGTCCATAGCAGTTATCTGGGACAAACATACATCAGTCATCCTTTTCGAACAACGCATGGGCACGACCAATTCAGAATTAATTTCACTTAGGAAAATTAGTGTAAAATTCTCGTTAGTATTCCCGCTTGTCACGCTTGAGACCTATTCCACACCAAGGAGAGCAATTTTGAAACAACAACACTTATTCATGCTGAAAAAGTATATTTTCAAATCAAAAGTGGTTTACACAGCAACGCAAGAAAGCAATCCACTCTAGCAAGCAAAAATCACTCAGGCAAAACATGCTAATTCCTTCGACTTAACAATCATGTTTCTTTGATTTTAAACAATGCAAAAGTAATGAATCCTATTTATAATCCAAAGCAAGGAGGCAAAGTCTTTTTTTTCACTCGAAAAAAAAAAATCTTCTCAAACGCTCTGATCAAAAACAAATAAACAACTTACTTTTCGGAGTGATAGTTTGTTTAGATATCAATTTTACCGTCCTAAACAGAGTGGTAAAAAGCTAATAAACGTTGCCGACGCAGTTTTTACCGTCAAAGCGGTGAAGTAGCGATGAAGTATTTTTACCTTGGCGCACCGACTTCATGGTTCGCGCGGCTGTTTCTTTTACCACCATGTACCGCATCAGGAGCCGATTACTTGGAGCCTCCATCTCCCATATAAGCCCTTGGAGTCAACCCTTTCCGACGAAAAATTATTTATAGAAACACATTTCGCGGAATGTTTTTCACGCCTTCTCAGTAATATCCAATCAGAGCAGAGCTATGATCATACGTCACACGCTGAGTCACAGAAGCGGGATTTGAATTGCTGCCAACAATGGCGGTAGCCAGCGTGGAAGAGTTATCTGGTGATAGTTCTGATCTTCTATCGGGTTAAAAATACCCGCTTAAGACCTAATAACAAAAAGAAAAAGGTGATACACTCATGCGACGTCTTCAAGTTTACTTGTAATCTTGACAGTTGGCTGCATATCATAAGTTTTATCACGAACAACCCCCTCGAAAGCGGGTAATTAAATATTGAAAAATCAAGCTCTTTAGTTACTTTACTTTACTGGTTAACTCACTTATGCAATGCTTTGGAGCTTTTTACTAATTCCACAAAGGACCACACTGCATCATCCCACAGTTAATTTTGAAGTAAAAAGTATGTTGTTCCAACTGTGTTACAGATTGAACACGGACAGCATCTTCAGCTTGCGCGGCGGCTGTAATTGTGCGAGATCTGAGGTCGCGAATTATTAACGGACTTTTATAAGCCAAATTAATGTGGCTGTGGATGAAAATGGCTTTTAATAACATACAATCTCAACGGCAAATATTTCATGTGGACATATCTAACAAAACAAACGAGATGTTCAACAGGAATGAAATCGAATTAAAAGCGAAATTAACTGTTGTGTACCTAACATGCTGAGGGTTTCATTCACACAATACAACAACTCTCGATACAGAATCTACTGAGCCTGGTGTTTTTCTCTTGCTACTAAGAAACTAAGTAACATGTAAACAAGGAAAATAACAGGCAGTCATAAAATTGAAAAAGGAGCGAGCCGATGGGGCTAGATTAAAAATCCTTGAATGAAAGAAAGGTTCTCAAAGGTTTCACAGCGGAAGTTATATGTTTCGGCATGTCACGTCCTCCTGTATATTTTTTTTGCGGTTATTTGAGGTGTACAAGTATATGCTGCGGCCATGAAATCTTGTAGCATCTTGCGAAATAGTGTGATTGCCACCAAACAGTGTTTAATTTCTTCCTGAGTTTGATAATTCTGCACTCAAAGGGTTTTTGTAGCTTTCATGTCTTGTGGCAACTAAATAATAACTTATATAGCACCATCAAAATGAATAAAAATCCGGACAACATAAACCGATACCTTTCTTCACTTCGACGTTTTGCTTCTTTAAATGAAATCCTTCAAAATCATAAAAAAACATCTTGATTTTCGCTGTCCTAGGTTGCGGTAGATAAGGCACAGAAGACATGACAGTTTCTACTTACAAAGACCGCGGAAGGCGCAAAATTGCCTCCTATTTGCCGGTTCCATACAGAGCTTACCGTAAGCGCTCCAATTCCCTTTTAAAAAGTCTGGCTCTCCAACAAAGAGTTTCACTTTTTAGTTCTTTGAAAAGCTCCTTTTAAATAAGGGCGATAGAATACAACATTACGAGCAAAATTGAAACATCCGAACAGTGTTACAAAAGAAAACACGATCTTGTGAGTTGATTACATATTATTTATATTAACTCGAAACCAGCTTTCCTCGGTTGTAAAGGAAGGAACGGAAGCAGGAGCTACGGTGATGGAACAAGGAGTAAACTTGTTGGCCAATTTCCCTCTTTCGTCGCCATTTTTTTCTCACTACAGAAATATGCGGACGTCCTCGAAAACAATTAATTAAAATTAATTTCGCGGGAAAGCCTGTTCTAAAAATAATTCTTTATCGGAAAGGGTTGACTCAAGGGTACAGCACGTATGGAGGCTCCAAGTAATCAGCTCCTGACAGCATGCAAATGAAACACTATAAAAAGAGACCAAGAGCATCTCAACTCCTCAGATGTTCATCAAGAAGTCGCCCTTCAAGAAGTCGAGCGAGATCTACCCGGCAATAGTTCGGTGGATTCTACACCCGTAGAATCCAAGTAGCCCCTCGTTGGAAAAGTACAGTTGGATAGAAATTTCCTGGCAGGAGTCCATAATAAACATTTGAAGCATTCACGAGAACTCCTGTTGAGAAAGTGTATAGCTGAACAGAATCGCCTGATCGAAATGCTCGCCTTGCTGTTAAAGTAAATTAACAGCTCTTTTTAGGAGCTACCTAAGGTTCCTTTAGGAACCACCAACTATGGTTAAAGTTAAAAACCAAAAAGCTGGTTCTATATTTTCAACCGTTCATTCTCTTCCTTTAGTTTAGCCACTTGATCAATTGGTAAGGGATAACGATTATTTTCTTCTCCACAGTCTGTGTCCTGAAAAATATTTTTGGAATCACGACACCTCATACCGGAAACATTTGCTGTATTACAGCGATCAGGAACATAACTCAATCCGTCTCCTTTCGTATAAGCTTCATGCATTGCTTCTTTACAATACTCACAGAGAACATATATCCAATATCTGTTCCATACGTTTCTGCCATACGATTCATTCTTTTCTGGCTTCGTTGACATGTTCTTTCTTTTACTTCAAGGCTTCTAGTAAAGCCTGTATTGTTTGTTCGTAGATTTTATATCACCTTGTAAATATTCCACCTTTTTATAAAGATCATTTGCTTCAATACAATGATAACAACCATCCATACGTGACAACGCATAACTCACGCTTTTGTAGCGCGAAGTCAACTGTTCCTCCGCACCTTTTTCTTGGCTGTCTTTTAATCTCTTTAATTCTTCATTAATTTTTTGCTCAGCATCTTTTTTCCACTATCGTAACAAGTTCAATTTTTTTTAAAGTGAAGAGCTTTCTGTCCCCAGTACTCTGTTTTAGATGATTCTGCCACAAGTTTTACATCAGAACAGCTTTGATTTCCCTTTCAGTAGACGTGTCAAGGACTGCCATTTTGATGTCTTCGTGTCCAAAACGATAAAGAACGGTAGTCGTTGTTTCAGCCATAGTAAATAATGGGCTCGCCTTGGCTTTTATCATAAAAGGACAAGTTTGGGACGTTATGCATGACGTCATAAGGCAGGTTTGGGCAAGTAGAGTAGGCATGACGTCATAGGGTAAACAAGTAAAGCAGGTGTAACTGGTTTTATACACAATACGGCACCGCTATAAAAATCGCGACGTTACCGTAGAGTATCAAAACATCAAGATGGTTGAAAAACGTGACATCTCTGAGAAGACAGAAGCAGCTAAGAAAAAGAAGAAAGAAGACTTGGAAATGGAAGAAGCATTGAAACACATAATTCAAGCAGCACGAATCGTGGTTGAGGCTACTAAACAGAGAAGACCATTGATCAAGGGTTTCAGACAAAGCCTCTCCCCAGTCCTTCTCCCACAGAACCACCGATTCCAGCAGATCCAGCAGAAGCCTATTCACTCCTTGTCTGCCATTTCATTTGCAAGATTCCTTGAAGTTCAAACGTACAGAGAATTTAATAGGGTATTTTTATTGCCCTCAGTCAACCTGTCAAGCAGCTAAGGAAAAAGAAGAAAGATGGCTTGGAAATGGAAGAAGCATTGAACCACATGATTCAAGCAGCACGAACCATGGTTGAGGCTATCGATCAAGGGATTCAGACTGAGCCTCTCCCCAGTCCTTCTCCCACAGAACCACCTACTCCAGCAGAACCAGCAGAAGCCTGTTCACTCCTTGTCTGCCCATTTCACCCGCAAGAGACCTTGAAGTTCGAACGTAAAGAGAATTTAAAAGAGTATTTTTACTGCCCTCAGTCAACCTGTCACATCTTTGCTGAGGAAGGAAGCATATTAGAAACACTCCAATTCTGTAATAATTACACTCACCCAGAAGTACAAGGCCAATGGGACCAGTTGAAAGATGTGGCTGGCACCCAAACCGTCCTGAGAATGAGCCGTACTGCCAAAAACAAGAACAGAGTGCTTCTCACCTCACGAGATGGAAACAGTCGATTTTTCCAATGGGTGGACAGCCCTCTTCATCCTAAAGACAAAGAATTATTACAACCTATCTCCATGAGTTCTAAAGAACCGAAGACAGTTCCTGCTGTGGCGAGTGGTTTATTCTGTTTCCCGCCCATTAAAGAATTCAAAGTACCCTCACGAGAAGAAGGATTCGTGGTTGTAGAGAATTGTATAAATTCAATCTGTAGTCCAGATCATTTCCAAGGGTTTAGATTTCAAGAATGCATGCGTCCCGCTTATGAGCATTACAAAAGTCTCGGTAGAACTCCTGAAGCCTACCAAGCCTTAAAGGGGTATTATATGAAGTATGCACAGGAATGCGGTCAGTTTGCGGAAGCCTACAGACACCTGAAACGTCTGATTGACCATTTCTTACTGGGAACAGAAGTCCAACCTACTTCCAGCCGTTGTTCTTTTTACAGAACAGTAGAAGAACAAGCCACGGATAATGAAGCTCAAACCCTTTTTTTTGGTGATTTTGGAGAAGAAACGCGCCGACAGCAATGCATACAATTAGTAGGGAATTGTGATAAACTTAGCAGTTTATTCTAGACGTAACTAATGTAAACCTGCACGTTTTTAATACATTGAAAGTGATAAAATACAACGATGTCAGAGCTTAAAATAAAAAAAAACGGTTTGTTATAAATACAGGAGGGTTGTTTTTGATCCGTAATATACACATTTTAAATCAATATGAGGTCTTATATTCTTTAGGGAATCTTTACATGGATAGCTCAAGATGAAGGATTAAAGATACCTCCTGTACGTTGTTGCTCCATACAACTATTTCAAGCCACGGGTGTATCAAGTACGGGACAATTTATCGTGTATATCGATTGGTTGAGGAGGAGTTATGGGTATCAAGCAGGCTATCTATGGTTTTTGATTCTACAACATTCTTTTCCCGACCAGATCCCTGTCATTGTATCACACCTTGAAATCAAGTCAACAGAAGTACGAAAACCCGAAACAAGCAGGAAGTCTGGGTGGGGTTCGACCATTTGCGAAAGCCAACAAACTCTCCACCCGAGAAGCGCAGCAACTATTGCAGTCACTACCGAGTTATACGTTGCATAAGCCTCGCCGCCTTCATTATCCTACGGAACCAGTGATGGTGTTCTCTATCAATCAGCAGTGTGTTTTTGATTTAATGGAAGTGGGAAGAAGTCACCAAAGCTTTTACTAAGGCATTAAAACAGAGTGGACAAATTCCTTTGACGATCCAAAGCGACGATGGCCATGAGTTCAAAAACGCAACATTTAGAGCCTTGTTGAAAAACATCAGATTTATTTATTTTCTACCAAAGGAGACACCAAAGCCGCTGTCGTGGAACGGTGCAATCGTACATTTAAACAACGCTTATACCGCTATCTCACCGCCGCTAATACATTGCATTATTTAGACGTTTTACCGGCTCTTGTAAAAGGCTATAACTCTACCACTCATCGAAGTATTAAAATGTCGCCCAAAGATGTGAATGCTAAGAATGAACGACAAGTGTGGTTGAATTTGTATCGAAAACGGATCAAGGCCAAGCGACAAAAATCTCTCTTTTAAGTGGAGGATCGTGTGCGATTGAGTGAAAAACAAAAAGTGTTTGATAAATCCTATTTGCCACAATGAACCGAGGAAGTCCTTTTAGTTAGTCAAGTGATTCCTGGGGTGGTCAATACCTAAGAGATTACAGAATGGAACGGGACCCCTATTGAAGGTAGTTTTTACAAACAAGAATTACAGAAAGTGAATGTAGACGATCAATTATTCCGGGCTGAAAAAGTCTTGGCGCGAAAAGGCAATCAACTCAAAGTGCGCTGGAAGGGATTTAGTCGGGATTACGATTCATTGATTCGAAATAAGATCTTGTATAAATAAAAGTGACTCAGTTGAATAAAAGATCATTTTTAATATCAAAATGTTACGTGTTATGTTAGAAAGTAGTACGACTCCTGAATCTCCCGATAACAAGAAACCATTTTAAAGTAGACGTTTTCCAGCCCCCCTACAGTTAGAGAACGGAACGTGGGAAATATCCTTGCATTCTATCCCTTTCCCAAACCCTCATGATAGAGACACCTCCAGATTGCACAACGATGATGTGACATGGCCGTTTCAATTCACAGGGTGTAGTCGACCGCTCGAAGACAATCAGGTATTATAATGGGAAGGTTATATCCCGAATCAAGAAGCCCGTATCGCAACCAGTGGCATTCATTTAATGACAATCTTAAAACATCGTATCGATAGCGAACAACATTTAGTGACTCAACACTTTGCTCTTTCAAGTGGGGGTAGACAATATTATTTTTTCCCAAGTGATAATATTACTGCCGGATGGAATAGGGATGAACTTATACTCCACTGTAAAAGCTATAACCAAATACCGGCTTGTGGATTAGAATTTCGTATTGAAAAAAAAATTTGCTGTTAAAATGGGGTAGTTTGAAATAAAACATAACACATACAGACCAGTGGAACCAAACTTTTATTTTCGTTTACCTTATGAAAATACCGCTAATCAATATAACGGAGTTCAACGGACAGAATTTGGAGGACAACAAGTCTACAAAGTGTTGGGCAATTATATCTATCTTTCCCTTACCATGGAAGGGGTTTTTCGAAATTTAGATGCCTGTTTCAAAGAGCCGTGTCCCAAGTCTCTACGGTCTCTTTAGTCCACTCTGGTTTACTACAAAGTCAAATAATGGGAGAGCAGCAAACCAACTTGTTGAGAGAAGTGTATTGTGAAAGAACCCATGAAGGTATCATGTATTTTCAACCAACGCATTTGCAATGGGTACCGTGTCGGAATCATTTTGTGGAAACGACTGAAATTGAAATCGCTAAAAACGGTGGTGAATTTCTTCAATTGGATGCGGGTAAAACCATTGCGAATCTCGTGTTCATAAAAGTTTAAATAGAAGGACCCTCAACAATCAACACCTCATTTTTACAAACATGCAGCGTGTCGTACTAGTGAGTGATAAAACGCCTGAATATCCTGACAATTAAAACTATTCTTTTAAAGTACGCCTACCTACCCCCTTACATCTGGCTGGGCATGGTTGGGAAGTGGCGCTTTACTCGCTTAGTATGCCTACGACTAGTCATAGACATAATGCTCTATTGAGCACAAGTCAAAAACCTATAGTCTTTGAATTTTGTATCCACGAAGTTGGGAGCAATATTCAATTAGGATGTCAAGGGTTTATGACACCTCAGAGTTTATTAGAGGTCAGCAATGGTATGTTCATGATGAAAAATTTAAAACAGCATTTCGATAGCAGTGTGCAAACTGCTATTCAAACACAACTCGCTCCCTATTATGGACAAGATGCAAAGCGCGTCAGGCACCGCTCACTGGGAAGGGCATGATTTTGTGGTAGAAAACAAAGCCCTATAGGATATCAAGAATTGTCCTATCCGATTTAATATTGCCATTGATTTGGCCCTGAACATGAAATGGGTAATGAAAGTGGGGGATAAATATTACCCAAACCCGACCAATTTAAACTTTCGTTTACCCCACGATAATAGTAGCAAACGTTTTAATGCTATTACCAGGACGGAGTTTTATAGTAATAACAAAGATCTAATTCAAGTCAGTTCACATCAATGGCCTCAAATTTCCTTGATAGTAGATTGGGTGTTTTGTAATTTGGATCCCTGTTTTGAGGAAGCAGTGACTCGTCCCTTGTCCATTATATTAATGTATTCCGACTAGGTTCAGAGCCAGATCTTTTAGCGGAAGCCCATTGTAATAGACAGCAACAAGGCAGCCTATATTATGAACCCAAACACATTCAGTGGGTTCCTTGCCGATTGCAATATTATCTGGAAACAATTGAAACACATTTACGAGAAAATGACGGTTCTATGGAGGAGTTGGATCAAGGAAAAACATTCCTGACCGTCTTGTTTAGACAGGTATAAAAGTTGACCTTGATCACAAGATTCCAAACGTTCCGTAACATAAGTTTCATACGCACTCACCGATGCGCGGCGGACGTCTACGGAGGTACCACACGCCAGCTATGTGTGGTCGTGGATTAAAAGAACATGTGATTTCTGAAGTCGGGCCGATCGTTATAGAATCCACTCAAAGTTATGTGCAAATTGATCTACGCCTGAAAACCGCCGCCACTACACCTGGACTTTCTGATGGAGATGATGCTGCCTCTGATAACACAGCAACGAAATATGTCTACCATGTCAATAATTTGTCTCATTCTATCTTTAAAAACATCACCATGGCCTTGAATGGGCGACAAATTAATCCAAATTAATACCCTCCTTAACCAGAACAAGTGGTACAGATGATAAAATTACCAACACTGGATACAAGCATGCAGATTCCTTTGCTCTGGAAGAAGCCACCAAAAATTTAACGGCAATAAAATTGTACTCTTGATGATTCCGTATTATCTAGCGATGTTATATACAGGAAATTGTTAGCACCTGGAGTCAAGCAAGGATTGAAATTTTATTTAAACAGTCCTAATTTCTTCCCGTTGGGAGCCAATATTGCTGCTAAAAAACAAACCACTCTTACCAATGATGATATCAGCGTGAGTCTCTATTTGTCCAGACCTATTCTAAACCCTACCCTCTACAACAGTTTGGCCAAATATCGTGTGAAAGGCAAATGGATCAAGTATTTGGGCACGACCAGTGAAAGCAGAACGTTTACCTTCCCAGGAAACACCACCAGATGAGAGGAGGGGGGGGGGGGGGGGGGTTGGTTCTTTCAGAGGCGTTTAATGGGGATCTAGGGTATTACCCCATCTGTTTAAAAAAATTGGAATGACTCGAATGAAGCAAATGATTGGAGAAAGACCTTATTCTACCCTAGAATTAAATGGAACAGATGAAGCCAAGGATTATGCAGGCTATCATTGCATGCTCATAACTCTCGCCAAAACTATTAAAGGAGGTAGCACCATGATTAAATCTTCAGATAGAGGTCAGGGAAGATATTCTACACTTTACTTCTGGAACAACGTCCCCTCAGGCGATGACGACTCATCCCTAAGAAACCCCCCTCTGACAGGTGATGTAAGAATTGAAATTGAGTTTGCGGCTGCTGTCAACCAGAATTTAACAGTCATTGTCTTTGGAGAGTTTGAACAAGTGATTGAAGTGGATTATCGCGGAGGTGTGATTTAAACAATGGATATTGTTCCGTTATCCACCCAAACATTACTGGATTTAGCGCGTCAAGATCCTTGTTTAAAAAGATTCTTTGGAGGTGTCTATGCCTCCGATGAATTGCCTAAACCTAGAGGTCAAAAAGTGCCTATTTTGAATACAGATCCTCAAAGTGAATCAGGGAAGCATTGGTTAGGACTATGGTGGGAGAATCAAGTGTGTGAAATCATGGATAGTTATGGGTTACCGGTCAGCGTGTATGAAGCGAGAGACTTGCAGGCATGGATTGCTAAAAAAACTTTGATTGGAAACAATCAACCTATTCAAGCCATGAACTGTGCGGCCTGTGGGGATTATGCTTTGCTTTATTTAAAAGCCAAAGCCAGAGGATTGTCATTACAAGATTTTTTAGAACAATTTTCTTCTCATGATTTTGTAAGCAATGATCATAAAATAGGTTTGTTACTAGAAAACATTGTTGTAAGACCTGGGTGTCAAATATGTCAAAATAAAAAAAGGTAATCTTCCGTTTGTGTATATAAGTCGTTGTCTTTACACCTTCCCTTTTCATTTTATCATGTGCACACTTACGGTTCAAAAATCCATCCAATTGTTAAAAGAAATGGAATATTGGGCTTTAGTCATAAATCCTCAGGATTGTTTTGGGGATACCTGGGGTTATCATCATTATGAACAATTGAGACAATATGCTGAACAGTTGTATTGGACAGGGTTCATACATATTTATTTCACACTTGTCCCGAAAGCCATATAAGAGATCGTGTTAGTGAAAGTTTTATCAAGGAGGTTCCTAACCTATGGGGGCTCATTTGTGTATGTACTAAAACCAACTAACATTATGATACGAACCCCTACTCGAATTCCGAAAACGGGCGCCTCCGGTTCGGGCAAAATTTATTTTACGCAACATTTATTACGTCAACTTCAACGAGTCTGCCCCCTAATCAACGTTATTGTTATGGCTCGTATCAGCCTTTGTTTGATGAGATGAAAAAACAAGATGGGGTTCATTTTCGTGAAGGGGTGGCTACGTTAGACGATCTTAAAACGTGGTTTACGCCTACGCAAAGGGGTCTGTTAGTGATCGATGATTTGATGCGTCCTTGCGGGAATGATGAGTTGGTAGTGGATATTTTTTTACTAAACATTCACATCATTCAAACATTACGGTCTGTTATTTGATCCAAGATCTTTTTCCGGCCGGTAAATATGCTAAAACCATGAATCGAAATACCCCTTATATGGCAGTCTTTAAAAATCCACGAGACAAAACAGGTATAAGAACGGTCTTACTGCAAGCATTTCCCAGTTTTTGGCAAGAAGCGTTGACGTTGTTTCAAGAAGCGACACAGCAACCTTTTGGTTATTTCTGGCTTGATTTGCATCCAGCCTTGGACGATCGCTATCGGTTGTGGACCAATAATATCTTAGACAAGGATTTTCCCGCCATTGTTTATGAACAAATACATGTCTGCATTACATGTCTCTTCATTGAATGGAACTATTCGCACAATCCAAGCCCCTAAAGAGATGTTGTTTGAATTGGAAAAGTAGTTTCTTTATTACCATCGTCAATATTGGTGTCGCAAACATTATCAACATTTTAAGAAAATCAACGCCTGTTTTAATGGAATGGCTTTGTTACTAACCTTGTGTGGTGTGATTACTAGCAATAATTTAGCGTTGAGTTGGTTGGTGACATTGCTGACAACCCTTGGAGTAAAACTGTGAAAGGTTTGAACCCAGGAGTCATTTCAAAAGGTTGAGTTTGATCGTCCGGGTGAACGTAGTCCTGAATAGGACTGTTGTTGTTGACAGTGACTGTCAACAACAACTGAATTGACAGGATTTTGAATGAAACAACAAACCGTGGAAGATCTAATCACGGATTTTGCGCCTTGTAAGAGGACGAGGTTTCGCTACCGCTGCAACTATGGCGACTGCGTTACCCGTGATCTTGAAAGGAGTTCGGTTAGGTCTCAAACATGCACCTAAAGTGGTAGCGTGTGTAAAACTTGCGAAAAAAGTAAAGAGAAAACAACAAAAGGGAGGAGCATTGAATCGACGTTAGCCTCGGACTGTCGATAAAATTTTAGAAGGCGCCGCCATGTTTTTAAGCGTACCGTCTCCCTCCTTTGCAAAATTAGACGTTTTATTAGGAAAAAAAAGCTATAAAAGGGATCCGAGATAATGTCCGCCACTATAAACGTTAAACATGCATCCACCTCAGAGACAACGTCCTTTTCTACAAAGTTTACGCGAAAAAAATGATCATCTTAGACAAGAACGCTTACAACATGCAAATGCAGATCAAATTAATGCATTTAGTGTACTAGCGTTAAATCTGCTAAAAGGCAACATCCCTATGCGTCACTATACCAAAAAGCAGTTACAACCTTTTGCCACTATATTACACACGTTGGGTAAACGGAGTCAATAAAAGCTCGTCGCACTCTCTTGATGAATCAAATAGGTCGTGGCTTCTGGGCAGGACTGAAAACCACATGTATAACATGTGTCAAACAATAGAGTCCATATTATATGTCGTCAACATTTTATTGAAAAAAGACGGAGACATGTTTCCAGATACAAACGATGGAGCAAGAAATTCAAATTATTTTGACTGTGTTGAAACGGTTATTGATGGTGCTAACTATAGAATGTCAGCGCTGTTGCATATTCAACCATGTTTTAACATCACTAGCTCGTATTCAAAACACCGCGCAAACTTTGGAAGCGCATGTATGGAACATTGTCACAGTGTGTTGAACAAGATTGGACTTGCCCGCGATGACGTAATAGATTTTCCAAACGTATATTAACCCGTTCATGAAAGCCAAAGCAAACAAAGTGGTGGATAAAATGCCGAGGGGTCAAAACAACGGAAGTGGAGGAATAAGGGATGGCTAATCTCATCAAATTGTTACAGGAATCAAACGCTCAAGTTAACGCACAAAGAGTCTTGATTGCCTGTCAGGAAAAACCCACTAACACATCACAGCAACAATTGATTGACATGACAAAGCAACACGACCTCTTTCGCAATAAAATGCTGTGTTCTAGCTGTCGTAATTATTTGTCCTTACCGTACTGGATTGAAACAACATGAGTTTTGAAAAAAAGTGTTTGGTCAGCCCGTCCGAGTTGGACGCTCTGATTCAAAAACATGAACAATCCTTATCGGAGAACAATATCATTACGAAAGTAGCCCAGGAAGTGGCCAAGCGTGAAGCGATCCTTAATTACCTGATGGTTTAAAAGCGACGATGGTAGGTGATTTACGTCAAAAAGTAGGTACTTGGACACAAAAAGCGCGTTACCTCTCAGTTTGTAGGAGAATCAAGTCAATGATTTAAGTTCAATTTAGTTAAAAAATTAGTCAAGAAAGAACCTGTTACTCCTAGTTCCGTTGCGTCATCCCTGCCGCTATCGCCTATCACGCCACCATCCTCTGTGGTTAAACCAAGTACGTCTTCTCTCAAAAAACCTATTAACTCAAGCTCACACTGGCAAGCATTCATTTCACACCTGCCTCCACTGTGACCGGTAAAAAACGCGTATTGCCTTCAGTTCCATCCTCCAAGAAAATAAAAGCAGCTTATATTTGGGAACCTTGGAACAACACCCCATTGAAACGCATATTGAATTATGACGAGCAAACGAAAAGTACACGCAAGACGCGGGCGACGAAAAAACCGTATCACACGACAGCGCGGTAGAGGATTGGATATTCAGAAACTTTTAGCTAAAACGGGCAGAGAGTTTCATTTGTCAGGCGGATATCAATTCGTGGGGCCTGGTACTCAACTGCAAAAAAGACTGGCTTTAGGATCCCAGTACAATTGGGGAGTATTTTGGATTGGCCAAATGAACCATTCTCCCTCCCACAGAATTGTATCATCCTGTGTTACCTTATCGCGAACAAGGTAAACTGACCTTCCCGCTCTGCCGGCGTGCAAGAAGAAATGGCGAAACCGCTCAACGAGAAACTAGCGGCGTGCCATCACACGGAAGCTTATTATGCAAATGAGGGGATCCTGCTCGAAGCAGACAAGATGGAATACAATCTTAGATTAAGAAGTGTGGTGAAGATTTCTTTGAACAACATGTGGGGGGAAGTTGGGATAAGCCCTGAACAAGACCCGAATCAAAGATTTCACCGAATACCGCAAGCTGACGGAGTTTTTGGACTCGGATGAAATCGATGTCGGATCGATTAATGTGGTGACGGACGATGTGGTGGAAGTCTACTTCAAGAAAACAGACGGAGATGATTTGCCAGCGGTGTATGTCAATATTTTCGTGGCTTGTTTCACCACCTGGTGGGCGCGATTACATCTCTATGAAGCCTTAGAATTATCGCAAGAACGCTGTCTGTATTTTGACACGGACTCAGTTATGTTTGTCAGCGAACCGGGTCAACCCAATCCTCAGCTCGGTCAATCCTCGGGAGAATAGGCAGTAGGAAGTAGGCTCGATGGAGATGACTACATTGCAGAATTGTCTCCGGAGGGCCCAAGAATTATGGGTACACGACTAAAAAAGGGAAGTTTGTGGTAAAGTGCGCGGATTTTTATGAACAGTGAAGGACACGAACAGTTAAATTATGACGTAATGAAGAAGAACTTGTTGGCAGAAGTGCGACACCCACTGGAACAGCCGCGTGAAACCCAAGTGGTGAAAACCTATCAGATTGAACGAGATGCGAAGCGCTACGAGCTGTACACGTTTCCTCAGTACAAAAATTATAGATTGGTCTTTAATAAGCGCATGGTAGACCCGAAGACGTTCAAGACGTATCCGTATGGCTATTTTGATTCAGATCAATGAGCATTATTGCCTTTGCTTTTACTTGAGTAAACATGTTTGAGAATATACTTTATTCGACTGAAAAATGACTTTGCTTCCTTGCTTTGGATTATAAATTTATAGATAGGATTGATTACTTTTTCATTGTTTAAATTCAAAGACACTTGTTTGGTAAGTCGAGGAAATTAGCATGTTTTACCTGAGTGATTTTTTGCTTGCTAAAGTGAACAGCTTGCGCTAAAGTAAAGCTTTGCTGGAGAATATACTTTGTCAGCGTGAATAAGTGTTGTCGTTTCAAAATTGCTCTCCTTGGTGTGGAAAAGGTCTCAAGCGTGACAAGCGGGAATACTAACGAGAATTTTATACTAATTTTCCTAAGTGAAATTAATTCAGAATTAGTCGTGCGCATGCGTTGTTCGAAAAGGATGACTGTTTATGTTTGTTCCACATTTCTGCTATGGACGATTTGTTGACTAATATAAACCTGTTCTACCCTCACTAACTATTGAATGACTTTTCGAACATAGGTTTCCGTTTTTGTTCCAATTAGCACACGAACCCTCACCCGACTTTAGCTTGAAGAAAAACCCTAACTCACACTATAACACGAACCTTAATATTAAGTATGCGAATCGCACGAGATTCTTGATCACGTGACACACCTCCGCACGCGATCCCACGCGTATGATTCGGGTCCAGGCTCCACTCACTCTGGTCCAAACCCTCACTCGGTCCCAAACTCGGACCCAGGACCGCTCGGACAAAACTGTAAGAATCCGCGCATACCCTACATACATATACATCAATATCGGGGATGGAGGTATAATTCGCACTGTTACCGTCAAAACCAGTAAAATATGCATTCAAAGTCCCATATTATCCGGCTGATATTTACATTTTTACGTGAATTAATATATGGTGAAATGGTACCCCAAAATTTCCTCTGATTTCATTGCGTTTCTTTGCATAATTTAGTGAAACGCTTTTTCACGGCCTTATAGTGCTGAACCTGAAACTGGGAATTGGAATATGTTCGATCAATCTTGGTCTCTTGAATTGTTAATACATCGAACACTCGCTGATCGAGCCATTCCTTAACCTCTACAAATTTGCTTTGCAGACTGTTTATATTGTAAGAAGCGATGATAAATTCCTTGCGATACTCCTTCCTCAAAAATTAAAATTCTTCCCGCTCATCCGCCACTTGTTCTGATACTTCAGAAACAGCAGCCAGTTTTAAAATTTCCGCCTGCGAAGAGTTCAATGATGCGGAGTGAAATGGAAGTATAAAGCAAGCATAAATTTCAAATAACATGATTGACAGGTCCAACTTTTGTTACCAGAAACCATGAGCAAATGTTTCTTGACTGTAATTCCACCACATTTATTGTGAAATTTGAATTTGAGTCGACAATTGCTCTTTTGCCGTGTACAGAGGGGTTCTTCACAGGTCCTGGGTTCGGATGAATACAGTCGAGTGGAATTTCACATGGATTACAACCAGCATCTCGGTTTGGACGGTAATGGATTACACAACTAAAAAACTTTTTTCTCAGCCTACAGGTGGCTGTTATATTGCAATTTCTTGTTCCGGTTGAACACCTAACCTCGCATACGAGAAAGAAAAGGACAAAAAGCCGGAGCGACCAAATGAGGCGACCGGCCGCCATGATAGTTTATAGTTCTACTATTAAAGGGTCATAAAGTTGATTTCTCGTGTCTTAAGAAACGTGTCTGGTTTTATTGCTAGCAATTATTAGTCGTTTGTTTTAATTGATCTTCGTTAAGTTATTAATTGTTCTTTGTTTTTATAGTAATACGTCAAGGTCCTCACTTGGGGTTTTTACCTATACCTATACCTAAATCCGGTTAAGTTTGCTGAAGCATAACTACTCCCGGAATTATCGGATTTTCCGTACAAATGGTCTGAGCGCTCCTCGTGTTCTTCCTGACAAGAAGATTTTAGAAGTAATTGTTAATTCCGTCCTACAAGACCGACCCATCAAAATCATCCTCAGTGAAGTGATTCATATCAATAAAGTATCATGCACTTACCCATATTGTATCTTCAGAGTCCAGCACCAGAGTGTAATTATCCAGAATATCAGTTCGATTGTTTATTATATCAATGGCCATTTTCATCGCTGTAAAATGTCCGTATCTGTCATCTCTTAGGAATGGAACAAACGCTCCAATGTGAATACGTCTTTTTTCCTGCACAGGAAGAGTAGAACTATGATTCTGTGGACAAGAATGCATCTCAGTGACATTAAAGCATGCTTTTTCATTCTCATGTTGAGAACAGTTGTCGAATTTCCACGCATCCTGTACGCCATTTTCCTTTACTGTTTTATTCCAGCAGCGGAAGCCACTTGAGTTTACGGTCTTTTCACAGCAGAACTGTGTATTCGTTCCAATGTATAAACGACAAAATACAGTTTGAACCAAAATTGCGAAACATGTTAGACCAACAGAGACCCTTGTTAACTTCTTGAACTTCATCCCTGGAGAATGAAAAAGGAACCCAAACGTGAAAAAAATTGGGAGGCAAAAATCTGGCATTCTATAATGCAAAGACCATTTAAGATGTGCCCTTTTAAAATCAAACACGACAAGCCCTTCTGTACTTTAATACTCAGAAAAAAACGACCTTTTCACTTTGTTAGGATCCAATATAAGAAACCCTTTCACCTGGTTCATTTCTATCGTGATGTTTTTTAAACCTTTCATTGAATTTGTTTACTTCCGTTAAAAAAAAAAATGGAAAAAAAGTGGGAGAAAGAAAAAATCTGATTTTATATTTTTATGCTCTTTACCCCTGCAAATAAAATTGGGTAGTGTATCTGTCGATGTTTTATTTTCCAACTACGATAAGGTCACCCCTTTGTGAGATTTAACTCCTAGGACGCGGCGCATAAAAACGTTACAGACGTAGCACAGAAAAAACGTACGAGAAAAAACTCATGAAAAGTATTTCGTTTGCTATTTTTTACATTCATATTTACGCCAACTATCATAAGATTTAACCAGGCCTAACAGCGAAGCTCCCTTGAAATACTAACTTTCACTTCGAACAAAAAACTTTAAAACAAGCGCAAATCTTACTGTTACTTCTATTCTAAATTTTGATATACGGGCACATTTTCCATACTACAGGAATCAGAATAGGAAATAACTTACTTGTTTTTTTTTGGCAATCAAAGGAACTCAAGAATTTGCGATCCTTAACGAACAGCTTAATCGACAACGTGACTTCTCTCCTTTATTTGATAAACTTTTGCTTCGCGTAAAAAACACACGAAGAAGATGGGACAGTCTCATAACTGCTCTAAATATACTGACAATAATACTACGTATACACAACCTAGATGCTAAGACGTTTTCTGTTGGGGTGTCCCCGTTATAGTGAACTAGATTATCGTTCAGATTAATCAACTTTTTCATTAACAGTCAATCCTGGCCACTAGAGTGGACTGAATGCAGTATCGTGACCCCTGTTTTAAGAAAGATGCTGATACAAACAAAGCTAACTATCGTCCCATATTAATTTTACTGCTATGTTCAAAGTGTCCGAGAGAATTATGTATAAATGATAAAGTACACTATGGCATTCTAAGTCATCTTTCGTTGAATACTTCAGCATTTTTAAAGCACCATTCTTGCTGTTCTGCTCTCATGAAAATATCTGAGGACTGGAGGAGATTTCTAGACAACAGGGAAGCGGCTGCTGCAGTTGCCATAGGTCTTAGCAAAGCATTTGACTCAATCGATCAAATTCTACTGCTGGCTTAACTTAATGCATGTTTTCTCCTCATGAGCCTTGCAGTTGATTTCCTCTTTCCTGACGGTCGTAAACAGAAATTAAAGTTCAAGGGACATGTTCTAGTTATAGAGACAATAAAGTGGGTGTAGCTCAGGGTTCCTTTATTGGGCCTCTTCTGTTTAACATTTTAATTAACGATTTTAAAATTTTCGTTCCTCATATGTCTTTATTAAGACTCTACTCAGATGATACAACAGGATATCACTCTGATACCTCCCCTGCTGTACTGCAGTTTGTTGTAAACTCTGAGCTTAGCTTATTGTCATTCTGGTTTGATCAGAATCGTTTCCTCGTTGTTAATAATGACAAGACCCAGGCAGGCGCTGACCTTGGGGCCATGCTTGTACAACAACGACATTGTTGTAAACGGTGTTAAAGTAGAGACTCAAGAATCCATTGAAATTCTTGGTGTTACTCTGGATAAAAACTTTTAAGGATTATATATCAGGGCAACTCAAGGAAGCTTACACTAAATCTGCAGCACCAAGTCGCATCAGGCTTTCTGTCTAGCCTCCCCGCAGACGTCCTTTGGGGTTCGTTCGTCACGCATTTAATATTTCTCCCCCACGAACCCCAAAGGACGTCTGCGGGGAGGAGAGCTTCTTGTCCCAATTTATCTTGATTTATATCTTACCTGAAAGACTGGCAAAAGATTTGTAGGGTAAATGAAGTTTCATCCATAATAATAATAATAACTTTATTTATATAGCGCTCATATCCTGAGCTCACGGGGCTTTACAATGTAAAAAAGGGGAAAATGAAATACTTAAAAACATATCACAAGCATGAAATCTATTTACAATCATTATATTACAGGTCTTAAAATCGTAAAGTTTGCAAAAATAATGACCCACTCTCTAAAAGTTGCCTAAAAAGATATGTTTTCAATTCTCTCTTAAAACCAGTTAAAGATGGTGGCTTACGCAAATCTAATGGTAGTGAATTCCACAGTTTAGGGGCACACACTGAGAAAGCCTTGTCCCCATAAGTTTTCGTGATTGATCGAGGTTGGTCTAACAGCTGCTTAGATGCGGACCGCAAAGGGGCACCACGGGGCTTCATATTAAGTCCGCTTTTGTCTCTTATTTACATTTGGAAACGCTGGCTTGTCGTCTACGTGTGGACGAACGAAAACGGAGATTTTCGAATACGATAATGTCATACATCATATACGACTAGCACTAGGCCTAGTCAAGCGTCGAATTTCACATGTGCCGAACTTATTCCTATTTTAGTCGACCAAAATAGTTAAATACGGCATTTGATTCAAACGTCGAATTTAACTCTCTGAACTCTGTCGAGTCTAACTCTGTTCGTTGTCAATATTCCCAGTAATGTAATAAAAATTTACTAAAATTCATGCTTTAAGTTCGGCTCATGTGAAATGCGACGTTTGAATCAAAAGTCGAACCTAAGTCGAATCTTCGACAGTTTCAGTCGCAGATACGGCAAACGCCGCATTTAATTTAATTGATTCAAACGTCGCAATTCACATGCAGTTAACTCTCGCGTTAAGTCCGGCACATGTGAAATTCGACGTTTGAACTGGGCCTTTCACATGCTCTGTGATTCCATCGTTTTAGCGTTGTCATGTTGACGGGCGAAGAAGATTCTAATACGCTACCTGTGGATGCGTATTATCTCGAATACGGAGGTAAATTAAAAATCTCCGTTTTCAAAAGATCCGGATACGTGCACGTGTGGACGGGGCCTAAGATTTCATTTTTTCTCATGGTCATACCATCATTATATTCCTGATTTCAAGGTTTTGCGAATATTTTGTCACATTTAGGGGAGAGCATCAATCAGCGACAAAATTAGTTGAGACACTTCACCCTAAAGGGCTTTCCAGAGGGGAAAATAAAGCTTTTCCTCCCTCATCCCCTCCATGCAATGTTTTGCCGCTGTTCGAGCTACCTGCAGAAAACAACAAAAACAAAACCTTTTGAATGAAGGGGAGTTGGAGGGGTGTGGATTCTTTTGTTCTCTGTAGTTACCCTATTGAGTACAACAATTTTATCGCCGATTGATTATTTCCCTTCACAGTGTTGCAAGTTGTGTTCAAAAATGTACTTGAAACCAGCAACAGGGTTGTATTTGATTCATTGTCCCACATATACTGTTTTTCAGAAGTTGACTGGAGTCTGTGTAGACCGATTCTTAGACGTCCGAGAGAAGTGAAGGGACCGCGAACGACCTCGGGCGTTTCTCATTCGTGTGTCAGCGAATGATTCCTGATTTGTTTCGCGCTCTGTACTTTTGAAGATCTTCGCATTTTTATTAAGGTCGTTTCCCTCGTTATTTTCGGGAAGTTTTTTCTAAATTCTTTTATCTAAAGCCTACAGTTTTCATCCTAAAACAAGATAATTTCTTTTTTGAATGATCACGGTTGGTACTCTCGAACTGTTTTTGCTTCGTGGACTTTCAGTGTCTCTGCTTGTATTATAGGAGAGTATTCAGTTCGCTTTGAGACATTTTAAAAATGTTGAAAAGTAAACATTCCGTGTTGCGCATTAAACCCATTACCTGACATAAATGAAAAAATACGTGATCTGCCGGCCAAAGGCATTTTACTTATAAACGACAACAAGCATCAAGCTATTCCATCGTTTCTCATTTTAAGCAACTATTGAAACATTTTTTTGTTTGAATCTTAAATTTTCGTTGCTTTTACGTAATTTATAGCTCGGTAACGTCCGTATCAACTGGAGCACCACTTTTAGGGGTTGGCTAAATTTATATACTAGCCATTTTGATTCTTTAATGTAACTGTGTTACTGTAGACTCGACACAGCAATAAACTTTCAGTATTCTTTGCTTTCTTTATTGTTACGGTCTGCGAGTAAAAAGAAAATTGTTATCGCAAACTTAGCTGGTTAAAGCTAGACTTAGCAGGATAAATTATGCAAGTTAAGTTGAAGATATTCTTCTTGTTCTTTCTTTCTAGCTTTTTTCCGGTAAAATAATATAATTATTTGTTTTTATTTAACAAATAATTATACAAATAATTATATAATTTTACCGGAAAAAAAGCTAGAAAGAAAGAACAAGAAGCATATCTTCAACTTGATATGCATAATTTAACCAAAATATGTGTTCTACTCATGTATTGACCATTTTCACGCTAACCATAATACAGTGATACACCTACACTCTTTTTTTCTATAAGAATATATTTTATAAAAATATCGTGGCTGAAATTTGCAAAATTTTAAGAATATTTTAAGAATAAACCCGAGGCTGAGATTTCGAAAAGAATGATTATTTTGAGGGATGAAAATCTGAAAAATATGTTTTTAACTTAACCGTATCAAATTATTGCTTCCTCTCATATGGCAAAACTACCCAAGAAAACGAAGAAACCTGCATTAGTTATAGCTAAATGTTCAGTGCTAATGACAGTTCAATAAACGGTACATGATACAGCAGGAAAAAAAAATGAACAAACCGCCAAAAGTATATGATAAATTCTCTCTTTTTCAATTATAATTCAAGAATAATACAAGAATATTTTCAGGCTAAAATCAGCAGAAAAATAAGAATATTCAGCCTGGCCCGAAAAAACAACATTCTTATATATAAAAAAGGGTGTAGTTTAGATATCAAAATTTGTCATAACCATTGTCTTTAATTTCTTTTGGGACGGCTGCAATATGCAGGAGAACTTTGTAACAATGGCTATGCAAAGTTTTGGCGGGTAAACAAGGTGCATCATGGACAATGTGAAAACTGTGAAAGGGCAGCAGCAATGTCTGTCTATGAATCAATGATAGCAAACAGCTACTACGTTGACAAGCTGATGTCCGCCTTAAGAGTATTCACCAAGTTAATACAGAATAAATTAAGGCAAACTATAAGCCAGGGCTCACCTTCACGGAGAAACCGAAGGAAAAATAACAGGCAAACAAAACAACCAGCCAAAACAGGTCTTCTGACTGATAAAAATGCGATTTACTGCCAGTCTTAAACGTCTCTGGGTACTCAATTTTTAGGTTGGTAATTTATGCTATGCCCACACTTTACCGCGCATAGGTCATTGCGCTCGAGCGAAAACCATATCGCATGGTATTGTTAACACATAAGAAGGGTGATTTCAGAGCGGTTTCTGTAATAGAGAAAAGCTTCGCCGCGCCGATTTGAAAGTATATCGTCACATATCAGATAGGTTTCTGTCCTACTCGTAGCAGTGTAAACAGGTGTCCATACTGGGACATAGTGTTTTTCATGTCGACATCGCAAACATCCGGTAAAGAGTGTAGACATGTAATTTGCTATTAAGGTGAAAAGGTGATGTTCGCCTTCTAATAAAAAGTTCACCATGCTGTTACAGAATAAAGCAGGACGAAGCTTAAGTCAGGGTTCACCTTTAAGAAGAAACGAAACGGGGAAAATGAAAACAAAGAAATCAACCAACTATGATCAGTATTTTGGTCTTTCAAAAAGAATGCGATTTTCTGCCAAACTTGGGAACAACATGAGATCCTATCTGCGCATCTTAACCGTCTTTAGGCTCCACATGGTTAAGATTCTCAAAAGGCCGGATCGGTTTATCAATTTTTCGCGTTCATTTGGAGCCCTCCTATTAATATTGCTCGGCCAAAAGTAAGAATAGGACTGTTGTAAAAACATGCAGTTTCTTTAAGAATTTTAAAAATTGTTTGAAATTTTCCGTACGTGTTTATAGTGGCTATTAAGCAGATTTCCTCTGTAATAAATATCCAAAGTTTGCAGTTGAAAGCACAACCACTGGGTCTTTTATCCCCGCGGTCAAATCCTCCACTAAAAATTTTTGTTGACTAGAAATATGATTAGGAAACTTCAGCCATTTCAAACAACTTCCTTTTGTTTGTTGTTCAAACTAAGCATGAAAATTGGTCGCTGGATTTAGGTTTTCTAACTTTTGGTCTAGACGAAAGTCTGAAATAGCCACGGGGTTTATTTTAAATACGGCCATCATTTAAAATGTTGCTGTTGTAAAATAACTGAATAGAAAATATTTTACTGAGAGTTGTTTCTTGGCATAAGTATTCGCCATTGGCACATTTATACCTTGTTTGCTCCCCAAATTTTGCAAAAGCTTTGTTGTTAATTTCTCCTAGGTATTATTAGTGGTCCTATACGAAATTGAAGACCTTGCTTAGATGCAAAATTTGTGGCCGGGGGCAAACAAGATTCACTAAGATAAGAGATAGGCAAATTGCGAATGAGGACGACATTAACTCTATTTTTATTCTCTTAACGTTTCAGACAGTCTTAGTTATTTTGTCTATGCGTTTTATCTACGCGGGGCAGGCATCTTAGCTTAATGAAAATATGAATACCAGGTTACTAACCTTGAAAAAAGCGTGTTGTTATAACTGCTTCGCGAACTTTAGTGGTCTTAGTGATAAGTGAGCTACGTCTCGCTTGTACATTATTTAGATTAATACACCTGCAACCAAACCTAAAATAGTTTTTACATAATTCTGTCTGTACTGTTGAGAATTGATGGACACAACGTCCCGTTTTCCCCGTTAAGCTTATCACCTGGCAGGAAAAGAAAAATACGTGAACGAGACAGCGAACGGGCTTCACTCATTCGTTTTGTTTTATTCCTGAACGGCACTTCCGGTATGGTGGCCGACAACTGCCACTCGTCAAAACGACATAAATTTGTTAATTTTAGATTGAACTTTTAATTATTTTGTCTTGAAAATAAAGCGAAAGTAAAATGTGAACTGATTTTGTTTTTTATTGAACTGGAAATAGATTCTTTTTTTTAAACAAAACAAAACATGTTTATTATGAAATGAAAATAAAAATAAAAGTGAAATAAAAGCAAAAGTAAAACTAATTTGCTCACGGCCGGGAATTGCCTTTCAAGACAAAAAAAGTAAAATTAATTTGTTCACGGCGGGGAACTGTCCTTCAAAACAGAAAAAGGAAAAATAATATGTTCATGGCCGAGAACTGCCGCTCGAAAAAAAAAAAGAAACCTGAGACTTTTGGCGGGAGACATAGTCTTCGTCGCAGCCTAATGTTCCCTGTCCCTACGCGGCTGCTTTGTTTACTAGAGTATTGACAGGCGTAAAACGTAGCCTTAAACGGCGGAGATTTTTCCTTCTTTTGATTGTTTTCTTTCTTGTTCTTAGGTGATGCAGTGTATGGGGTTTTATATTTAAAATCTTATCTTGGTAGCTCTGAGTCTCACTAACATTTTAATAGAGGTCATGAAGGAGGGTGTGGAAGGGGGTTCCTCGCCGCATTCCCGCTACTTTTTCATGTTAATCCTGCATCCCGCACTTGTTTTTTTCGCTTTTCCGGATCCCGTTTTTTGCTTCCAAAAAACATACGTTAGAAAAGACTTAGTTTCCTTCAAAAGCTTATGTAAGATTAAGATTGGCCCTTGCGATGCCAAGGCCATTCCATAAAGCAAATCGCTTTTTATATCTCGATACAACGATGGAGCACCATATAACCATGATAGGTCGTCTTGCAAGTGTGCCTACTGTAGTTACTATCATATAGTTAGCACAGGTTTCCATGGATGTATGTGTCAAACTCATATTGACATATTTCTTTAACGCCCTAAAGATTTTAAACTAATTCTGGAATCCTTCCTACAGCTCTTTGTGTTCGTTGTGTACCGGAATAAAAAATTCTTCTTTGTGGGTCGCTGTGTTACTTTCTGTGCTAGCCCGGTTCTAAGTGTTTACACAATGGAGAGTGGCGCAAGAGCGGAGGAGAAAAAAGAGGGAAAAAGGAAGAGGGAGAGAAAAGGATTTCTTCCCCCTCTTTCCCTGCCCTCAACACTTTTTTTCTGCTCGCTTTTCTTTGCACCGTCCCCACTATCTGAACACCCGGAACAGGCTTTTCTGGCGCCAGCAGACTCGGCTGTGGCCCGGTAAGAGAGAAGGACACCAAAACCGTTGAATGTCTCAAGGTAACCTGCGATCAGGCGTTTTTTTTTGTAAGAATAGAAGGAAAATTTTCATTTACTGGTATACTTTGCACTTTATGCACTTTCCTGGCATCTGGTTGAAACAATGGGTCTTCCGTCCGGCCCGCTCGTCTGTTCACTACTTCACCATTTCAGATAGACAGTCATTAACCAGATCGCTTAGTATATAGTTTGCCTAGTTGATAGGAGATACAACTGTACGCTCGCTTTGTTAAATCGCATTTGCCGCTAGAACAAAGAGTCGTCATGTTTCTCGCATTCCCAACAGAGAGGGAAAAATCCCGCTTTGATGTATCCCGCTTCCAGGGTAGAAGTCAAATCCCGTTTCCCGCTAAGATATTTTGCGTTTTCTCTAATCCCGCATCGTATTTTGGTTAAATCCCGGATCCCGAAAATACCCAGGGTTCTCTTCTACGGAAAGAGAACCTTGGAACCGTTGCTATTAAGGTCACGCTTACACTACAGTGGAACCTCGATTTAACGAACCTCTATATAACGAAGTCCTTGGTCTAACGAACGATTTTCTTCCGCCCAGCCAAAATTACAATAAAATGTATGGAACAGAACCTCGATTTAACGAAATCCTCGTTACAACGAACACAATCCAGTAGAGCAATGGCGAAATATACCTTGATATAACCAGGAGTCTATGATATAAAGAATAAATGTCAGCATGTGATAAAAGATGAATTCCAAACAGAACAACAAGGATAAAATTTATGTGTACAGTAGTTTAAGCAGTCCTGTTTGCCTGTTCTTGAGTTTCTAGTGCCGTAGCTATATGCAAGCTCGGTACTGAGAATGGACCTTGTCACGGTGTTCGACGTCATCTTGACGAGTAGGCAAGTGTAAAGAGTAAAATGTAGCCGTTAATTAATGGCCAAATTTTTGATTAGTAAGGAGTAAAATTTAGCCGTTAATTAGTATAGGTAATAGCATGATTTGTAGTGATATTTGGCATAATTACCACGAGTGATATTTCAAAATTGTTATACGTAATTTCACGAGCCGTTAGGCGAGTGAAATTTGAGACAATTTTGAAATATCACGAGTGGTATTTATGCCAAATATCACGTACAAATCATGCTGTTATTTGTTTATACTACTACCCGCAAAAGGTCTGTAATTTTCACATGTAGGTATTTCAAATTAAGCTGAAATACCACTGCTCTAAACCAATCAAATTGCAGTAATTTCTCATGTAGTAGTATAATGCTGAAAACATATGAGGGCGTTACATGCGCTAGAAGACCTTGAACCACTTTTTAAAATTTTCCATACAATTGTCTGTAAACATTTCCCGGGAAAATTTGCAGACAAATATATGGAAAAGCTAAAGTAAGCGTCTGGAGAAATTTAAGCGCAGTAACGGCCCCAAAAATCTTTTAGTAAGATCCTTTGCTGTGTAGCTTTAGTTTACAATTCATATTTTTTCAGAACAGCCGTTTTACCGAAATTATTCGACATTAGATTCTCATGCAAACACTGTAATTTCTCACGCGTTTGCCGGCTATCTTTGATACAAGGAACAGGAAAACGGGGAATCTTTAAAAGCGGGAATCTTTAAAACGGGGAATCCTTAAAAGGGGGAATCTTTAAAAGCGGGAATCTTTAAAAGCGGGAATCTTTAAAAGCGGGAATCTTTAAAAGTGGGAATCTAAAAGTGGGAATCTTTAAAATCGGGAATCTTTAAAAGCGGGAATCTTTAAAATAGGGTATCTTTAAAAGCGGGAGTCTTTAAATATTTATAACAAAAGGACACTGTTTGTTAATTGGACTAATGTCAGCTTTATTAATCTTCGAAGCTCATTAAGCACATTTTATTGAATTCGAGAAAACCCATTTTATGAGGGATTTGTTTTTCAAACCAGGACAACATGAAGGAAAGTGAATTACAAATTTGAAACAACGACAACATAAATATTATTTCAAATATCATCTATGACAAGTAAAAAATAATAATAATAATATAATAATGACGTACCGAAAGACATCTTTCGGGCGACCTTCAATAACAGAAACAGTAATAGTAACAACAGCAATATATGTTTTCCTTTTTGTACATTAAATTGTCCCAAAGATAAAATCAGTTTTAAGTTTTTAACCACTACTATCGAGAACCATATTTACATGGTAAATAAATAGTGACAGGCCATTCAAACATCCCGCAAGCGTGTCGCATGAATGTAATTACTTATCTACATGTAGTGTTAAAGAGATTAAGTACAGTTTGGCTCTATCTAACCAGTATATCTCTTAATGAAATGCCTCTCCTACAAGAAATAATTGGAAGTTCTTTAAACATTTCTTTAAGTTTAGGTTGTGATTCTATAAGGTGCCATTTCTCCATTAAAATGTGTTTAAGGTTAGGCACAGATGGGTTGTATTACGTTACAAAGGGCAATATTTCTTTTTGCACTCTTGTATTATCGTTGAGAGCTTTCTTTCTGTCAGAGAATTTTACTTCCGAGAGTGTTTTGTCAAAAAGGTTGTTCGGGTAGCCTCTCGATCGAAGGCGTAGTTTGAATATTCTTATGTTTTCTACGAAAGTCTCCTCTGAAGAGTTAGTTCTTAGTAGTCTCAGGCCTTCACCTTTTACGAAGCCTTTTTTCAATTTTTGACTCCGGGTGGGTGACAGTGCGTGTGTACTGGAATGTCTCAGTAGGCTTGAAATAAGTACGCGTGTCAAGGATAGATTCCTTTTCAAATCTTGCTCCTTTATAGATGCATGTATCAAGAAAGATGATTTCTTTATCAGAAATATCAGCAGTGAATTTTATTGTAGGGTGATAGTTATTTGCATGTTCAATGAAGTTGTTAATTTCCTCTCTATTAGTGTCCCATAGGGAAAACACGTCATCGATATATCTCTTCCATTACAACGGCCTTGTACTGTGCTCATCGATAATTGCTGTCTCAATCTTAGCCATGAAAATATTAGCAAAGGAGACTGCTGTTTTAGTCCCCATAGCCGTACCATAGGTCTGGAGAAAGTCTTTTCCATTAAATTGGAAGGAGTTTTCTTGTAATATAAGTCTCAGCATTTCTCTAAGATAATGTGTTGTTATGGGGGGTGTTGCCGTGTAGAATGTGTCATATGCATGGCATATGGTCGTGATACTTTCATCTTGCCGTATATTTGTATATAAGCTTATAACATCCATTGAGACAAGGATTGCATTTTGTGGGACTCTCGTTCCTTCAATGAAGTTAATAACTGTGTTGTATCTTTAATGTATGACTGCTGTTCTTTCATTATTGGTTGAAGAAGACTATCAACAAAAGCTGAAATTCTCTCAGTAGGGGAGTCGCATCCTGAGATTATTGGTCGACTTGACAAGTTTTGGGTGTTTTTGTAAGAGTGTAAAAAACTGGAATGCGTGGAGGGTTCGGTGTTTGAGATAACCATTCAAATGTCATTTTATCAATGTGTTTCTTTTGGTAGAGTTCTGTGATAATTTTTCGGACTTTCTTAGAGTTTTCCTCTACCATTGGTTTCTCGAGGGGTCTGAAGTGTTCTTTGACCTCGATTAGTGTCATGCCCTCTTTAATCTTGTCCGTTTTGTTCATTATGACAGTGGTGGTTCCTTTGTCTGCCTTCTTGATATTTATCTCTGAGTTTTCTTTAAGTTGTCTAATAGCTTCGCGTTCTGATTTAGGCATGTTAGGTTTAGGTTTCGTTATCTCAATTTCTGAGAGTTTATTTTTGTCTCCTCAAGATATTCCTCAAGATATTCCCGTTTTTAAAGATTCCCCGTTTTAAAGATTCCCGCTTTTAAAGATTCCCCATTTTAAAGATTCCCGCTTTTAAAGATTCCCCATTTTAAAGATTCCCGCTTTTAAAGATTCCCCGTTTTAAAGATTCCCGCTTTTAAAGATTCGCCGTTTTTAAGATTCTCGCTTTTAAAGATTCCCCATTTTAAAGATTCCCGCTTCTAAAGATTCCCCGTTTTAAAGATTCCCGCTTTTAAAGATTCCCCTTTTTAAAGATTCCCGCTTTTAAAGATTCCCCTTTTTAAAGATTCCCGCTTTTAAAGATTCGCCGTTTTTAAGATTCTCGCTTTTAAAGATTCCCGCTTCTAAAGATTCCCCGTTTTAAAGATTCCCGCTTTTAAAGATTCCCCATTTTAAAGATTCCCGCTTTTAAAGATTCCCCGTTTTAAAGATTCTCGCTTTTAAAGATTCCTGCTTCTAAAGATTCCCCGTTTTAAAGACTCTCGCTTTTAAAGATTCCCCATTTTAAAGATTCCCTGTTCCCCGTAGGCTGGTTTTAAAGATAGCTCGCGTTTGCCTACTCGTCAAGATGGCGTCGAAAACCGTGACAAGGTCTATTGTTCAGATCCAAGAATGCTGAATTTTGTAAATAAATTATTAACTATACTTCGATATAACGAACATTTTGGTTGTTTTTTCGAAAACCATTAAATCGAGGTGTTCGATATAATGAACCCTCGATATAACAAAAAAATTTCCCCAGTCCCTTGGCACTTTGTTAAATCGAGGTTCTACTGTATCATGAGCTTATGAGTCGTGTTTAGCCTTAACGAGGCGCTCATTGGTCCGAGCAGACTAAGCTGTAAAACAGTGGGAAAGGGATGTCTGACAGTTTAAGAGGCTGTCCGCGTAAGAACCGATAAGGCAAATTTTGGTCTATCACGGATTGCGCTGATTTTTTCAGTGGAAGATAACTATCCTATCCCATGAAGAAATATCACATTTATTTGGACCAACTCAATTTTTTCTCTATTTTACAGAAAGGTTTTCTAGGTCACCTAAAACGAGCCAGTTTGCCGTCGGAGATGGTGCGATTTTAAGGAAACTTTAGGGCTCTTGCAAACCTACCTTACGAAGCCGAATAAGCTGATTATTTTACACACAAAAGTTTTAACTCTGATTAATAGTTTCAAGGTTTAATGGTTGCATTCTGAAGAAAGTTGACTGAGATACGATTTTTTTAAAATGACCTTTAATTTGCTTACCAAGAAAAGTAATTTGCATAACTAGAGCTGAACGAAAATTTCGCAAAAGTGGCACCTGACCCAGACTCAAGTCTATGATAAACCAGAAGTACTAAGACCAGTCTACTTCTTAATGCAATAAAATTTGTGGGCACTCTTCTTTGCGTGCTGTACAAAGTTCCGTTAATGTTCCAAAATTCGCCATTTTGACAGCAAAGCTGGAATTGTCACGGTCTGTATCTGGTCGACTAATTTCCACAGCTTTAACGTTTCTAGTTATCACTAACTGTCATTAGACCCTTTAAATGTTGCACTTTCGAAAACATGTGGAGAAAACTTAGTAATCGCTTTTTCTTCCTTTTTTTCTTGTCCGACGATGAACGTGACTTCATTCTCCTTATGCAAATTAGCCTTAGATGCGTCGTTTCAACAACTTGACATGAAACATAATCCTTACATTTCACATTTCTAAGGAGAAAAATAACTCTCCTTTGCACAGAAAAACACGAACCATCACTTAGAATCCGCTTAAGGTCTGTCTTTTCTTTGTTTAACGAGGAAGAAGCAGCTAAATAATATATCATGATTTATGTTTGCGTGGCTCAAAATAATTCAATTACTCAGTGGCCTGTCACGCATTCCTATAAAAGAGGGGCGGTCGATTAGAAAACAATAGCGTTGAATCGATCAATTCTATTATATTATCATCTTTTTTTTAATGATAGTTATTGATAATAATAAAAAATAAGAGTTAACTTGCAAGGTAAGTCCTCTTGTCAGCACAATAAAATTTGTGGGCACTCTTTTTTGCTTATCAGATCTTTGTACACGGCACTATGATAAAAAAAAAAAAAGTGGCCCACACTTTTTCTATCTTAAAAAGTTTTTTTAAGACAAAATCCATGTATAGCTTTGCAAAAGGCAAATTAACTGTAAATTTCAGTCTCATTCAAAGATCTTTAGGGCGTTTATCGGTAGCAGAATGAAACGGGAAAAAAAGTTTCTTTTTTCAGTGAATACACGTAAAAGGGATTATCTCAATTTTTAGTTTTTGTTAGGGTATAACATCCTTATTCCCAAGATGATCTTGTTTTGGTTTCAATCTAATTGAATTATAATGCAACAGGTGCCAGTTTCAAATATAATTATGTCAATGAAATCGCCGAAGAGATCATTTGTGAAAAATGGATTATTCGGCTATCACCCCCCACCCCCTTAGCGAGGGGGTGGGGGGTGGTGTGTACATAGGCTAACACTAAAATGACAATCTGCCCAAGGCACAGACACCTACTTGGCAGGTTTTTGCGAGCGCCAAGGTCTTGTTAGGCTTGATTGTAAGCCGCTGTACTGGAAAATGAACCCCCAAGGGATCGGGAGACGGCGGAAATCGAGCCTAAGGTCTTGTCAATACCCCGGTCACACTCTGGATCATACTGGCAAAATAACTACTGTGACAGGAAATAAGTCAAAGTTTTGCTTTATTATGTAAGTATCATTCTTTTTTCTTCTTCATGCAAAAAATTTCTAAACGTACAGAGATATTCTAATCTCTCCATTTAACATTTTATCTTGCGATGTTTTCTGATGTTCGTTTCCAGTTTATTTGAGCTTGCAAAGGTAGTTTATTAATTTCTATTTTTTGACACCCGTGTATCTTGCTCTAATCAATTGTTACCTATAAAATATTATACATAAAGGTTAATCCGTGTGTAGTAAAAGATAGTTTTCTGATGATTGTTTGAAGAGCATTATAAATAGGGAAAGAAGAAAGAACTTTCTACACGGAGTCAGGATTCAACCTCGTCCCCAGAGCTTTCCCGCCCCTTCCATTTTCTAAGAGGAATGTCCTTGGGAAGTGTGTGAAAAGTATTTCATTCTTGCAATAAAAACAATTTTTTTTAACTTAAACAGTGTTTAAAACAGGTCTCTGGTTTTGGAAAAATTGGTGAGACCTAAAAGTACCAGAATGTTCAGTTCAACTTTATATAGCCGATTTGCCCCTCCTGTCGCAAGAAACGTGAATAAATTTGAAGCCAAAGGGTCGAGAAGAGTACCATTGAGCAGTCAGCAACCACGTCCACACCTTTGCCGGAGAGGTTTATTGGACAAGATTTCTCTGTTTTTCTTGTTTTGGTAACGTTTTCATTAAGTCTTCAAAAATGCCTCCAGATTGCTGTTTTTTTTTTGTATTTATACCCTCTTGAACAATGGGCTCCATCAAAGTGCTCCTCTCATCTCTCTATTTTTAACCTACTTTACCATCCACCTTCTCTCCCTACGGTTTCACCTCTACTTTTACAAGCATTTGTACTTAAAGGGATGAAATTTCTCCTCTGTATATTAATTTCTGAAAAATTAAGTCCCTCTACTACTTTTTCCTTAAGTCTTAAACTTAGTTCTTTTTTCTTTAAGAACCGCCAAATATGCTGTTAAGTTAAGGCTGCAATAAGCGCACTCGCCCTTTCATATACTTCATCTAGTGAAATGCCTACCCTTTCATATACCTAAAGCCTGAAAAAGATACCCCTTTCGGGCGGAGCCTCCCCGTATAGGCCATCATATGGAGTTTCCCCCACCCCCGTTCTAATTCCTTGCTCACCTATTGCCAGCCCATGTTGGACTCTAGGCCCATTTGAGTCAACACCTAAACGTAGTCCTAAGTGTAATTACAACAAGGCAATGGACGAAATAACCAATGTAATGAACTTGAATATAAATTGAACTTGATCTGCTGCAAGAAGACGAGGTGTTCGAAAGGCAAAAGCTTGTTGCAGGAATCGCTGAAGAATAATTGACACCACAACACCCTCAATCAGAAGCTTTCAGCCTATGTGTATGTCAAAGAAAGATCAACCTAGTCAGTTCAACGTGGTAACAGAACCGTAGGGCAACTGCCTCCCCTGGACCTGTTGAGCCAGACAAATCAAGTCTGTTTTCTTTGGACTAAGTTATTTTGATTATAGTGATTTGCAATTGTTTGCCATTTTCATCTTCGAGGTCTATTTTTCGTAGACATATCTCATGACAAGTACTGAAAATAACATTTCGGAGCCTCCAAATTTGAAAATTTTTCTGGGGCAGGACACCCCCAGACCCCCCTACAAGGCTCGTGCCTTCGGCTCTCGCGATAATGCCCCTCGTTACAAAAAACCTAGTTACAGCCCTGGGTAATGCTAAAAAAAAAATGAGTAATGTCACTTTGAAATACCATTCAAATCCACGGAAAGAAAAGGAAAGGAGACCTAATTTACAAACTTTCGTCTTTCATACAAGAGTGCACGTGCTTTTCTCCATCAGCTCAGTAGTAAACATAGACAACATAGGGATCCTTAATTTAGTGTGATTAACAGCCGCAAAAACTTTTGGGATTTAACAGGAGACGGACCGTAAACAAAAAACTATGCCTTTTTCTTTTTTCCAAGTGACTACTTTTTAGCTAATTGTCGTGTATTACACCATGGACCGTCATATTAAACCCTATCCTAGTGACGCCCGGTGATACTGACTCATTAAAACGGTCGTAGAATGAATAAATACAGCAGCACGGTATTTCCCACCCAGTAAAGAATCGCAATTAACAGTGATTAAATTGAATGATTATCAATATCTATCACCTCAAAGAAGATGTAATAAGATAAAAGAACTGATCGATACACGGTCACTCTGGGGGAATGCGTGACGAGCCACACTAATTAAATTATTTTAATTCGCGTAAACATATCTTCTTCTACTTTTTCCTCGTTAAAGAAACAGACTTAAGGGTATTCTAAGTCATATATCGTTCCTGTTTTTCCGTGGAAAGAAGAGATATTTTTCCCTTAAAAATATGAAATGCAAGTATTACATTTCCTGTCAATTTGTTGAAACGACGCATCTAAGGTAATTTGCATACGGAGAATGAAGTCATGTTCATCGTCGAACAAGAAAAAGAACCAAGAAAAAGCGATTACCAAGTTTTCTCCACATGTTTTCGAAAGTGCAACATTTAAAGGGTCTAATGACAGTTAGTGATAACTAGAAACGTTAAAGCTGTGGAAATTAGTCGACCAGATGCAGACCGTTACAATTCCAGCTTTGCTGTCAAAATAGCGAATTTTGGAACATTAACGGAACTTTGTACAGCGCGCAAAGAGGAGTGCCCACAAATTTTATTGCATTAAGAAGTAGACTGGTCTTAGTACTTCTGGTTTATCATAGACTTGAGTCTGGGTCAGGTGCCACTTTTGCGAAATTTTCGTTCAGCTCTAGGTATGCAAATTACTTTTCCTGATAAGCAAATTAAAGGTCATTCTAAAAAAATCGTATCTCAGTCGACTTTCTTCAGAATGCAACCATTAAACCTTGAAACTATTAATCAGAGTTAAAACTTTTGTGTGTAAAATAATCAGCTTATTCGGCTTCGTAAGGTAGGTTTGCAAGAGCCCTAAAGTTTCCTTAAAATCGCACCATCTCCGACGGCAAACTGGCTCGTTTTAGGTGACCTAGAAAACCTTTCTGTAAAATAGAGAAAAAATTGAGTTGGTCCAAATAAATGTGATATTTCTTCATGGGATAGGATAGTTATCTTCCACTGAAAAAATCAGCGCAATCCGTGATAGACCAAAATTTGCCTTATCGGTTCTTACGCGGACAGCCTCTTAAGCTGCCGCGTAGGGCGGGACAGGGAACATTTCCTGCGGGGCCCGGGCGGCTGCGAGGAAGACTACTGTCTCCCGCCAAAAGTCTCAGGTTTTTCATTTTTTGGGAACGGCAGTTCCCGGCCATGAACATATTATTTTTCCTTTTTCTGTGTTGAAGGGCAGTTCCCCGCCATGAAAAAATTAATTTTACTTTTTTTTGTTTTGAATGGCAGTTCTCGGCCATGAACATATTATTTTTCCTTTTTCTGTTTTGAATGGCAGTTCCCGGCCATAAACAAATTAGTTTTACTTTTGCTTTTTTTCACTTTATTGTTATTTTCATTTTGTGAAGATAGGTTTTGCCCTTCCAGCAACAAATCGGGAAATTAAGCGTAAAGAGAACTCGAGCGACTTCGGCGTAAGGACAACAAGGGGGAAAACTAACTCGCAGCTCGCTTGGCAAGCGGGAAAGGAAGTCGTCACTATTCCAAGGTACCGGATCTGCTACAACTGGAAATAGGACAGGACTCAAACTTGGACTTCAACAGTTTAATCTTCAGCTCGTTAACGTAACTTGTACAATCACTTAAATCCGCAATGTAAAATCGTACAAGCATGTAACTCCGGCCCGCAAGGTAAATCGAAAAACAGGAATAATCAGTGCTCTATTTATACTAACCGATCAACTTATTACAACATCACAAAACAAAAGAAAAGAAGGATGAACAAAATCAGCTGAACAGCGAAAACAAATCTGGATAAATTCAGTTTAAAAGTTCATATGTTAAACTAAATAACTCAAAATTAAATGTCAGTCAAGCAAGTGAATTTAGGAAACCTACGAAGATTCAGCAGTAAAGCTGTGCAAAAGAATTCGAGTTTCCTTTGTTCAGGATCCCTCAAAATGTCAAAACTAAAAACTACGAACGGTTGGTATTTGAACAGGCGAAAGATCCAGTTATTCAGTGACTAAGCTGTATATCTATTCAGAAACAAGTTATCCTTTTAAAAGTAAACATTGAAGTAAAATGTGTACAATTTAGGGAACTAAAACAACTCAATGCAAATTCAATGTAAATTACGGCTAAAACAACTTCAAAGGGAACACCCAAAAGCTAGACACGAAACCCGAGGTAAATAAAGAATTCATGGGAAATCTCTCCTTACAATTTCGCAATAAAAATGTTTTGTTTTGTTTTGAAAGTAAAAACAAAATGAATCTATTTCCAGTTCAATGAGCTTGTTTAGCTCTTAGGGGGGAAATTTCTTCAAAAGGAGTTGTGAATTCTTTTTGTATTTAAAATCATTCTGTAACTGAAAGATGATTAAATTTAGTTTTAAGCTTGTTTATGAAAAAGTCAACTAAATAAAATAGCGCAAGACTTAAGCTTAATTTGCATTTGTAAACAAAAACTATTTCACCGGTTTTATCGATAAATTCAAGTCAAAAAGACAAAGCTTTATCTGTTAAAACTTTCAAACCGAACTTCGTCACCTTCTTCGTGCATTTCGGGAACAGCTTGTTGGATTAGTTGTGAAATTTCTTTGTTTGTTACGGCAGAAAACCGAGAAGACATTTTGCTCCCAACTTTATACGCGAGTTCGGCGTCGCTCGCTCGGAGGAACTGGAGGTGAATCAGTGAATAGTGCAGGATATTCACTGATTTAGTAGCCAATCAGAGCGCACGAAAAACACTATCCACTGTTTTAGTATATACTAAAGGATTTTATCAGCTTGAAAATCTATGAATAACGAAAAGAAGCAAGGCTGAAATCTAATTGCCAATATTTCTATGGTAACGGTCTTTCCTCTTCAGGGTCTTACAAAGCCCCCAAAAATCTAAGCCCCCGCCGTAAATTTATCGGTCCTCCGCCCCCAGTAATTAATGCCGGACCACTCCCTTAACTTTTGTGGTCAGTTTATTTTCAGTCAACGTTTTCTCGACGTTGAACGACACGTAAAAATAGGAGTTTTTCTGCAAGTAAAACAAGCCCACTCGAAAACAAAACAGAAGACTGGTTTTTGCGGCAGGGATTAAATTACCGGGCATATGCTGTCCTTCAGGCACTTTGTCCACAATGTTCTGCTTAAAATGTACACCCCTCAATAAAAAAGGCAGCTTACTTGAAGTAAAATGGAAAAGACAAAAATGAAGAAATCGATCCACGAAAGTACTTTATTCTCTCTCTGGTATATAAAGTGCACCTCAAAACAATTATTAACTACTTTATGGTACATGATTCTCAGTATTTCGCTTGTAGAGATGAAGTTGTTCGTAGGGCGAACCAAACATAAGTAGGTAAAGATAAAAGTTCGTGGTACGACATCTTCACTCGTTGATATTAAAGCTCATTCGTCCTCTGCACTCTCTCCATTGTTTTCAGATATATGATAAATGATGGAAGAAGTGCCTGCCAAGTGTGGAGTCTCGGATAAAAGAAAACCAATGTCAAGTTGGGGACAAGATGTTCGAGCAATAAAGTGCTGATTCAGCTGATTTCAGAAAGATGAATTGTTGACATACAAAAAAGGGTGCCAGTAAAACGCGGGGTCGGGGTCGAGGTCTATCTTTTTTCGAAAGAATGCTGTTTTAGGGTAAGGGTTGACACTAACCCTAACACTAACCCTAACCCTAACCCTAAAGCAGCATTCTTTGAAAAAAAAAAAAAAGAAAAAACAAGAAAAACAAATGATAGACCCCGATCCCGATCCCCACCCTCACCCCGACCCGCGTTTTCCTGACACCCATAAAAATATCAACAGTCCATCTCCTATCATGATAAAACAAGTTAAAACAAAACAACTAAACCTGCAGTCCCCACTTTATCAAAGAATTGTTAAAATGGCCACCGGTGTTTACAAAGCTATCCATGGGTACAAAGTCCCTAGACGAATAGGAGAGCTATTGCATGAACGATCAACTAATTATAATCTTAGAGGAAAACACACTCTCGAGCTACCCAAAGTAAATACAACCACCTACGGACTTAAATCGCGGCGTTATACTGCTGCTAAGATTTGGAACGCTCTTCCAGATCAGTTTCGTGCCGCAAAATAATATCGGAACATTTAAGAACTTAATGTCTAAGTTGGATTTCTCAAATTTTACATTTTAATCCCGCAAATACATGTCAATACATCTTGCTTAGTTTTAACATCATTATGTAATAATCTCGTGATCTACTCGTGGTTTAATAATTCTTAACTGTATATATATTTTTTTATATAGTTTTTTATGAGAAATCTTCTCTTTCTATTATTATTTCTAGTCTATTTATTTATTTTCCGTGGCATGTCTGTAAAGTAGCTAATTAGCTAAGAACACTGACCACGTTAAATAAAGGGTATTGCATTGTATTGTAAGTTAATTAATTAATAGTTTATCCTAGCAGTTTGCATAGAACCTAAAACGGTAATGCACGAAAATGACGCATTTAGCCCAGTAAGTTTTAACTCAACTCGTGAGTAGAAACTGTGCGAGAGCATTTTCCATTGATTAAGTAATAAATATATATTTGAGCCGCTCAGTGGTTAAAGATACCAAAATATTAATCCTTCAAAACAAATTAAATTTGGTGTGCGACGAACGCAAACTGCAGACTTGCAGACTGGCTGGTAAACGAAGTAAACCTTGTGATGGAATGCTTTAACAGATTCCCTCTCCCTAAAGTTTAAGTCATTTAAAAGTCTATTTTTTGGATAGGGAGTCTGTTAAAGCATTTCACAACAATTCCTACCTCGTTTACCTGCCAGTCTACAGTCTGCGTTCGCCACATCGACCAACGGTGAATTTTGCTTCAGTTTCTCTTGTAACTTGAGCCTAGGGTACAGCATATAGTACAGCTGATATTCATTGCTACATTGTATGTCTGTCTGGATTTCATACAAGGTGCCTGTACTGAGTCTCTAGACGGCGAAGTCCAAGGGGCAACTACGCACCCTCCCCACCCATGAAGCTTATGACTGGTCAATCATTTCCCCAAGCTCTGCTAGTAGTGTTATGACTATGAGTCACCTCATTGATTTGGCTGGCGTAGGCCACAGGATAAATTCTCTGACTTTGCACTGCTTTCTGACAAGAATCTCTAATCAAAGTGACAAAATCCCCCCTCCCTACCCTTCTGGTTTTTACACAAAACAAGGAAGCCACCCACCCACGGATAGGTCTGAGCCTGGGCTCTCTGCTGACACCTAGCAAGACGCCAAGCCCTTTGGTTTTTTTCCCGGCCACAGGCGATGCTCGTGTTCAAGCGAAAACTTTTAGCAAATTCCCACAGATATATACACCCGGATTTTCAGAAATGAATCGACGGTCATGATTCGACACTAATCACGTGACGTATGGCTTTGCAGTACGTAAACGGTTGTAAAAATAAAGGCAGGCGAGGGGAGAAACATCTGGCAGGCAAGGACAGCTTAACACCAAAAGACAGTAACGTGTCACAATGTTTGGTCCTCGACCTATGACCCTAGTGAGCTCAAATTTTGCAAAACAGATAAAGAAAACCTTACATAAAAGAAAGTAACATTTGTTTTTTATTGAAAAAGGGTAAAATATATCATTTCTTTAAAGATCAAGGTAGAAGCCCGACACAAAAGGTTAAGAAAAGAGCCAAAAAACTTATAGGTCGAGACGACACGCGCGATAAGATGTATCGCGTTAGATTGCGTGACTTGTGTGAGAGACTGTTGTCTGAAAAAGAGAACAAATTGTCGATCACGGGCCTCTTTTTCTGAATTACAAGAGAAACATTCAAGCTATTATCAAAGTAAAATTCAGATTTTGTGCTTTGACTCCGGTAGGATGTTCAAGGTAAAATGTACTATTTGGAAACCTCTCGGTAGAATCATCAATCAATCAATCTTTTTATTTGGCCTTTCACATACTTATTACTGAATAATATAAGATAATATAATACCTGGGCAGGAGCTCTCAGGAAACCCTTTTGGGCTTTAGGAGGAGAACCCCTGAACAAGTTTACTACAATGATTTATTTTGAAGATTATGAAAAGGATAAAGCTGTGTTACGAGGATTATAGTAATTGGCGAACCTACTTAGAATAATTATTTATGTAAATACGTTTGTATAGTCAAATTCTGATTTTCTTGCTAGTGGAGAAAATGCGTTTTAATTTTTTTGCCTGATAAACTGAATGTTTTAATTTCTTTTATAGATTTTGGCAAGTTATTCCATATTGAAACTCGTTTTTATTTCACTGAGTGTTTTTGGTAGTTAGTTCATGCTTGGATTTTGTGAACGGTAGAGGATGATCTTGTGTTGTATAATGAACATCTTTGTTCAGACAAAAGAAATCATTGAAAGATGATGGTAGATTGTTGTTGAAGTAACGAAACTTGAACAAAGCAATGGCTTCATTGTTTATATCATCTAAAGGTGAAATCAATAGTTCTTTGAAGAGAGGACAAGTGTGTTCTTTAAAGTTTGAAAAAGTAATGATCATTATAATTTTCTTTTGTAGCCTTCTTGTTGGTTCTATTTTTGTTGTGTAAGTATTTCCCCATACAACGTTACCATAACTTAGGTATGGGTAGATAAGTGCATAATAGAGACCCTCCGTAACAACGCGAGGTAAATAATGTCTTGCTCGACAAAGTGTACCAGAAAGTTTTGCAATTTTGCTGCAAACATCTGAAACATGACTTATATGATTTTTCCAGTCAATATTTTCGTCTATGAGTCTTTTTTACATTAAGGAACAATTTGGTAGCCTTTAACCAATCAGAAACATTCTTTAGTTCTTCATTAACAGTTTTTGTATTGTTGTTTGAGCAGAACGAATGACCGTCGAATCATGTCATGCCAAAATCTGGGTGTATACATGTATACAGCACTGAAATCAGCTGTAACCTTATTAACGAGTCCTGATCTCTCTTGTTATTGGTCAATACACAATCAATATTACTGAGATATTCTTGAGTTTGTAAAAAAGACTGGGCAAGCCTGAACAGCTGCCAGGCTGCGCTGAGCCTGTTTTTGAAAACGAGAGTCAGTGCGTGGTCTCTGGATATGAAAATAATTTTAGTCGTGCAAATGTAACTAATTTTCATATGAAAGGTTTGTACTTTTAAAGCGGGAGTTTTCAAGCTCCGAAATGCCCTAGGCGAATTTTTACTCTGCAATTTCTTGGGCATATCAAACTGCAAAGTTGACCTTAATGAAAGAACTAGGGCGTATGCCGGGATCAACACATGCTGAGATACGTGCTATGTATTTCCTTATGTTTCAGTATAACGGAATACAAGCTGGGAGAAATGTGTAGAAGTTGAACTACGAATAGTACACGTTTTGTACTATCTCATTTAGAGCTGCTTGGACCTCCAGTGTGGTAGCTATTTTTGATGACAGTCTCACAGGAACGGGGGCTAAAATCTACCATCATTGTTTCGTCTAAATGGATGTCGTCCATGCGTATTTCATACGGTATGTCATCTGCGCCGAAGCCTCCGCACTTGAACATTACTTCGTTCACTAAAAGGTAAAATCAGTTTGTTATACACACAGTTTTGCTTGAGATATCTTGTCGCTAGTGAAATGACAGATCGTCTGCTATTGAAGATTGCATTGGGTGGGGGACAAACATGAGTTATAACTAATTTCATGCGGAAAGATTGCGTCTCTAATAACCTTTTAATTAATAACTAATTGTTTCTATTGAATGATTATGCAGGCATTGCAATGTACTGTAGATATAAACGAAAGTAGCGCAGTAATAGAATTAGATATCGTACAGTTTACAAATATCGGTATACAGATAGTATAATTCAATTGAGTATCATAAACAATTATTGAATTAGGTTTAGTATTACAGTCGACTCTCTCTTAACGGACACCTCTATAAGACGGACACCTCCCTAAAACAGACACCTAGAGTTGGTCCCTGCCTTTCTTTACTCCCTTTATTTGACTCTCTATAAGACGGACATCTCTCTAAGACGGAAACTTACTGCCGGTCCCAAAGGTGTCCGTCTTAGAGGGAGTTGACTGTATATGAGAAATTATGTAGATCGAGGAGGGTGTTATCAATTATCCACCGAGGCCGAGATCTGCATAATTTCTCATATCATACGAGAGCCAAGTTCAATACCGTAAAATTCCGAAAATAAGCCCCTCCAAATAGAAGCCCCACAAGCCGGTAACGCAAAAAAACCTCCGTTAAATCGCCCCTCCAAATATAAGCCCTCCCCGGGGGCTTGTACTTGGAGAATTTGCCCTCAACTACAAAGTAAATTTACTGCCAACTATAAGGCTAGCCCAATCGATTTTGAAACGCAAATTTCCCTCCGTAGATAAGCTCCTCCGAATATAAGCCCCTCCAAAAATAAGCCCCTCAAAAAGGGCTTTTGAAAAATATAAGCGCCCGGGCTTATTTTCGGAATTTCACGGTAATTCTTCTGTTATTCATTCAAAATATTTGTAAGTTCTTACCAACCCTATCTCCGTCTATACTTTCTTCAAAACATTTGCCTGTTCCTCGCACGGCTTCAGTACATAAACAGATGTTTTTTGTCGAAGATACTACTCAAAAAAGTAGATGACATTCATCGACCAATATGTTTTTGTGTACTCTTGCATTTCTTCCCTTCAGATTTAGTTAGAATTCCGACTTTATTGTCTTCGGATAGCAGTGAATACTTTGGTCACTTTGTTGAGTTCACTCATGCCTGGAAACGATTTGCCATTTTATATTTGGGCAATGTTATGTAACATCATTAGTGACCGCTGGCTAGTCTCGAAATAATTTCAATTAATAAAAGTATAAAGCTATTCGAATTTGACGAAAAAAACTACAATATAATTTGAAATTCGATATCGTAACATTAATTACGCTGGGGCCAAACCACCCCTCAAATCGGTCATTTAGGCTAAATTTACGTAACTTTTACATTTCTTTTCATTTCTGGACCGATCGTGTCAGATAGACTTCGATTGTTGAACAGGTAATTTTATTTTTTTGTTTGACGCAAAATGTCAAATTATGACGTCAGAAGGGCTGACGTCATCAAAATTGGTTAAATAAATTTTTTAATTTCAAAGTCAAACTTAGGGCGCTTTCCATTTGTCAAAACTGGCCGGACGGAAAAAATGAAATTAAATGAAATAGGCTTTTTCCAAGAGTTTTTCCTGAAAAATGTTCTCCTTTGTGCATACTATTTAGGATTTGACTGATCTGTCTGGAGAGTTTTGATTAAAAGTGAGATTATTAGTGCGATGGAAACGGTCTGGCCGGTCAGTTCTGACAAATGGAAAGCACCCTTATATCATCCAAAAGAGAATTAGAAGGGGAGTAAAACGCTGAAAACCGTTTCCCGCTACGACACGTAGAAATCGAGTTATGGGATTTTAAAGATATTTCAGTGCACCCGGAACCATACTTTTCCTTAAAAAACGAACCCTTTGATTTTGACATTTTAATGACGTCATAAAACTGTTTTCTTGGTTTTTGTCCAGTTAGGAATTTCCTTTTTCAAAATTTTATTTTTCCTTTAGCTTTCGAAGATAAAGATGTCTCATGTTTATATCAAATGGTAATGGTGACAAGACAATAAAACGCTTAAGTTAAGACTTATTTTACTTTGTAGTACGAATTTATGCAAACTGAAATGTCATATCTCAGCTCATATATGATATTGCAAATTTTTTTTCAGGTTTCATCTCTCCTTGAATATCTCTTTTAAAATTGATAAACAAAAATAGCGAGATTTTAAAGTTTAAAATTTAAGTATGAATGACGTGCGCAATTGTGACGTCATATTTTGACATTTTGATGTCAAAATACATGCCAATTTGATTGGCTGGATATTTTGTACTTTCAGGCCAAGTTTTTTTTGTTAAGGAAAGAGTTAGAGTTAACTAAGTAATTAACATCTTCAATGGCGTGTTTTGGAGGTGCGACTTGATTAGATCTGTTTCCTGGAGTTAGTCTTAAAGGAGGGCGTGGTCACCTATACTCCACTATCAGATCTAAGATTGTAAGCACTTTTTGCCTAAAGTTAGACCAGCTCCCCGATATATTAGCTGCCGCAGCAAGGACGTTTATTCCAGTTTAATACTTTTGTGGTGCCTAATAAGTGGTAATTCAGTTTGAAGGAAAAAAAGAAATAGATTAATTTAGCAGTGTTAAGGAATAACAGTAGATTGGATTGACAACCGAAACACAGAGATCTGTGCTTGGAATTCCACTGGCAGATGCCCCACGTGCATCAAAGAGGGAAAGAGAGAAAGTAATTTCTTCACCATTGGAAATTCCAAAGAAAAGGAGATTGCAAAGTAAAATTTAAAGATTTTAGATAATACCCCAATTTACAGTTACAGGTAAAAACGAGGCTTGAGTTGTCGTTGTTTTGATAAAACCCCTTTTGCTATGTAAGTCCTATACCCTATGTAAACAATTCATATTGTTATTTCGCTGACTAGAATTTCTTAAGCTCAATTTTTATAAGGATAGAAAGGTGTTGTCCCCTTTTCGCTGTTCTTCAAGATTCATTATTTAATTCTCAGTGTCTCAGTATTCTAACGGTTCAAGTTAATTAACATTCACCCATCGAAATCGGCTCGCCTCTTCCACTTCTACATATCGAGAAGTAATAGTGTGATTTACAGAATGATTCGCTGAAAAAGGAAACACCCAAATATCTTGATAAGAAATTCGTTCAAAGGATGAAAAAACTCTTAGAAAAATCGACTCACACTAGCGTGAATTATCTCCGGGTCTTCGTTTCTAAATCTGAATTCTTCTGTTCATGTCCACTGCTAGCTCAAACTGAATTTTAAAAACATAGCGCTTGAATGCAAAATTCCCTTAGGGAATTTAAGGGACGCGTTGCTATCGGCAACGGGGATTTAATTTATAACAAAAGGGTTTTGTATCAAAACAAGGTCAACCTCATCCTGACGTTCACTCAAAGGCTAGGATACTTAGCCAACAACTGTAAAATGATCTATTGAGATTTCTTATGTGACGATTGCACTTTTCTCAAGGCAAAAAGATAGACAAGACCAAATAGCAGTGATTTCGTCAGCAAATGAGACTCCTATCTTTCAAGGCAATTATGGAGGGTGACCCTGAACAGGTCAGAGTATCCGGAGATATGTTCCATCAACAGATATTTCCTGAAGAAAAAAGATAAAAACAGGAACAAGAAGAAGGCCCCAGCTGCCAAGAGGTTCAGTAGTATCCGTCAAGAAGGTTTCATTAGAAATGTGTGACTCGAAACCAAAGCTGTTATGTGGAGATGAGATGAACGGAATAAAGTGTGCGTATGAATTACTTACAACATTTTTAAACTCTTGCATGTCCATCGTATTCTACCCGGTTTTCAAGAAGTGGAATGAGGAGAGTACTGGGGCCTAAAAGCATAGTAAAAGAGCTTGAAATTTTGAAACAAGTTTCTGATGGTGCGAGGCAACACAATATGGAAAAAGAAAAACATTATTCAACTTCAGCAACAATTTCCACCTTTATACTACATATATTTTCCTTCCTTGCTTCATTTGACAGCAGGAAAAGGTTGCCAATAATGGAAATAGAGACAGACAAGTAGACATTTCCCGGGCGTGATGTGTTTATGCTATTCATGCTGCTTTGCTTATAATTGTCTTGCGGAATACAAAAATATGATCATTCAAGCAAAAACTGTAGACTGCCTGGATGATCCTCAAAGGAGGGGTGTAGGAATATTTTTTATCTTTCGACGTTATCGATATTGTAACGAGCAAAGGTGGCGTAGTGATGGCAGTACACCATCCCCACTGCTACCTCAGTAATGTGACACAGGTTTGAAGCTCAGAGGGTGGGTCGAGTGTATTGTTGGTTCTCGCGGTTGCTCAGGAGAGGTTTTCTCCTGGTATTCTACAGTTTACGTTACTCTCCAGTTTTTCGCTTTCGTCTTTAACCCAATTTTATCCGGAATGAAAAACGAAGAACACCGCTGTGGATTTACGACCACCAAACCGTTATTCGCCTTAACCACAAATGTATTTACTTATTATTTAACATCATGCACTTGGTATTCATGCCATTTTTCAATCATTATTTTCTTTACCTGCACTTTCTGGGGCATCAAAATCTGTTTGTGTGCTTTTGCAGGTAAATGAGGTAGGTCGTTCTTTAAGCACAGGGCTTGCGCACGTCAGGCTGTGACTATGAGCACGCGGTCTGCCGGTAGCAGCGGCATGCATAGAGGAGGCTTGGAGGATTCCTTCTTCCTTCATAAGGAATTGGTAGATCTAAAGGTAAACGTAGTGGGTGATGTTTTAAAATGAAAAACGCAGATTTTCATTAACAATGCTGGTTACTTTTACGGACTTTACAGTAAGACGTCACGGCATGGTAGAGTTAGTGGTGGTGGTGGTGGGGGCAGTGGTATTGGTGGCAGTGGTAGTGGTAGTGGTGGTGGTGGTGATAGTTGCAGTGGTGGTGAAAGTGGTGGTGGTGGTGGTAGCGGAAGGGGTAATGGCGGGCGGTGGTAATGGTCGTGGTGGTGATAGTAGTAGTAGTAGTGTTGGTCATAATGGCAGTGATGATGGTAGTGGTAGTGGTAGTGGTTGTGGTTGTGGTGGTGGTACCAATAGTGGCAGTGGTGGTGGTAGTGGTACTGGTGGTGATATTAGTAGTTAGTAATAGTAGTGGCAGCAGTAGCGGCAGTAGCAATAGCAGTACGAAGCGGTATCAGCGGCACAATTATGTTATGACTTACCTTTGGAACAAATACCAATAACAGCGTAACTGTAGTACAAACAATAAGACAGAGCGAGGAAATGGCATATGGAGCTTCGTAGTACATGGATCCATCCAGTGCAATGGCCACAATTGCACCGATAATGGACAACACAACAACATTATAAACAGACATCCCAATGTACTTGGAGTCATTTAAGGCAGGAATTGTGACATTGCGTGTCTCCCAGGCTAGGAAAAGCCCAAATAACAGAAGTATTCCTTTGTAGGCAAATAGGACTGCCAGAAAATAGGTCTTGTATTTGCAGGTGCACTGGTATAAAGCCGGAATGATGATAGTGTCTTGTTCCTTTCGGCTCTATGGATAAAAAATGGCATGAAAGTAATCATGCTTTAAAATATTTGTTAGTTAAAGGTACGCCTATATGAATGAGTAGATGAATGAATGAATGAATGAATGAATGAAATGGATGAAAACTTTTACTTAAGCTATGTCAATGCATCAGGAATTAAAAAAAAAAACAAGAAACAACTATTAACGGCTTGGAAACTAAAATTTGATAGCATTTTGTTTTGAATAAGGGTATGGGCATGATTTTCAGGTGAACATGCCTAGCGAGCGTAAAAATCGCATCTAGACTGAGGATTAATGAGAGAGGGAAAATTTTATATATTTAGGCATGACAAAATTCAAGGGAACATTGGTACTTAGAAATAACATCTCATAGGCATGGAAAAAATGGGTTCATGCCCTCGCAGCCCAAAATTGACCCAGCTAAACTTTGGTCCCAGATCTCTCGCCGGGTTGATAATTAATTCCCAGTTTTTGCTCCTCTGGTTTGGCATGCCGGGCATGCCGATGGTGAAGCTTATGGTGAAGCCAGTTGGTTTGGCATGCCCGGCATGCCAGGCAAGAAATTGGCATGCCCAGCGACACTGATTTTGATGTTCGCTTCAGCATCATATCCTGAGAATCACATATAATCGCCAAATATATCTTAGGGAGCTTGAAGTTACAGGTTTCATGCCTGGCAATAAATGCAGATTATAACAAAAAAAGTCATGTTTGTCACAATGTGTGTCACGGGATCGACTGGCAAAACTGAAGACAGAAGCCTGGATTTATAAATAAAAAGCACAACAAAACAACAGTATTCATGCATAAAATAGAATACTTAACTTGCAATCAAAGATTAATCCTTTTATTTCAAACCGATACTGATTTAAATTTGATCGCGGAAAAGCGTCTTAAACAATAAGATAACAAATCTTCTCAGTATAAACTTATCCATGCTTAAGTTTTATCGCGTCGGAATGTTTCCCGGTCAACAGCATTAAAAGACTGGTGAAAATTAAGCTTACCAGGTCGTTCAAGTCAGTACGAGAGTACGACGCTCATACTGCAAAGACGTTCTGATTTGGTGAATTTGGACTGCCTTCTCAGAGAGATTTTGCTTAGTTTTTCAGTGCGCTTCTTGTCGGCTATGCGAATCTCACAAACTGTTTTACTCCTTGCTGACGATAGTCCTTTGAGCAAAGTCATCTGCGTCATCCGAAGATACCCCGAGCACGCACGACATCGGCCGAATTTCCGCAGAAGTGTTTTCGGATGACGATGAATCTAGTTTGTTGTAGCGTGGCAGTTGTGGCGTCACGATGTCGTCATGTCTCTTCGCACTTGTTTGTCTTTTTTTTCTGCGGTGCATGGTTGAGATGTTGGTGAATGCTGGACAAGAAATGGATTCTGCGAGAGACTGTAAGTACAAATTTAGTATTAATTTGGTAAAGAAAAAGCCTGAATACCGAACAAATCCCGTGAATTATTCTTTTGGCATTCAGTTTATCTTGCTGTTGAGCATGCCTAAGAACTCCGGCATAAGTGGTTGTCAACTCGTTCACTTCGGATTGTTTCTGTTTGTATGTCTTGTAATCTTCTTCTGCTGCTAAGAAGACTAGAGAAAACTTCAAAAATATAGAAACCAAAGCTAAAAAAAGTCAGATCTAATTTTATACCTCGAGTATAATTATTTTTGGCACCTAGGGTCATATTTTTTCACTGTACTGGTAAAGTTACTTATTTTTGCTGCATAGTTTGACTGTTGTTTGAAAGACAATCAAACGGATATTACAATCACTTTTGGAGACAAAATAAAATATCCGTAAATCAAATGCCAAGATCAGATTTGGATTTCGCTTTAAAAAAATGAACATGCTGCAGGTGTCAATGCAAAGTTGTAAACAACTCAATATAAGCAGTCTGTGAATGTGTGTTTAGGTCCACAAAACTAATTTTTCTTTTGGACATCTCATCCAAGCAAAGTCTTAAGGCTTACATTGCTTGTCTACGAGTGTACTACAAAAAGCTTTGCTACAGTAAGCCTCTGAGAGGCGATTCTGGTAAATTTATAGGACGCTAAAATGCAAATAATTCTAAGCTTAAATAACCTGGCTGCGGGTCCGACTTTTGAATTACAAAATGTTCACGTTTGCCGGCTCTACTTTAAATGAACATGGTTTTTGAAATGATTTTGTACTATTTTAACCCGAAAATTATGATTGGGTCATAAAGCTTTTAAAACGGACGAAAACTAAGCTAATAAACATGTTCAATGTAAAAAACTAAGATTTAGTCGCTTTTTCAACTTTGCTTTGTGGGCCGAAAAATTTACCTTTACGCAAAAACAAAAGCAAACATTGAGGCTTTTATTCGACATATTTTCTGAGAATTTTATCTGATCAATTTAATGTCACTGGTATTGTTTTCGTAAAGGAATTTTCCTAATTATATGAGCTTTTAATTTAATAATTTTGATACTCTATATACTTCTCATTTGATAGCTTCACTTTTTTATCCACCGATTGAGAAACAAATTCGCTCTCGTTAAATCCTATTTTATGACCTATTTATTAGAACTCTAGGTAACATACGAAATGATGTAACCGGTCAGGCTTTAACCTTTGGTCTTAACCCCTAATCAGTTGACGGGCTGCGAGAGAATATCGCCACAAAAAGGTGCGAAAAAGTTTTCGCTGAGTTTCCTTTACATATTCCGGCTTTATATGGGTCTACACCTTACCTACTTAAAAATGAAACTATTGTTCAATTAAGTGTCAGTCAAACTCGGTATAATCTTGACTTGCAAATCCAAATGCAAAGGTTTATTTCGCAGTAGAAGAGCGTGTAAACATCATGAACAACGCAATGTAAAGTTCTATGTAAATTGGCAAATGTGAAACCACGTTTCTTTCACTTTATTTACCATGCATTTAGCTCAATTGCACACTCTTGTGAAATTAGCCTCAGACAATTAGTTGCGACCTTTAACAGACTCAACAAGCCAGTATGAAAATATCTTAAGAGAAGCTGAGCTCTACATGTTCTATTTCTTTTTTTTTTATTTTGCCCTTTCATGTGTTAACATTCCTTTTCTTTTTTGTTACAGGTAACTTCCAGACATGACGAGGAGATAATTACTTTTCTAGAGAGCAATTCTTTGATATTGTCAGTTATTACTGACTTACTTTGAGTTTAAAACAAAGAACACAGACACTGGTAATGACACAAAAACATTAATCCCTGGCAAGCCTACAAAACAAGAAAGAGGAACTCAGACTCCTTATCAAAATGTGAAACAAGACAAAAACAGCTTTTCTAACGTAGGGAAAAATGCGTTAGAGAGATTTGTAATTGCAACGTTATATTCAAGCACACTGCATTGTCAAACATCATAATTTACTGAATAATGAACAGTGATTTTGGGGCTTAGCTCAGTTTGTAATGAACTTTGAAAGATATTCTATAACCTTGTATTTTTAAAGCTTTCATGGAACATAGATGCATTTTATTATACAATGAAAATAGTCTCTGTCTCTCTTTTTACAGATTTCAGTCAATTCCATTTTATTCGCAATATGAAATGGGAATCCTATTAAAGACTCATTAAAAGGGGTGAGGAGTTTTCACAATCCCCCAACAGGTCATCTCCACGATGACGCTGTTTTATTACTACGGCAGAATCCCTCAGGGTTTTACTTTCTTGTGAAAATTAGAGCTTTTGTTATTTAAACTTCGCTGGGACAACCAAATCTATGAAAATAAAAGGAATAGCAATGACGTCATCGTGTAACCGTACATCAAAAGATAAGAAATGTGATCTGTTTAGTTTTTTTTTTTTAGCCAGGCTTAAAATATCTGTAGATTCAAGGAATTATAACCTTTGCGTCGAGAGCATGCCAGAGACCGATTTTGGCATGCCCGGCATGACCCAGATTATGGCACGCCCGGCATTCCAGAGAATTTAGCATGCCGGGCATGTCAGAAAATTTGGCATGCCCGGCATGCCGGAGATTTTGCTGGGTATGAATTACTTATTACTAGAACCTAGGCTTCTCGCGGCCTAAGTGAGAAGGTCACAGAACCTCAAAGTATGCTTACAGGGCATGCGAAATTCTGTTGCATGCCAATTTCAATGCAAAACCACTCTGGGGCCACCCCCTCTATTACCAGTGAGCAAATTATTGACGATAGGCATGGGAAAAATCCTTGCATGCTAATCAACATTGAAAACGTAGCAGAAATGTCCTCAATTGCTGAGTCATGCCCAAGGGGGGCTTTAAAATACAGAATTTCCTGTCATGGATGAGGGAATTTTCCGTAAACAGCATGTGATCATGCCGGCTAGGACGTATTGCCTCCGTATTGCCCCTTTTTACAGCTAGCTAGGCTCATTTTGAGGTTCCAAGGCCTGAAATGACGAAAAATGCATGCCCTAAATGTAAAAAGTCCAAAAACGTCCTCGAAATTTTAGTTTCCAAGCCGTTTATTATAGTAAAAAAGGTTTTCAGCCAGCCCTGAAAGCCCGAAGAGAGTTTGCCTGCCGTAGCTCAGATCAGTAGAAAGGTTATCCATTCTAAGAAACAGGAAAGAAACAACCTAATAGGAGCATCCAAAGCTAGAGCTTCACGAGCCTATTGTACCCCTGCAAGAATGAATAATGATAATATGACCTTCGAGTTTTTTCAAGGAGTGGAAGCTGTTAAACACCAAGGTTATATCGTGATCAATAGTTCACGCGAAAAGTTAAAACGACTCAAAAGTTCCTACCAGTTCTTCGAATTTTAATTCTTCAGCTTGGAATGGGTCGATAATAATCCAACAGGACAAGAAAATAACATCCACTGTTAACAATACTGCTACGATAGCAAGGAGATGAAGATCCTTTATAGCCTGTTATAATATAATAGAAAACAGTGTTTTACGAAATTATTCCCGTTAAAGATTCATTCGATTAAGAACATCATAGAAGTTAGTATACATACTCTAAAGCTTTAACTACATTTTATGCATTGGTGATTACTTTTAGCATTGGGATGTTAAAGAACCGTTCATGCTTCATTTCAGATTGCTGGGTTTTAATTGTTTATCTCACCATATCATTCTACCCAATTGTAATTTGTCGAGGGACGCAAGTAAAGTATGTTGCTGTAAGAGAAAAACAGTGCATAGAACACTAAAGCTAATATTTTAGATGACTTTACACTAGTTGAATGCTCGTATTTTAATCGTGGAGTATCCATCTTGAATTTTCACCCAATTCAAGGTGAAGAGGTCAAGGTCAAGAGGTCAAGGTCAAAAGAAGCCTTTAACTTCCATTTAATTCGCAAACACCTAGACCGAACTGCAATATAGAGTGGAACACATCGTACCATTTTCTTGAGAGTCTTGGCCGCTGTGAATATCTTGTGAACTCGCCATGTTTTGCTGAACATTGCACCGAAGGATAAGGAAAATCCGATAGACAACACTGCAGCTCGTGCCTGTTGGTAAGAATCGAACTCATTTTATTAATAAATCCAAAACTTTACATTTTTTTGCTCATTTTCGTCTTTCAAAAATACGGGAAGGAATAGAATGAGTAGAAATAGAACTGCTATCTTAAAGGCTGACCCCCTTTACTCCGGCCCGGACAAAGTTTTGAACGGACAAACACTTGTGAAATCGGATCTGCCTTTCGTTTACATGGGACCTGCGGCAAGGTGCGCAACTTGACCTGACAGGAACGGTTCCACTGTTACACGGCCTCGTGTAAACACCTGAACTGTGCAAGTTTTTGCACAGTTTGTGCGGTAGAAGCCGGGTATTAGTAAAACGCGGGGACGAGGTCGGGGTCGGGTTCGGGGTCTGTCTTATATTCAAAGAATGCTGTTTTAGGGTTAGGGTTAGGGTTAACCCTAACCCTAACCCTAAAACAGCACTCTTTTAAACAAAAAGATAGACCCCAGCCCCGACCCCACGTTTTACTGACAAGCCTGAAGCCTAGTTACGCGCCGTGATAAAAAAAAGCCATTCCAATGCTGCCACCGGCAAAAATTTGTTTGAAAACTACTGTAACATGGACAGATTTGGCACGGTTCTGTGTAAACAGGTTGCACAGGGAAAAATTAGTCCGTTCAAAAATTTGTCCGGACCCGTGTTAACACCTGTCTTATCGGGAATTCTACGTTAGCCGCCTTAGCACATTGTTCACCAAATGAAGGAAAGCTTTCTCTTGAAATGTTACAGCTATTTTATACGTCAGAAAAGGGTAGACTCTTGCTCAAGAAAATGCTCGTTAATAATAAATTTCCTTACGTTGCAGTTGATGCCATAACCTTGCAAATCGAGAAACCTCGCATCCAAACCCAACAAAACAATGGAGACGTAGCACAGGATGCATCCCATAATAATAATATTATTAAGTTTAGGCGACGACATCTTGATTATCCTGACAAAATGAAAATAAAAGATGTAATTAGGCAAAGAGCTCCAATATTTAATGCAAGTTGAGATTAGAGATCGGAAACAATTCAAAAAGGCTTTTGCTTGAGAATATGTTTTGTATTGGAAAAGGTCAGAAACAGCAAGGTTAAAGTCCTACCTGTTTTTACCTTTACTAATGTTAAAATATAGAAAGCTCAACGAGCAGATGATGCCGATCGCTGCCATGAACCACATTATGACGATAAGTGGTAAGGGACTTATCATCAGCTCAATTTTTCTGCTGGTATGATCCTTCGGTGGTCGATTGTCTGAAGGAGAAATGCAAAAGGTGAAATCAAAAAGAGTACAAAACCAAAACCACGCGACCGCGTTTCTTGTAACATGGAACAATGGAGACTTTTACTCTACTTTCTTTGGCATTAAGTAATTGCTTAGAACAATGCTTGAAATAAGAGAAATCTCACCGTAGCAGGCGTTCATAGCCCCAGCTCCAGCTGTAGGTCAGCCACCTGATTATCCATAGATAAAGGTAGTTTCTAACAAAATTCGAGTAGTACTATGTATGGGCACGCAACAGAAACGTCTTCGGCCATTAACAATGTTATAAACTTAGTTGGAGAGAGCTCAAGCGAAGTCTAGTAAGATCTAGTAAATCTCTCCCTCCCTAGAAAATGGCACATCTGGTAGTATTCTCACAGTCCCAACTTTGCACAGACTACTATTGTTGCTCAGGATTACTTTCAGCACACGCAGACCGAAGATAAACTCCAAGTCACAAATGGCGGTCATTAAAGCTCTGCTTTCATGGTAGGTTTTTGAATCTTTAAAAACTGGCTTTGCCCAAATTTCCCTTGCTGCCCAAAAAATCTGAGTAGCCCTAAATTTGGTGGAGCCCATATGCTCATGCATATTATCGTTGACTCTGAACGGACTGTGCCCTAAACTCATGTGTACATTCAACTGGAGAGACAGCAAAGAATACTGAACATCAGATGAGCAAATTATAGAATGTACTTAGAGTTGCAGATTGTTCAAGGAACTAAACAGGACACCAGACGACGTGGCAAGTGGACGGCGCTTCAATAATAAAAAGGCACTCGAGGGAGTGTACGTTATATCAGCTTCGGTTATTTCCGACGGAACCTACCGACATATTAATCGATTATTGATTAAATCACCAACGTCAACGTTATCATCGTCATCATTATCATTATTGTCATTACATCATCATTATCGTCATCATCATCATCATCATCATCATCATCATCATCAGTGACTGCAATTTCGATATTTTGATAAGACATTCAAGTGCAACGGAAACATTTATTACCTTCCCATATCTTATTTCGCTCAGATTCAAATAGATGGAGTTCGTCGGAGGAGGTGAAATGTTGACCAATCCTAGTTTCGTTTCCTAAAAAAGGACAACAAAAACCTTACCTGTTATTCACATAACGAGCTGGCAATCAACTGAAACTTAAACTGAAACGACTATGATTATAAATATTACAATGAGAAAAAAATATGTATCAAGAAATATTTTATAGAATTTTTTTTAAATGCACATAACAAGGTCTTCTCTCAACGTCTTGTAAGTTAATGTATTTTTTAATGTGTTTGTTATTTTGGGAGACAACTGCAAAATGGTGCGTTTTTGGAGACAGATGCAGATGCAAATGTATTTCTTCATAACTCATCTTGTCGTTTTTAGAGGAAATTCTTCTTCCAAGCACTTTTTCTAAAAGAAACTATTATCCTTACCGAGCAGCTTACCTTCTCTATTTTGCTTAATAAGAACTGTTCCAACTCTTTCTCTGTTTTCATCAAAGCCTACAGGCCCCTGTACAACAAAAAATAGTAAATTTTATCTTAAAAGTACTGGAATCTTTAAGAAAAACTGAGGTATATTGTTAGTTAAAAGGAGCCTTTGACTGCACCCAAAGCAATTTTTCTGTTTCTGTGTCTCAGTAAAAGAAAGTGTAGCATAATGCATATTGATAAAACGCTTAATTCAAAATCTGCCGTGTTATCGTAGATTATACTTACAGTTAATCCCGCGAAGTTTACGTTTTGAATGCCACTTCTTATCGCTGCAACTTGCTTGAATTTTCGGTTTAAAAGCTTCTCATATTTCATCCCCTTAGCAAAAGCGGAATCCAGCGCTATGGCTACTACCCATGCTGAATCGAAGGCGTACGCAGAGTCCTTCCTCAGATTGTTGTGCTCGTTCACTTGCCTCATCTGCCACCAGAATCTTTCAGACGTCTTACGAAACATGAAAAAGTAATGTCAATGTGATAATGATAACGACAACAACATGAAAAAAAAAATGGCGTCCCAGAACTGGTGTTTTATTAGGAAAGTTCTGTTTTTTTGAATGCAAAGAAAGCTAGAACTTGAAAAGGTAGTCTTCTCAATAGCATTTCACCGTCGTTTGAGCGAAAAGCGGTGCCAACAAAGAAACACTGCATTTATGTAACATGATGGTGTTCGTACCTGCAGAATTCACCAAACAAAGCTACAGTGCCGCAAAGCAAGGGAAACGTTTACGCAATAGTTAATGTCCTTTATCAACGTACTAGTCAACTTACCAAGCCGGATATGGTTTGGTTATTGTCCTTACGGATGTCCAGCTTGACGGTGGAAATGTAACCATTTGCTGCCTCCTTTAGCTCGTTACTTGAACAATCACTTAAAGCACTTTTTTGAAGTGTCAGGTCATCAGCGAAAATTTCTGTAGGGCTGAATTCACCTAATATTATCCAAGCATAATTCGGTCCATACATCTTCCTTTTGAAGGCCTGTATTATCAAAATTTCATGAGTTAGAGTTATATGTAACACAGCTAAACGAAGGTTTTTGTTTGTCAGAAAAAAAGATAAAACATCATAGCGCTCTGCTTTTTCGTTTCATACCGTTAAAAGGTCTGAGAAGGACCAAACATAACAAATCGTGGGCATTAATGTGAGAAATCTTGTTTTAATAGTCACATGGGTCAACTAGCCTGCGTTGCAGACAGTCTGTTTCCCCGATTCGAGACCCAGATAGAGAACTCTAGTGACAAGTCTGTCTCGGCAACGCAGGCTAGAGTCAACGAGTCATGAGTCAAGTTATAAGTCAGGTCAGCATTGAACACTGAAAATAGAAATCAGGATAAAGCACATTCTCTACTTTGTTACATTACTTACTTCACAGAAAACGTTCCTTGCACCGACGAAGCTGAACTCTCCGATAATTATTCTAGCATCCAATCTCTAATTAAAACAGAAAAAGACACCAGATTTGAGAAGAAGCTAAGAGGCAGTGGCAAGGTAGAGCCAGAAAATGCAAAAAATAACTAAACTGAATAATTGATGACTAGGAGTTAACCTTGAGTTTTTCCATCTGAAAACTGACATCGCCAAGCACTTCAAAACCTTCAATTGCAATGATGCTAATGTTGCTCTTCACAAGTTCGATCTTCAACTTATCCACTGTCTGTGCAAAAAACAAGCAAACAAAACAATAAATAAATCAATCAGTTAGTCAGTCAATCAATGGGTCGATGTGTAGGGTTTATTTTGTTCCATCTTATGCGTCTAGTCCAAGTCTGCCTTGAGAGTATTAGAGTTTAAAAGGAAAAAACAAAGAAGGAACCTAAGTCGGGATTATAATTAAGAACTTGGGGCAGGACGATTTTACGAGGTAGTGTTCTCAGAAGAAAAACTTGTAAAGACCAGAGGTCCAGTATAAGCTGTATGTAAATCTATACAAATCCAACGCATTTTCCTCAACTATGCCGCGCAGTTGTTGGAACTAAATGTGTATCGTTCGCTGGGTCTCTGAAGAGGAGAGAATCTTCCCCCCGTAGAACCGTTGAAATGCCAATTCTACTTTCACGACACACAGTTAAAAGCAGTAGTGCACTTACTGCGGAAACTTAACGTTCACACTTACAATCGAAATTTACGTAAAACATTAAAATAAAAAATTAGTACTGTACAGGAGAAAAAAATTCTGGATCGTATTGGTGCAGTATGGCTACTCTCTTCCATCCAAAGTACTTTATGAAGGCAGCCTTTGCCTTGCTAAAGGAAGCCGAGGACGGAGCTGCACGGTACGTGTTCGGGTAAAACCGCTTGCTTTCAAATTTTGGCGAACCTGATGCATAAGAAACCTGAAAGACGGAAAGAATAAAATCTTAAATTTAGCGCCTTTTTGCTTTTGCAAGAGTGATTACCCGCAGAAACGACCGGAGCGTATGAATCCGTTCTTACAACATAAAATAACTAAAATAACCTAACTAATGATTTATAAAGAATACGACAATATACAGAGCGTCTTCACTCACATGAGCAGCATCTATGCAAATTTACTGGAATTACAAAAGAATGCGCTTGCACGAGAAAAGAAGTCAACTCGCAGAGGACTACTTTGGAACACTAACATGGCCGCCGTTTCATTGTTCTGGAACACCAATATGGTCACCGTGACGTTATGTGAAAACGCTCTAAAGCGGGATATCTGTATTGGCGTTTACATTGGCGAGCCGAAGACGAACTATTCTCGTACTCCAGCGTAATAGTGAAATGAGTCAATCAATAGAGAAATGAATAAGAAAATCCTGCTCGTTTATCTAACTGCACTCAAAGTACCCCCAAGTATCATATGGGAACATTAGAGGGAAGCATCAACTGATTAATTATTTTATTCATTTTGCCTCATCACAGACAACATTAACATCCGTGATGATAACAATAGGGCCATTTATATGAGGAAAAATAAGACGCGTCTTAAATAAGACGCGAACTTTCCGTATAAACGGCACATTTCGTCTAAAATAAGACGCGGCTTAGCTAAGACGCGTCTTATTAGATAAGACATGCTCGTATAAATGGTACAGTTCGCGTCTTATTTTTCCTCGTTTAAGGACGGTGCCCACTATTGTTACTGCGCACATTTTCTGCGCATGCCAAGGTAGTCGCGCGCGACGCGAAATAAATGCGCAACACGCAGGATACGCGGACTGGTTTTTTCTCCGCCAAGTCTGGAAGGTTCTAGTTATTTCTTGAGGAAAAGATGTGTCGTTTTTCAACAGGTGAAAAATAATTTTTATTTGCCTTGTCAGTTCTTTGAAAACCCATGAAGTATGCGCATGTTGCTATTTCCCTGATGGTCGATCTTACCAAACATTTTATAGTCAAACAAAAGTCAATTCAAAAACATCCAAAAATTATTGCTTCGAGATGTTACACTTGGAGCTTGGGTATTAAACAATCCCTTAATAGGTAAGGATCAGTAAATCAGAAGGAAAATAGCTCTAAGTCCTCCGCTTAATCGAGAAACTGCAAGCTTACCTTTCACTCGGGTCCTTCGCGTTTTATCGGCTAATCGGCTATAAACACTTTCCCGAATATTTCTTTAATTTTGTAAGATTTTATTTAATTATTCAGCAGAAGATAGACTTAAAGCGTTCGAGTACATACTGATGTCCGTTTTATTGAGAGTCCACTGTTTTTATTTGTCGAACAAACAAGAAAAAACTATCACAAGATTGCTTGGATTGTTGAGATCGCAGCTTCACAAATAGTTGCGGACCGCAAAGGAAACGCTTTCATCGTGGAGAAAATCGTAAAAAATTGTTTTATGCTCTTTAGTATTATCATTGTTATTTAAGCATTTTGGCATTACTAAGCATTAAAATTATTGACTCATGGGCAGCTTGTCGTGTAGATAGTATTTCTTAAGGTTCAATTTCACGCCAGACATAATCTGGACATTTAGACATAGCTGCCATTTGGCTGTTTACGAACTAAAGATGGAAGGTAAATAAAGTATTTCCATTCTAAGACTTTCTTAGGTTTAACAGACACTGTTAAGCCTAAAATTAACATTTAGGGACCAAAAATAGTGAATGAACATGACACAGAATGCTACAGTAAAAAAATCACAACGAAATATATAAAATGATCATTATAGCCCAGTGCATTATGACAGTACATAAACGCATTCGGTACAACTACTTTCGCAGTATTCAGCTTTTTTAAAAGAGAGCTCATGATCATGTATGGAACTTGAGTCTATATATGCAAATAATTTATGTGATATGAAACCCGTGGCAAAGCCCGAAAGAGATAGCGCAAAGCACAGACATAAGCTCATTGAATGCATGCAAGTTTAATAACATATTTGATTGAGGTACCCGGTAAAATGATAAAAAACGATAGAAGGTTTACAATCCATATTACATCTACAGTTAAAAAAATCTTGAGGACATGTACAGGTAAGCAAACGATTGAAGGAGTACCTGTCTAAGAGTCTCTGTCGACCATTTTCCACTACAGTACAGTAGTTTGTTTACAGCGCCAGCGTTGCATCTTGAGCTCGACATACTACTCTATGTGCGCTGGAAGTAATCTTTAATTCCTTCGAGATTGCTCTTTTCAAAAAATTTTAGTTAAATTTTTGAGACGGAGAAGCTCCAGTTGAATGAAATAGCGTATTTGTTTTCCTTATCGTCCATGAAATGTCCTGCTTCACTTTCTGTTTTTGCTCTCTTTCGTGGGTTGTTGTTCTCTGACTGTCGGCCATTGTGGATATCCCAGAGTACTCCGCGTTGAGTGAAGCAATAGTGAAACTGACCAGGGAGGGGATAGGAAAAATTGTAAATAGCCCCCAAAGCGATTAAGTTAAGGCCGAAACCAACCAATTTAACTTCTAAAAACGCGTGGTAACCCCTATTTTTTATCTTACCAAATGAAAGTAATAAGCCTACTCAGCAAACGATCAATTTTTGGTTCGGGGAAAATGTCGTTTACACTATTTTTAAGGCAAACGCGTGGAGAGGGGTAACTGCTGACAACTTCCCAGTTGTGCTGATATTTCAAAAAAAGACGTATAAAGAGCAGTTGTTATGTTATCATTTGTTGCTTATTTTGAAACCTTGTTGCAATTGTCATTGCATTTGTGCCAGTTCACGTGTACACTCCGAAATTTTGGGAAAAATAACTTTTTATCATTTTTCTAAAAAATGCCTATTCAGCGTTTTTCTCCATATTGAAGCGCAGTTATCTCTGAAAAATGCGTGGTTACCCCCAGTTTTCTTTTTGGATTTCAATAGCCCCTGACATGATCTACTTGTCTCACATAGTCATTATCTGGGAAAAAATACTTCCCATTAGTGGGCACCGTCCTTAAATGGCCCTAAAAAAGTTGATGTCCAAACCTGAACCAGGTTCCATAGTCTTGCCGACTCTGCAACGGGTTCCAGGGCAGCTGTGTTGGATGGTCCAAGCAATATGACAGGTTTGTTTTCCCTGTTCAGCAGGGTAAATAATGCTCTTATGGCATATGCACCACTAGCCTTAAAAAACAACAGAAGGAAATAAATTAACACACGAAGTTGGGACAAACTTCCGTCACATGTGGAGAATCTACTTATGGACGTATTTTATGTTGTAATAACGGAGCCACGTTATGATCATTTGCCATTCACATCGAATTCTCCTTAAAAGTTATCTATATACAAAGAACGGCTAAAAACAGAAGCCCTTATCCTCCCAACATCAGAATTTTTCATTTTAAAAAAGAAAATGAGAGATGTTTTCGTAGCGTCAAAATTCCCGCTGCTGTAAAATTAGTTTTAAGAGAAAGAAAGATGTTAAAGCAGATGTAAGCAACTTATAAAACAAAGCTGGAACAAAACATAACATGAAAGCAAATTGTCGGTTCTGTGTTGTCTGTTTTTCGATTCGTTAAAAAATATGTAGGGTGTGTTTTTTAGCTGTCTTCGTAGCATTACTTTGTGCAGTGAATTTAAGAATGTTAAAAATAGGAAACGTCTAAAACATGCAAAAAGAAGCGCCTAATACCTTATGATTCGAAAATTATTTGTCTGAACAGTATTTCTTATGAACATGCGAAATAGGCTTATTTACTTTTTTCTGAGCTTGCGAGCGGGCGGAATCCTCCAAATCCTGCAATCTGATTGGTTCCGAGAGCGGGCAGTTTTTTACAGGTCCCTTGCGGTTCATCACCAGTCACTCGTTTCGCGCTCGCCTCTGCCATGCAAAAAACGAAGCACCTGAGGAGGAGGCTGTGTTGCCCGCTAACCCGGGCGGAATCGTTGGCAGCTTCATTCACACTGCCAGTTTGTTTGTTGTTGCGAATGAGCAAAACTGGTGATTCAGAATCATTTTTCTTTTAAAACTTGCGCTATTATTAGCGTTAGCTAGGGAAAAGTGAATTTTGTTATTCAGACAAAACATCTGAAGGGAGAATCGAGTAAGTCAGCCAGGAAAACCGCTAAAGTAAAGCACAACAGGTCTCAGGTGGCTCGTGATGTCGCTTCACTAGTTTTATAACCTACGCTGTAAGTACTACAATCTTGCTCTCATGCACCGTTTATTCGACATTTTTCCTCTGTTTGTAGGTTTGTTTTCCATTTTGGCTGTCTGAATCTAGATTCTGCCGTTTTTCATCGAATTATACCCCGCTAGTTTTCTACTTTTCAGGAAAGGTTGTTGTCACCGATTGCATGTAGCTTTCAATCTTGAATGAACAACAAGAACAACTTTTCCAGCGGTCGGTTATCGCCGTTTTTATTTCTTTGTTTATATACTTGTTTAGTTACCCACATCGACTTCTTTTATTCGAATTGACTTTAAAACACTAAGATTGGTATCTGTAAGTAGCTCTTTTTATAAAGCCTTTGTGCAGTTTTAATCCCGCTCGATTTAATTAATCTTAAAGCAAACATTCAGTCGAAGAAAATCTTTGAAGTATTTTCTTTCCTGTGGCTTTTAATTTCGTCAATTCTTTTATCCTTGTTTGACACTCAGATTATGAATAGTCTAGCAGGACACAAAAACCTTTCTTTATTCTAAAAGAGAGCTTAAGTTGGAATAATATAAATTACAAGTTAAAAATCATGTTGTAATGTTTTGTTTTGGTTTGCAATCGATCGCGCGCTTTGAATAACATCAACACGAACGCGCCCTTCTTCAACACACATAGGTTGGAGGCTGAAGTAAAATTTCCCTGAAACGTTTTAATCTCAGAAGGAAAAAAAATAAAAATGTTATTCACCCTCGGTCTGAGTACCGCCCTCGGCCTACGGCCTCGGGCGGTACTCAAGACCTCGGGCACAGTTTCTCCCAATACGGACCTCCCAGCCGGTGAATAACATATATATATGCAAATGTCATACAAATGATTTAAATTCACATTCCATGTGGAGCCTTTCCCTATGACGTCACGTCCGACATGTTAGGCCTAGGATAAACGTCGAACTTTTCATGAGACGAACCAATCTCTAATTTGGGTGGACCTAAATTAAGTTAAGATCGTCTGTTGGGTCAGACGTCGAACTTAGAACGCGTCGTAACAATCAACTGAATCAGACCAGAAACATGCTTCTGATCAGACCAAAAAGCAATTTTTAATAAATTTTCTCCCGAACGAGGCTAAATATACATTATCATACAAATGTTTAATTTATTAGTTTAGTTCGTCACATGTGAAGATCGCCGTTTGTCCCAGAGACAATCAGACGTTCTATCCGTCTGAAGCAGACCGATAAAACATGTTAGACGATCCAAACTTAACTGAGCCAGACATGAACTTAAATCATTAGCCGGTGGTTTTTTGTACACCAGCTTTATTCATCAAGAGAATCAAAAGAAAATTGAAAAGAAATCGCAGATGCTATTTAAAATATCAAAATTAGAGAGCTATGATCTCTTGATCGAAAGTGAGACAATGTTTTTGTTGCATTTCAGTCAGCAAGAAGAGAGTTGAAAATGCGAGTTGAAGCGGAGTACTTAAGACCTTCGAGGTGTAATATTTTGCACAATGAAAACTGGTACTTGATATAGTTTTTATACCAACGTCACTTTTGGAGAGAAAAAGACCTCTTTAACTTTTATGTTTCATTTTCCAAATAAAGGTCTCAGGGGAATTTTCCCCTTGGACTTTTAATATGCACGTAAATAAGATAAAATTGGAAAGAAGCATTTGGTTACAGTTCTCTGGAGTATTATCACATGACGGGAAACAATAGATAAGGGAGCAAAATAGGAGATTTTCATCAGGTATCCAAACGCGTGACGTTGAATGATTTATTTTGTCCTTTTATTAATGCCTTTATTACCATACTGAAAAATACATTATACTAGTCTTTTATCCTATAATGTCCATTGTTGGTTTAAGGACATTTAACTGTGACTGGAAACGTCAAAAATGAGGAGCTGCAAAAATCCGTTTTCCTTTGAACAATTCAAAACAACTTCAGTCTGCTATTGCTGGTTCACAGCTGACGTTAAGGCAGCCATGTTGGCCCTTTTAATCTCGAGTGCTTACCATTTGTACGGAAACTTTGGTTAAAATTTTAAGTCAAATGGTATTGGTATTTTTTTCGCACCGAAAACAGGAATTGGATTGAGTTTTACCATTTAAAAGATATCAAATACCAGCAAATTTTTCGTTTTCTCTTGAGCGGAATCCTGGTGCCGGTAAACCAATCAAATGGTACAGAAAACTTCGATCGTTCCGCTAAAAGCGGGAAAAAGGTAATACTTCGGAAGGTATCACCTTTTTTCCACAGGGATGCGAAGTCCCTCCGGAATTACCGGACTTTCCGTACGAATGGTAAGCGCTCTTCTTGTTCTTCCCCACAAAAAGGTTTGAGAAGTATGTAGTTGTTAATTCCGTCCTACAAGACCGACTTATCAAAATTATCCTCAGTGAATTGATTCAAATCAGTAAAGTACTATGCACTTACCCAAATTGTATCTTCAGAGTCCAACACCAGGGTGTAATTACCTAGAATATCACTTCGATTGTTTATTATATCAATAGCCATTTTCATCGCTGTAAAATGTCCGTATCTGTCATCTTTCAAGAATGGAACAAATGCTCCAATGTGAATTTGTCTTTTTTCCTGCACAGCAAAAGTAGAACTATAATTTTGTCGACAAGAATGCATCTCAGTGACATTAAAACATGTTCTTTCTGTGTCATTTTGAGAACAGTTGTTGAATTTCCACGCAACGTGTACGCTATTTTCTTTTATAGTGTGATTCCAGCAGCGGAAGCCAGTTGAGTTGACAGTCTTTTCACAACAGAACTGTGTATTCGTTCCAATTTGTAAACTACAAAATATAGTTTGAACTAAAATTGCAAAACATGTTAAACCAGAAGAGACCCTTGTTGACTTCTTGGACTTCATCTCTGGGGAATAAAAAACAACAAACAAGTTTAATGTACGTAGGAAATAATCTGGCATTTCAAACGACAGACAATATTTCAAATGCAACTTTTATTATCAAAGCTGACAACACTTCTGTACTTTATTACACAGAGCATAACGACCTTTTCATGTTGTTAGGATCCAATGTAGGAAACCTTTTCTATTGGCTCAACTCTATTGAGATGATTTTGAGAACTTGCATTTAATTTGTTTATCTCCGCTTTAAAGCAAAAATAAAGGAAATCTTATTTCACAGTTAAAAGCTCTTTCCCCCTTAAAATAAAAAATATATAAGTATTGCATTTGTTTCTGTTTTATCATGCGACTATGATGAAATTTGACTTTGTCAGACTTTGCTCTTCTGCTGTGGTCTATAAAAAAGTAACAAATCTTTCCATTAAGATTAACGAAGACAAGGCGTTGTGTAATTTATTGCTTTTTGAACCGATACTTAAGCTCGCAGTGAACTGGGCGCATTTACCTACTTTGCCGCTCTCTGTAAACGCTTAACTTCTTTTTTGTTGGAAAATTAAAACTGTTTTTAATTTTGATTTTAAGTTTCAAATTAATATCCGTTCGGAACATCTATATGGTTGGAAACGATCGTCATCATGGTTACCCAGTAAAGACTTCAGGGTTTAATGAAATTTAGTTTTCCAAAAAAAACCCCTAAAAACAAAATAAATAAAAAGCTGTAATGTTGATTCAGTCTCCAGAGGCTTATACCAAACAGAGAAAATGAAAGTTTCTAAAAAGAACAGATCTCCATCGGTTGGGAATAAATTAATTTCAAAGCTAATGGTAATTTATGACTTCCGTGAGTGTACGTGATTTAGTAGTTTGTGATTAGTAACTTTGTTTTATCAGGCTGGAAGTGCCGGAGGTTTGTATCTAGGAAGGTTAACGTCTTGGGCCGAACGCATGAAGACACCGGATACAAGTTTTTTAAGAAAAGGCCTACAACACAAAGACAATCTGGTTTTAACGACGTCTTAACTGAACGCCGCAGCTTTGATATTTATTTTACCACCTACTCAATGGGATTTTTTGAAATGTTTTTCGCAGCTTTAATGGACTATAATTGACAGGAATATTCTCAAAATATGCCCGCGTCAAGCTTTTGACAACGAAAAACAAAGGGTACGCTGGATGATTAAAATCTGTCGGTTAGAACTCGAAGTCATCTTTTTCCTTTCGTAACACGAGACATGAAAGTTTGTACTCCGACATTTAGACTGATGAGATCCATGCTCGATACTAACAGAGCTAATACGCAGATGATTGGCAGGCCTTCAAATCTATCCTCCTTAACTCCGATTCATACCAGTAAAGACGTCATTTTGATGGATCCCCCTTTGGAAAACAATCAACAGTGGCATTCCATCTAAAAACAGGAACTTAAGTGTACAGTGAAGAGTCTAAAGACTCTGACCTGGTGTCTGACGAAATTAACCTGTTTTCTCTTCTGCAGGAAGAACTTCGCTGAAGGCGCCCCACATTTCGACACATATCAACGACAGCAACCCTAGCCATACAAGGTGGAAGTTCACCCGTGTAAACAATCAATTTTACTCCAGTTAGCTGCACGTGATATCATCTGATAATGCGTTCTCCGGTTCATGACAAATTCAGTATATTTGTCAGTAAGCTATTTGCGAGGTCTTATGGTCTATATTCAACAGCACTTGTTCACAATTCGTACTTCTTTTCAAATCATTAGTGTTGTTACTCCAGACGTAGTTAATCGATAAAAATCGATATCGGAAATCAATCGATATCATCGATATTACTCGATTTAATTCGTCGATTATTAGTGACTGATTTCGGAAATCGATAGAAATCGAAGTCACAGAATAAATAATTTATCGATTATTATCGATTAACAAAATCGATAACCGTCGATAGTATTCAATAGTAATCAATAACAATCGATAAAAAATCATTATCGATTTCTATCATTCCTCCGCATCGAGGAGTACTCTTAATTTCCTTTCTATGCAATGTTTATTCAATGAAATCTCATTTACGCTTAGTGAGAATTCCAAGACAAGCAGATAGCGTATATCACTGTCTCTTTACACGAACGCCATCCCTTTTATATGCCTGATGGGATGTCTGGGAAGTGTGACAATTAACTTCGCTTACGCGGCTGGTTGGACTTACGTAAAACATTACATAAGCGTTGTTATGCGACAACCAAAAATTCTTCTAAGGAGAAATACCAGATGTTCTTATCTATGGCGCTGCTATGAAAATATAAAATATCAGGAAGTCCACAGCGACAAACCGTGCGGTAAATTTTTTAACCGTAAACTGATCTTTACGACAAGGAGATGAATAACAACAACAACAATTTATTAAGGTATTTCCATATCTATACATGGCATTACCTATCTAATACTTATGAATAAAGTACAAATATATCATTTATAAATATATGGCAAAATAAAAAGATTATATTCTTTTCTGAAATAACATATCATGTCTGTAACGCATACATTCAAAAACAAAAGCAGCAATTGATCTACAAACAGAGGGATCTATACTATTAAAGAGAAATAAAAGTTTTGAAGTCACATCTAAGTCCTTGAAAAGTGTATATCTATCAGATATTTCACTGAAGAATTTTAAACGTAAATTGTCATAAAGTTTGCAGAAGAATAGAAAATGAAGTTCATTTTCAACTTCATTCGTCTGACATAGATAACATATTCTTAAATTTTCGGGAGTTTTAGGTACTGTGTGTCTGCCTGTTTCAATATGTAATCGATGATTTCCTAGTCGAAATTTATTGAGTGAGGTTTTGTGAAGTGGATTTTTAATCATATTTAAGAATTCTGCTTTTTTATTATCGTTCTTAAAGGTAGTATAAAAATTCAATTTTCTATTTGTTTTAAGGAGGGTAAGTTGATGCTCAGTTAGAGCATTATTGATGTTTTGCTTGATGTAAGAGGTGAAGACTTTTTCGTTGTTTTCATTCAATGTTATGGCGGTTGCGTTGTACTTGCTACATATAGTTTTTATTTTCTGCATCAAACCTGGCTGGTTGTTATCGGCCATTTCCTGGGAGAGTTGTAGACATTGTTTTGCTATGTTTTTATCTGGCATATTTTGTAAATGAATCCAAAATTTAATAATTGAGGTATCTATAGTTAATTTCAGCGGTAATCTACCTAGTTCATTTCTAGCAGCGACGTTTGGACATTGTTTATTTACGCCTAAGGACTGTTTGCAAAAATATATATGCGTTTTTTCAATTATGTCTTTTTCCCAGGCGTTAAAATCATCTTTAGTATATATGCCCCAGATTTCAGATCCATATAAAAGAATGGGGAGGAAAAGCGAATTAATGAGTTTATTGGTTATGTCAATTGGTAGTTTCAAGAAATCAAGGTAGCGTCGTATCGCAAAAAACGATCGTCGTGTTTTTTCTTTTAAGTTTATTTTACACACATTGAAGTTCCCATTTGTAGCTAAATTGATACCGAGGTATGTATAATTGTTAACAATTTCTATTTTGTCATTGTTTATCTTAAAACAATATTTGTTAAGGACTGATTTTCTACATTTCTTTTGAAAAATCAGAACTTTAGTTTTCTTTGAATTAACAGATAGCAACCATTTGTTACAATATTCAGCGAGCACAGAAAGCGCTTTTTGAAGTCCTTCGGCTGAATGGGAAATTAGAACAAGATCATCTGCATAAAATAAACAGTTCAGATGAGTTCCATTTGGTAAAATAATAGGGTCTGTGTCTTGTCGGTCAAGTAAAAAAGGGATTTCATTTAGATATAGGTTGAAAAGCATAGGAGAAAGGATACAACCTTGTCTAACCCCTTTGCAATAGTTAAAGAATTCCGTTCGTTGACAATCGGAAAACTTTATGGAGCATTTAGTTTTTGAATAAAGGTGCTTTATTAAATCATAAAATTTTCCCCCAATGTTGTACCGAAGGAGTTTATAGAATAAGCCATCATGCCAAACCGAATCAAAAGCCTTTTTGAAGTCAATAAAGCAGGTATATAATTTTCCTTTTGTAGTTTGATTGACGTATTTATCGATTAGTGTTCTTAAGGTAAATATGTGATCAGTTGTACGATGATTCGGTAAAAAACCTATTTGAGCTTCATGCAATATGTCTTGATCGATTACAAAATTTTTCAGTCTGGTATTAAGTACTGAGGTGAAAAGCTTTCCGAGACAACTATTTATACATATACCTCTATAATTTCCCGGGTCTTGCTTGTTTCCAGATTTATAAATAGGGGTTATTATTCCTTCGCACCAAGAGCTAGGGTAAAAACCACTTTGGAGTATAAGGTTAAATAATTTTTGGAGTGCGGTTTTCAAGAATTGTACGCTGGCTTTCAACATTTCATTACGAATTTTGTCAGGTCCCGGAGATTTCCTTGACTTAAGTGATTTGACCGTAGTTTCTATTTCATTAATTGAAATAGGGCTATCTAAGTAGTTGTGAATGTTTTTCGTTTCTTCTAAACTGGAAATGTCTTCCTTTAAGGAAACAGGATCTGTATAAAAAGAAGGGGGGTCTGAAACCGAATGTAAGCGTTTAAAATGGCTAAATAGACTGTCAGCTGGAATATCGTTTTTGTTAGAGGGGGAGCGTTGTTTTTCTTTTAAAGATTTGAGGTAAGTCCAGAATTTCTGACTGTCTTTGTTTTGTATGAGGTCCTCAACTTGAGAATCTAGTAATTTTGCTTTTTTGTGTTTAACCAATTTCTTAAAGTTTTTACGCATGCTGTGATAGTCGTGTCTGAGACTTTCATCATAAGGTTTTTTATGTTTCTTGTTAGATAGTCCCCTTAAATTTTTCCTTAAAAGGGCACAGTCCTTATCAAACCATAATTTATGCTTTTTTGGTTTCTTTTGTGTACAAGCTAATCTGAGAGAACAGGCGCATATATCATTTAAAATGTTTGTAAAATGTTCCGTAGCAGAATCAATGCCTTCACTGTCCATGGCAAAATTAGTATTTTCAAATAGATTTAATCGTGAGAGGAATTTATCTTGTTTTAAGATATTAAGAAAGTGTTCTCTTGAAGTTTCATTCCAGATGAATTGTTTAGGAAGATCAAATGCTTTTGCTTGCGGAGGAGTATTTGTTTGAGGGGAAATTGATGGGGAAATATTCAGCCAACAGATAAGTTGAGAGTGATCCGAGAAAATTGTTGGTTCTTTAACAATAAAATTTTCCGTCAAGCTTAAAGAATGAAACAAAAAATATATATTTAATAAAACTTGCCCAATATTTTGGTTTGAAAGACAAACCTTCTTCAGGGGCTAAAAGAAAAAAGAAAATAAAACTAAGAGTTCGTTACAAATAAGAGTTTGAAAATAGCTCCTGAAGAAGGATTGTCTTTCAAACGGAAAATAATAATTTTTTGTTATATGTTAAATTTTGAAAAAAGGGCATTCGTTTAACTGGGTAATTTCAGCATATAATGCAGATACAGATTTGGCTAAAACTATATCTGACTTTAACAAGCATTTATGGAAGATAAGTTGCTACGAATATTGCTCTGATCACATGACCTTTGCGTGTTATCAAAAAATATCTACCCTGTGTCACGTGGCTGCCGTATCTGCAGGTAGAGTAAGTAAAATACAATTTTTAAACTTTTAAAAGCGAGCCACCTTACCGTTCTACCGAGTTTTCTAGTCATATGAAATCACAGTTTGTAATAGGCTGTCAAGACATTCCGTCTTTGCACAAGTACATTACATTTCGTGCTCTACCTGACTTCGTTTTGTGTCGCCAATATTTTTTCGTCAGTGGATTTGGAACAATGTTATTGACGTATTTCCTTGCACTTTTTCCATTACATATTTTTTTCTTAAAATAAACAACATATCTTCAGCCCTTAGGCTTTCCATTTAGTTGAGAAAACCAGGAAAACGTGTTGCGTTTTTCTAATAGCGTAATACCCAAAGACCAAATATCAGAATCTCATCATTTTCTCGAAACAATGGTCTCAGCAGTATGTTATCGAAAAAACAGAGTAACAAATTTGATTTTATTCAGATTTTAAAGCTTTTAAGTTTAAGTTGTTAAATCCTCTCATCTTGTTAGCGAGAAGTGTCTCGAAGGGTAAGAATTTTGACAGGAAATTGTTCTTACTCCTTCCTGAAAATTTACTTAAGCTAAAGGCGTATTCATTATGACATTACTAAAAAAAGAAAAACGTCTTAAAGATCTTCTGTGCTCGAATTTGCTCGATAAAACCGACAATTCCAGAGATGCATGACTATTCCAGTAGAAGTGTTTTTACATTTTCTTTGGAATCTTATTACTAAGAGCAGCTTCATTGTTTCTTGAAATCGAGTAAAAAATAGCGGATTTGCTTGTAACATATATTTTGACACATTTAGAAGCATGCGAATAGTTTTTTAGGCTTCTATGATTTATATATGTCATACAAGTACTTCCGTTGCATTGCATTTCTATGATCTTCATGCTAGTGAAATCAACAGTTTTGTTTGATCGATGCTAACACTTTTGTCTTTGAAGTTAAAGTTTTGCCGACAAGGCTTTCTTTTCATTTAAGCCTCAAGCTCTTAGAAGACGTGACTCAAATGAGGAAAATGTCCCGCGGACATGATCGAAACTGTGGACGTGTCAGTAAAATGGCTACAATAGTCAGAGGATGTGAAATTCAATACTTTATGTGCGTAGTCCACATATTCTAAAATTATTGAAAAAAACAGTTTTTTTTAGCCGTCTTTGAAAAAAAAAAAACAAGAAAAAACAAACAAACAAACAAACCGAACTACTAGAATTTTAAAGCTGAGAGAAATGATGCTCTCTGAAGGGGTTGTCAAAGAGAAGTTTGCAAACACTAACATCGATTGTATTCTTTTTAGGTTGAGCTACCAGATTGTAAATCTCAGCAGTTTGTTTTTATTGTAGTTTTTATTTTTAGGTATTAGAAAAATAGTATCGTCTTCACCTTATCTCGTTTGCTCACGTAGAATATCTATATACCAATATTAAACTTTAAGATGCATCCAGCTTTCGTTTTTCTTTTGAAATTGCCGTTTTCTTAACATATATCATATTCACATATAAAACTTACTTCAATCAATCGAGTCAGAAAGGTTAAACTAATGCTATCACAACATCTCAAATAAATAGCTCCCTGTAACAGCCAATCTCTGCCGTCTTTGTTTAGTGAGGAGCAATTTTTACTTTAAAACTTTTGTAGCAAAGGAGCAAATTTATAAAGTTGTTATATTTAGTCTCTAATAATTTAAAGGTTTATTTATCAACACTATAACAATTATAACAAATACTGTTTTAAACAGAATTTAATAAAGGTTACATACGACAAAGAAATAAAAACAAACGTGCTTCATGTTTGGACTTTTCTATTGTCCATTTTTTAAAACTACTTAAAGAGACATTTTTTTAATGTGCTTTTTGCACACTGAACCACCTTTATCAAGCAACGACAGTCCTTCAAAACTTTCAATGTATTTTAGAACTTGGAAATAAAGGTTACATATGACAAAGAAATAAAAAGAAAAGTGCTTCATATTTGGACTTTTCTATTTTCCATTATTTTAAACTACTTAAAGAGACATTTTTTTTAATGTGCTTTTGAACACTGAGCCACATTTATCAAGCAACGACAGTCCTTTAAAACTTTCAATGTATTTTAGAACTTGGAAATGAGAGTAAAACAATCGACCCAGAATCAAAATAGTACAGGGTGTAAAAAATTGCGGTTGTTCGTCATGCCTACCTACTATTTCCAATCAGACTAGTCGTTAATTGATGGTTGACGTTTTCATTGCTCATTTCATTGCGGGCATTGCTTCGGATGTTACAATGATACAATAAGCAGTACTGAACGAATTAAAACGTTTTTCCTTTCGGCTAAATGAAACGAAGGAAAATGCAAGCAGGATACATATGATGCGGAGCTTCAGGGCAGATAACTATCTAACTCTTCTTTACTGCCATAAATCATCAACTCTAATATTACGACCAAGTTTTAAATACACAGAAAATGTACTTCTTATTATTGCCATTAATTTAATAAGCACCAAGGCATGATAGACTTCCTTAAAAAACTTGACTTTTTAGGTTGCTTTAAAATTTCAAGCATTTTATTTAGCGGAACATCATTACTTCTATGTTTATTGTTATGATTTTTGGGTCCTTTAACATGAGGAGTACTGTAACATAATTTTAAAACAAAGGCCTTCCTTAAAGTATATCCAGAAAAAAAAAATTAAGTCAGAAAGACTTGAACAGGAAAAAAATCCATATTGAAAACAATAAAAAAGCGTTCATCGTTGATTCGTAGCACCGATAATCTGTTGGAGAACCATCACTAATTCCATCCACCTACCTCAAGGTTTTTGGCAAACAACGCAAAACTCATTGCTCGGCTAAGAGACTTGCCTAAATCATAAATTCTTCTGTCTTGCACCTGGATTAGGCCCAAGAAAGATGAAATCAAACTACTACTTTGCAAGAATGACAGCCATCTGTTTTTTTTGTTATCAGTATTTCAAATCCGATCGCAGCGCACGCACAGAGACTAATTCTTTTAACGTCAACAAGTCGCAGTCTTTTTGTTTTCCAGCATTTACCTCTAAATTAAGACGTCCACAAAATTAAATACAAAGTAAACAGGGGCTAAATTTATTCATGCATGTGAAGAAGTCTTTCAATTTATTTACAGCGCTGTTATTTCTATGCGGAAGCGTTGAAACAGACTAACTAGATATGCCAAGCGGTAGTCTTTGTTCAGAGATTTCTGTTACCTAGTAGATCCAGCCTATAAGAAATAAGACCGCCCGAACGAAAGGAAACCTTTGAAGAAAGACTGATTGTATCTTCAATATGTTTTCTTGCAGGAAGCCGATAAGTGTTACCATCTTTCTTCATTTAGGAGTGATCCGGTGATTCGAAACTTTTTGCATGCAAACGTCAATTTGCCTGAAGGATGCAAAAAAGAGGAAAACATGTCTATTTGTCGCTCTGGATGCTTCGCATTGTTTTCTTCATATTTTATCTCCTCCTAAAGCTGACGAAATAAATGATATCCTCAGTAATGATCAATTTGAAGGACTGTTCTGACATGGCTTAGCCATGTTGACTTCCTGAACATTGCCCAACAGATATCACGCAAATCTTATCTGCACGGCTCGTGTTTACGTGTAGGGCCACATTTCTATAGGATATAACGTTATTCTGCCTCACGTGCTGTGCTGTTGGTTTGTTTTCAGTAACATTCATTATTCGAACAAATCTGGCTTTCTTAAAAATAATAAAAAAAATGCTTGAAGAAGTTACTTGAAATTCATGTTAAAAGGTTTTAGTCAATTTGCGAAATGATGTGAAAAAGTATTAGTTGCTAAAGCATTATGTCAACCAATAGGTATACCAATTATTGTGTTTCTTAACGGCGAGTGGTTAATTAAGCGTTTGGCTGTGTGAAATATGATTAATTCCCTTGAACTACTTAAGCAAGCTATAAAATTTTCTTCGTGCTTTATTTTCAAAGGGATATATTGAACAATACGCAGCTGAAAAAAAGAGGAGCATAGCAACGTCATTACAGACCGCAGGAACCTCTTAATCTGAATTATTTCAAAATCACTTTCTAAACCGGTAATCAGATTGCCATAGGACGCATAGAATGTATTTTGAATTATTGACAGGGTCTCTGTTCTTTTGCCAACCTAAAAATGAAATGATTTCAAATAATCTGATTGGCCGGTATTGTAACCAGAACGGGTCCCTGCTTATTCCAAATGCCTGTCATTTCCTTTGGCACCGATGGTGCGGACCCGTAGCAAGGGCAGTTGAAGGAAGGTGGGGGTCAAATGCCCCCTACATTTTGTGGAAGAAGGACAATGTTCCAAAAACGAAGAAAGAAACAAAAAACACAAACAATAAACGATTATACAACACTTTAAGACGCAATCCATCGGGAAATTGAGTAACTTCAATTTTCAGTGGACAAAAACCTTGTACCAGAATAATTTAAACAATATTCCATTCTTTTTTACATTTTTAAAGCGCTATATTTATAATTAGTTATCTGTAATAACGCCAAAGACAATTTTGAAAATTTTGAGATATCGGCAACAAAATAGCGAATAAACCAAACGTTTTAGTGTCATCACCTTCTTTCGTGATGACGTTGTAATGTAAGATGAAGGGAAACTTAAGGCAGGGCAAAGCCAGCATTCAAAGGAAATAATAGCAGTATCTAAAACAAGGAACAAAGCGTCAGTGTCAAGTTATATCACTTATACGGCTACAGAAGAAAAAAATATTCGTCTATTATTTTTTTAAAAGAAGTTTGAAATATAGCGAAAACATTTGAAACGATAAGCGTGTTTTTGTAGTTTGCTCTACAAGCGTAAGGTGATGATAGTGATTTGATCGCGATATTCGTATCCATTATTTGTTTAATCTACTTTTTCAAAATGACTACATTACTCGCGGTTACTTGATAGTCTTGTGTTTAGTTTCATTCGTGACCACACTCACGCTGTTTTTCTTAATACTTTAGTTGACTATTGACTTATGAAATGAAACTGAATTGAAAATAATATCTTAACCTATCTATATCCTATTCTTTCATTACTTGCTATTAAGGCGGAAACACATGCAATAAAATTGAAACATTTTCCTGTTAAAAATGTACTTGAATAATACAAACGTTCTGCTTGTGCATTTGAGTCAGTTATTACGAAAGAACCGTAAAATCCATCGATGAACCTTTCCCCAGCTTCTTTATACGTAATTATACTTGTATTGCCTCTACATAGGTTTTGGGCATGTCCATTTTTGTTTTTAGCGGTTTTGGTAATTCTGCTTATTGAATTATTATAACCAAAATCAAAACTCCTTAGCAAAACTTAATTTCATGTGCAAAAATTTTTTTTACTATTTTTAAAATAGGAAAGCCTCCCATGCCAAATATTTCTATAAATTTCTAATAAATAAAATAAATAACGAGGACATCAAACTAAATAAACACAGTAACCATTGATTTCAAACTATAGATTCGTCATTAATGAAGGTATTAAAGCCACCAAATGTCAAAAAAAGGATCGATGTTTGTAGCGCTAACTCACAAAATAAGTGGATGTCACATGCAAAGATATAATATTCAAATACTAAAAGGTTAGTTTGGAAATTTTTAGCTTTTTCAATCATAAATGTTGATTAATTTCAGTATTACATGGTATAAGCGACCGAAAATCGCAAACACAACTAGCTGCTACTGATTCAATTCAAAGAAAAACTTAAAATATATTAACGTCAAGAACAGCAACATATGTACAATTTATCAACTGAATAAGTAATTTTGCTTGTGGACTCAGCCTTTCTTCTGGTCATAACTAAGTAACTTCAAATTGTAAAGACACCAAAAACGTGCAAAATAAACACAATATTGAGTGCAATTTTTTCAAATTTCCATATTCCATAGAACAGTCATCACCTAAAGCGAGACTCCGCCAACATCTATAATTCACTTTGATAATTATTAATAAAAGGAACATGGAGCATAAAAAAATCATATTTGTCATGATAATGTATTTCACTAAGGAGATATTTATGATTTCCCGTCTGAAAGTATTGCCTGGTCGCCGTGTAAGATACAAATTACATTTTTAACATTTAAATTTTATGAACTGAAACCAATTGAAACGAATGATTAATTGTCCTTTAGCGATGTAACTTGATTTATTTCTAGACGCGAAGAAAGGTATGGAGTTCAAAAGCGAAATCACTGTTAATCTTAGATTGGACTTACCAAACGCGTTAACTGCCAGCTCCACGAAAAGCGTTATGGTGCTGTGTGTTAATCCTGTCCTCTGCTTCTGTTTTTTAGAAGAAGATTTTCACAATGACACGAAAGCGTTCTAGCGATGTTATTTTATATTGCTATAAACATAACAGACGATAAAGAAAGGAAATACACCATGGACTGAAAACGAATTCACTCGCCTGAAAAGAAAAACCAACAGCAAACCACAAATTACTGAAACTGACTTCAGATCCAGTGAATGCTATGTAATGCCAGCGAAAGCAACTCTTTGGTTTAAAAAAATACAAAAGACTGCTAAACCGATTTCTTCGCTGCCATAAAAGAAATTGTCATTAGTAAAAGAAAATCTGTCTTATAATACGCTTAACAAGTAGAAACACAAGTATCACTAGAAAGAGTAACTAATTTACATGTTAATAGTGAATGCTACTCCTTAAGATGAATTAAATATGATAAAATCTTATTGCGATTGGTTTGTTTTCCATGAAGACGATTTTTTTTATTGAATATTTATTTTATAGTAGTAAAATATGTCTGAGTTTTAACATAACGAAAAAAGGGGTACATATGAAATCAAACGGTTTTCATGCAAATAAATCCTAGTTCAACAGGACAGCGTATGACGTCACTATACTCAATACGTTTCCTGCAATGTATGTTGCGCCGACTTGAATCCGAAGTATAAAACACTTTCACGGAATTAACACTAAAGAGTTTTTTTAACCCTTTAAACTTTGTATTGAATTGTATGAAAAAAAAGAAAAAAACAAAAGAAAATAAAACTAAGTTAAGTCTTCTTCTTATATCCGTATTGTCCTCGCTATATTTAGAGTTTAACATGGTAAACTGCATTTAAGTTTCTTTGTAAAATAAAATAGCACTTTAAGCTCCTTGGTCAAATAAAATCGTTATTAAAAGCGGAGACTGACAAAAGACTTTACTCAGCTCAAAAACTAATAATGTATAACATTTGAACTTTCCCTAGTTGTTTTGTAGTAGAGAATGGATAAAAATTAAACCATGACCTCCTGCGACCCTTTCCTAAGAGAACCGAAAATAAAGGGCCATTAGTCCAACCATGATAAAAAATGATAGTAATAAAATATTTGTACACAAAGTCATTCATACTCAGAAAAAAACAACTTAATAAGCTGTGGCTGATAAAAAATGAAAATATTCATACCATGTTTTAGTGATCAAGCAAGCTTTTGCAGCTGATATATACTTACAAAATAAGCATGTTATTTAGACGTTAACGTTCCGAGAAATACGGGATTTTGAAACGTTCTAAATTCTAATAGAAAGTAAAAGACAATACTGCTTTTTGTGTTAAGCCCATTTTCCTTTTAAATGGCGAATGGAATTTTTCGTTCACTAATTTCGTGACAGAGAAATTCTGTTTTTCAAACAGTTAAAATTTTATAGAAATCTAAATTTCCAATTTATTCTTGGATGTTCAGGATTGAAATTTTAAGAGCTGTACAGAAAATAGCCTAACTTTCAATACATGTGAACTTCAAAATAAATAAATATTTGCTTCGTAGCAATAAACGAAATGAAATAAAATGAAATAAGAAACTTAATTAAAATTGTGCTATTGCATGATAAAAAAATCCTAAAATCTACAGGTTCATAAAAACACTATTACGCTTTGATTGACATGATTGGATAATGAAAATGAACATACTTACGAGGATATTTAATATTTCTTTCAAACGTCAAAATGATCTTTAAATTCACCATCGCATTAGTTAACAGATGTGAATCCACATTGTTCTAAACTAATGGCCATTAATTTGCAGTCGGGAAAACACAGATACAATTTTTCACTACTGTCTTATGCACGGAAATTTTGACTTCCTATCTTTTTCATAATCTGTTTTGTTTGGTGCGTGTGTGCATGCGCAAACTTTTTCTAGATAAGCGATAACAAAATCCATAATAGCAACTTAAGTATGTAAATCCCACAGAAAAGAAAGATATTACATGTCTCATGTGCAGCTAAATACTGGCTAAGTAAGCCGAACACTAATTAAAAAATAGGAAAAACTATTTTAACGCTAAAATCATGTTCACAAAACGGCAATAAAAACATATAGTAATAATAAGGTGAATGACGTCATTAAGGTAAGACAAGAATTGTACGGTAGAAATTACTCCATTTTACCTTGCTCTGTTGTTTACGGAGGAAACCATGGGCTTTCAAAGCAAGTTAAAGCGGTAATAAATTTGAGGAAGTTTAATGACCACAAACTACTCTTTAGAAATGGTCGCCTTCTTTTTGGCCACTATTACAATGATAGTTAATACTAAGTATTTGCATTATATTATTTACTTAATTGAAAAGAATTTTAGTGATGTGCTAGTAGGGAAGTCACGTACATTTTCTTTTTACATTAACGCTAGAGAGGCTATTTCATTGTCTCATTTTGGCAGACTTTAAGACCATTTGCTGTAAAAAAAACAACAAATATTCAATAAAAAGTGTCCATTGTGACTTATGTTTAATTAGTAAGTCAATTTAGTTTCAAGAATTATTTCAAAACGTCAAAAAATGATGATCAGTGGGAAATGGGGAAACTTATTTTACGAAAGCAAAAACTGATTTCTTGTTTTTAACTAAGAAAATACAAAACTTTCCTTACGCTGCAAATTACGTCAACCTCTATAACAAACATTTGTATATATTTTTTTATTACATTTATGTGACAACTCTACAGATCAGCTTTTCCATTATTAAGTCGTCTTGTATTGATCATTTCTTTTACTTTTCCCGTCTGGAATTCTTGGTTTGTAACCACGTGACAAGGTGGCAATTTTTTTTCGAAGAATTTATATGAAAATGGTTTTATTCAGGGTTCCCAGAGGAGAGAAATGCTTTTGTTCTTTTAGTGACCACCAACATGGTCGTCATCGCAGAGGTGCTGGGTACCAGTCGGTTTTTTTATGGGATAAACAACACGAGACCCATATAGTCAGAAAGAGCAGCTTGAGATTAACAACATTTTCAAGTTTAGTCGGTTTATCGGGCCTATATTGAACGAGATACAGCCATTGAAAAGCTCCAAAATTTACTAAGAAATATACAGACGTCCGACGACGTGTCCGGCAATCAATATATCTCTTAAAAATTTTCAAGTTTATAAATAGCTGTGTCTTGTTTAACATTGGTCCAATCGACATCAAACTTCAGATCTTTCACTACCTCAATGTGCTCTTTCTGACTATGTGGGACTCGTGTTGTTTATCCCATATTAGTAAAATCCATCTAGTGGTCTATTATCAATGCTGCGTTCTGATTGGTTGAGCTACTACTAGGCTATATGTTATAGCCCACTAGTAGCGAAAAGCGCCGGCTTTTTGGCGGCAAAAAAGGATTTAAGTCTAGCTTTAAGCAGCTACATTTTTTTATTCTCGATATTTTTGACCAACTAGTTGGATTTTACTAAAACAATTATTCCTCTCGCCCTCATGGCCTCTGAGTCAATAGCCCATTCGGCCTTCGGCCTCATAGGCTATTGAATTGACTCAGAGCCCATTCGGGCTCTACAAATAATTCTTAAATAAACCGACTTGTACACAGCCCCTCAGGTACACTGCAAAACAACCGTACTTTTGCATATTCAAGTACACTGTACACACGAACAATTAAACAAAAGCTAAAAACGGGAGCCTGAGTAAGAGCCTCACACCCGTAAGGCGTGTGAGGCTCTTACGCTGCTCTTACTCTCCTCTAAACCAATTTTGAGAAAAAACCCGACTGTTTTGCAGTCTACCCCCGGGGGAATTGAGTTTTTAAACTTACGAATTTCATAAAGAGTTTGATGCTGTTGTTGTTATTACATTATTTTACACCTTTACAATTTACTTGGACCTAAGGTTATCCCAAAAATGACATACTGACAATGTTCTCATTCAGCATTTTTGCAATTAAAAAATAATTTCCAAGGATTTTTGTAGAAAAATATCATTTTATTTTGACTATTTACTTGGTTCATTAAATTTAAAATTTAACCGCACATTTTAGCTCCGCCTGCCTACGCTTACAAATAAAATGTTGTCTCATCCTTCTGGTAATAAAAAAAATGCACCACGACATCTTTTCTGATAAATTTGACTTAACAAAAATAATACCTTTAGTTAATAGATATAAGTCGTGAAAAGAAAGTATTACTGGTCACAGTATCTAAGGCTATGCTCACACGATACTGGACTGCTTTTCATGGCGACCGACACGAATGCTATCCTGTATAGAGTGTTTTCACATGACGTCACGGCGGCTATGTTGGTGTCCCAAAACTATAAAACGGCGGCCATATTGGTGTCCCAAACCAATCCTGTGGGAGTTGAACTCTTTTCTTATGCAAACGCTTTCTTTTGTTTTAATAAATTTGCATAGATGCTGGCCACGTGAGTGAAAACACTCTATAGTATGAACACCTATCCGATATGTGACTCTCCACTTTAGAAATCGCCGTTTGGCTCCGTTAAAGAAATCGCGCTGAAATCACTGTTCCTGTGCGTGAATAGAAGCCCTATTTAAAGTTATGATCTTCCAATGATGCTGCCTTGCAAAGATCCGGCAGCGGTTTGGTAAAGCCGTCCCGGCCATTCAAGAAATAGGTTAGCATTGTTCCTTTTCCCTGAGAGATAGAAACAAGAAAAAAACCACATCGTAAATTTTTGATAGTTTAATTAATTAAACGTTTTTTCGAGTGAAGTAAAATTGAAATAAATGAGTCTTCTGTGAGATAAATCCAAATATGTAATTTTGAGTGGCGTAACGACGGAACATCAAAAAATAACAGAAAAGTGAAGTGTGAGATAAATCCAAATATGTAATTTTGAGTGGCGTAACGACGGAACATCAAAAAATAACAGAAAAGTGAAGTATTCCCTTAGTACCAGCTTTATGTACCTAATTCCTTAAATGTTGCTTTGGAAACGGGTCATTGGCAATAGACATTGGGCATTTGGGCATTTCGCGGGAATTCATTGCAATGATTTGCTTGAGTCGCAATTGACCAATACCCAAAGCGACCTCTTTTGAATCAGGTATATGTGTTGTGGTTCAATTTTTATTTTTATTTCCCTTTGTTCTCGGGTTTGGTAATGTATGATGAGTTTAAAACAGAGGAAAATAAAATTTGAACTAAGGATAAGATTGAACCACAACATATACATCAAATACTTTTGATAAGGGTCTTTTAGATCTTTTTCTATGGGCTATGTCAGGTGGAAATACTTTTCGTGAAATCTAGGTAAGTTCAAAGCAAACCAAAACAAAACTATGGTAATTTGTTTTTGAAGGTACGAAAGAGTTGGGGGCTCCTTTAATAAAAAAAAAATAATACGATAATTGTTACCTTCATTGAGGTCCAGCCTCTTTCCTCAGTGTGATAACCACCGATCATATCCAATAATGATTTGCATTGAGAACTGAGATGGATCCTAAGAGCTGAAAAGAAAACCATACTTAACAATCACCCGGTAGCCTGATAGCTGTTCTGTAGTTTTGCATATTTTTAGTGGTTCGGGCGCCAATCCATTATATAAATTTGTTTCTTTAGTCAAGAAATTATATCTAGAAATTTATGGGTCTTTCTGCAACAATGTCTTCACGTTTTTTATCAGTCCGTGGCCGTACGGCTCTTCGATGAGAGCTAGTTCATCAGTGGGGGAGGGTGGGACGCGACAAAAAGAGTAAAAACACATTGCGCGGACACCTATTAAATTTCCGCGGATTATATAGGCTCAACTGTGAGACTATTTTGTTGCGGAGTCTCTCCCGGGAATAGTGGCGTAAATACAAATAATGGAAGCTAAAAAAAAAACGGTTGCCTGATTTGTCACAAAGACAATTACCATCAATGTTAGGTTCTTCCACAATCTCAAAATTTAATAGAATAATAAACGTTTTCAATACTTTCTGTCACTTCAATGATAACTCACCTAGTCCACTAGACTCCATTCGGGAGGCTGTATTTACAGTATCACCAAATAAACAATACCGTGGCATCTTAAGACCCACAACCCCAGCTACACATGAACCTGACAGACAAATCATAATATAAATTGATTTTTTTGCCTATTTGTCCCTACGCAATTTGCAAACAAAAATGGCAGCCGGCAAGTTAATCAGGTCGTATCAGAATTTGATTACGGAACTACGAAGTCGCTTGCAAACGAAGATTATCAACTTTACAATGTAAAAGAAAGTAATCAAATCTGAGGTGTCGCCTGTTCGGTTTTCACGCTGTTGCCCTCAGTTGATCTTGTATTGTCAATAGCTCACCCTCGATACACTAAAATTCGAACATGACTCTGAGGCTTTCTGATCATTTTTCTTTATCTGATTTGGTTTTCTTTGTGCTCAAGTCTCTTCTGGGAATTGCTAGATATGGAGTCGTAAAACAGTTGCAATTTTGTCCCCTAAAAGTCTCGGTGTCATGTTAGAATTTTAATATATCGAACGTGGATTATTGGTAGCATGAGGAAGAAGAGCTATTAATTTTTATATTGTTATATAATTGCCCAATCACGTGACTATATTTTATCATATGAATATCATACGAATGGATCTTGAATACCGTTGGTAAGCAATGATCGATAAAAGAAACTATTAGTAGATGATTTGTTTCCAGGTGTTTAAAAATCAAAAGGAATAACTCGCGCGCGTTACTGAGATATAACGTCAAACCCATTTAACCTAACTTACCTGAATGCAGCCCAATTCGTAGCTGTAGCTGTTTCTGTGTTTGATGTTTGATTTTAAAATTACACATATCACTCAACAGATCTAAAGACATGTTTGCTATCTCTCCTGCATGTTTGATACCATTTCGGTTTGGCAAACCAGACACCACCATGTAAGAGTCACCAATTGTCTCAACCTAAAAAGAATACAAATAAACGTAAAAGTATAAATTATTTATTTTTTATCTTAGCAACCGTTAATCTTTTATGGCTGAAAAGATATTAACAACATTTATGTTGACAGTAGAGTTGCCATCACTGTAACGCGAGAATTGACAATCACCAATTTCTAATACATGTATTGCAATGACGAAATCGTAAAAAAGTAGAGCATTTTACCTTGATAAAACACTAAAGTGACGCAGATATGTTATAGAAGCATTGCTCGGGCATTCCAATAATAACTTAACAATCTAGAATTCAAGTTTATTTATGCTTACCTTGTAAACGTCATGACAGTCTATGATGTTATCAAAGCAGGTATAAAGATCATTTAGTAAGTTTACGATCTGTGAAGAAAAAAGTTTTCTCTGAATACATTTTATTAACACCTTTTTAGTGTTATGTGTTGCACATAAACTAACCTTATTTAGTTCTCTCACTTTACTGTTAAAACGTTTCTCATAAACTTTACTTGTCAGTTATAAAGGTCTCGCTGTTACGTGGCACCTCGTAAAGTGACATGAAAAGAAAAGGCAGAGTGAGCTTATTAACTCAGAATTTGCAAAATGGACAAGACGCTGCTCTCGCGTCCCTTAAAACTCTTCCCTGACTTAATAAAAGGACTAGGGGGGTTTGCCTTGACAAAATAAAGCCAACATTGCTGTTTAACCAGTCCCTGGGTTAGTGTGAGTTACCTCCATTGGTTTACTATCAGAGGCCAGTGAAGTAAAGCCGACGATATCACTGAAGAATATGGTGACCTGATCAAAAGTTTCTGCTGTCACTGGTTCACCGCGTTTTAACTGCTCTGCTACACTCCTGCATAGGATCGATAATAATTTTAAATTACTACTAATCTAAATTACTTAATGTACTGAAGATAGAAAACGGAGCTTGCCAGTATGATGAGTTAACAAGTCATATTGTCGATACATATGCTGTATATGTTGTTGCTATTTCAAGTCAAAATATTCTTTTTTGCTGTGATTTAAGATCGCGAGCTTAAATTTCGAGAGAATTTATTTTTGCGATTTTTTTGCAATCGCGAAAAACGCGAAATTAAAGACCCGCGAAATTGATTACCAATATGGTGATCACTGAAAAAGGTGACTTGGTAAATAATTTAAGGGAGATTTGGCGCATTAGAAGATTTGAAACAACAGACGCTTTCTTCAGTTTTAAATCTCAGTTCAACCCATTTCGTCGTCCGCCTCAAATGTCCGATGTCAAATGTCATGAATTGCAAACCAAAAGTTATAACAACATTAGTGCCAAGTAAGCTTTCAAAGGCAATAACCAAGTATACTGAATCACGAAAACTATAATTATTAGCCGAAAAATTCTTACTTTGGTAACATTCTGTATAACAAAGCGTCGGTTTTTAGCTTTTCCTCCTCCAGTTGTTGTGTTCTTTCAAGTACTGTTTCTTCTAGATGATCTGTGTATTTTTCCATCATTGCAATCATATTGTCCATGATGTTGATCTCTCTGCCGGCAAAAACAAAAACAACATGAATTGCGCAATATATTCTTAAAAGTAAACATCGCCCTTACATCCTCTTTTTATTGGTAAAAAAATCCAACTAATAACTTCCGACACTTGATTTTGAGAAACCCTGAAAAACATGTATCGACGGTGTGATTTGTCTGATCTTTTACGTTCCTACTACCCTCGCTTAGGCCCCATTTTTATGGAAAAAAGTTGTCCCGGGAAAGTTGGTCACCTAGCCCATACGAGTTAATTTTAGCGTGCATTTATATGAGAATAAAGTTGTCATGACTTTTTTGCTTGAGCCAAAAGCTGACAACAGCGCTCTCGCATGCTCTGATTTGTCTTGCCTTGACCGAGTTGAGACGGCTGGGCTAGACTGCTTGCAGTCCGCCTTTTCTCTTAAAATCCGTCTAGTTCTTATCTCATCCAGCGCGATTGCAAACCACGACGTCGTTTCTCGCGGCTCGCGGCTTTGCCGCTCGCGTGCTTAGGTTTCGCGTGCAGTAACTTTGCAAAGAAAAATAAGAGACTGCTCGCAGTTTAGCTGGGCGAGCCAAAGTGTTTATGTCTGGAAAAGTTGTCCGGCTAAGAGGGTGACCCGCTAGGTGGGTCGCCCCTTCTCACCGATCAGGCAACGTTTAGTTTCTCGATCATGTAAACGGCTCGCTAAGGTTTGTAAGAAAAATAAATTGACTGCAAAGGACTGTAAACGAATATCGGCAGAACGTGGGATCTAGAGAAGACCTGATCAGCAAAACACATTAAAAAACACACATTGAATTCTGCAAAGCTGATCGTACCACGTGAAAATTAACTTTGCAAGACATCAACACGACACCGAAAGAACCAAAAACAGAAAACACGATAATGGTGAATTAACAGCTGTCTACGGCTACAACCCGGATCTGTTTTGGGTTCTTTCAGTGTCGTGTTGATATCTTGCAAAGTTAATTTTCACGTAGTACGATCAACTTTGCAGAATTCAATGTGTCTACTTTGTAAGGAAATGTTGGAAAAGTTGGCCCACCCAGGGTCGCTCGGGTAGGCGAGTGATTCTTCTACCCAGGCCAAGTTTTCTCCACATAAGCAGGGCCTTAGTAAACTTCTGTAATAAGCATCTTATTAACTTCTCCCCTCTTACCACAATGTACTTACTTTCCATTATTTATTTTCTTGATTGTTTGAAGAATGTCACTAAATTTCGGCCTAATAACTGGATCTTCATCCCAACAAGACCGCATCATTCTCACAAAGAAGCTATCATTATAACTGTTTGGTATAACAGGACGGAATGGAGGATTCTCTCTCCCCTGCACTCTGACAACAATTGCTGCAGACAAAAATTTTAAAATTTTATCGACAAGGAAAGTCTAAATGCCGTGTGTCTGATTAAAACCCTCTGTAAAGGGGAACCTCTCTCAGGCGGATAGCACATACTTAACGAGAAACTTTCTGGTTAAAACATACGAAAAGCAGGTAATTAAATTGTCTTGTTTATTTGGAAAATGTCCTCATAGCTAAAGAAACCGTATGAAGGTAAAAGAAGATATTTAGAAATTGTTTCAAGATTCCTCTCCTCTAGAGGTACTGGACAAAGATTTAGACCGGGCAGAATGGGTGGTGGGGGGGGGGGGGGGCGGAAAGGGGCTTCGTCCCGAAATTTACTTTTCTTGACTGAAAAGACACCGTCTGGAGAATACCTTCTATTTAAAAATGGTATCCCCGCTTTTCCTATCTACTTACGTACACTGCACCCCTTTTCTCAATCCTTTGAATAAAGTTGATGAACCAATTAATTAAAATGATACTACCACACGGTGCACCTGTTTGAAATATTTTACTGACGGCTCTTTAAACAACTAGGTGACAAATTTCCAAGCCTGAAACCCTCCTCCCCTTAAGGGCACATTTTCGTACTTTTACTCACATCTTGGGGTTCCTAATCTCCTCCTACGGGGAGATCTCTTAAAAGAGGAAGAAAGAATATGATTTAAATTTTTATTTCTGCAGCCGTTTCATTGATATAGCTAAATACTAACTATTAAAGGTAATGTTAAGGACGTACTCTTTGCGTCCATAACGTCGTTTTTGCAATATGGAAGATCTCTTAGTAGAATCTCCTGTGCTATAATGCCATAACTGTATACATCTCCCTGTTGCGACTTGGATGCACTGTTTACTCCTTCTAAATGCTCCGGCGCACGCCATAACAGACCTGCAATGTGTTATATATATAATTCATGATCTTAACACATCCCTATATTTTACTGCCAGCTTTTAATTTTAACAGTCAATCGTTGAAGTTGCCTGATGAGTGTGGTCCTACAATTTCGGACCATACGAAACAGCACTGTCGCAAAAAACGATCAATGATTACTCCTGAAGCCTGAACTCCTGTGATTGTTAACAGTCAATGCTCTTCAATTAAATGAATTGAGCCCTCTACGAAATACGTTCTACCCAGAATACAAGTAATTCACCCTGATCAATATAAAGAAAGATGTTGTTCACCGTGAAATGTTTATGTCGTTTTACTAAAGACAGTCACTTTGTTATTGATCACTAAGTTTCGACCGCACAGTGCTGGTCTTCATCAGGCGATGGTATCAATAAGCTATCGATTACCTTGAGTGAGTTTTGTAATGCACCAATCGTAAGCAACCACGGTGCAACCAATAGTCCCGCACATCAAATCGACCACGAAAAAGTATAGCGAATCCTCGCGTTATTTTACTCGTGTAAAGATGTTAAGGCTGGAAATATTGAATATGGATGGTTCCTGGTATTTACCATTATATTCTGCGTCAATTCCAATACTTGGATCAGACTTCTGTCCTCCTTTAAACTTCTCGAGTCCAATATCAGTTATTTTACAAACCCACCGGCTGTCTATTAGACAGTTGGAGGACTTTAAGTCTCCATGGCAACCTATGGAGCTTTTGTGCAGAAAACTCATGCCCTAAAGAGATTTCAAAAACAAATTGTAAATCAAGAGGCTTTTAAAGAAAAAGGTCCAGTCTTTTTAATGAGGACCTGTTTGAGTCACAAGCCAACGTTTCCCTTCTATTACGCGTTTCATGTACACAAAAAACACAGGTTATATGGGTCACGCTTTTTTTCCATTGATTAAGTGCATTGCCGTTCTCTACGTGGCAAAATTGCAGGTATGTATGTACTAAGGATCGGCCTTAAAAAGAACGGGAAAAAAAACTTAACCAATTTCTCACAAATTTTTGATGAACTCAAATGTTTCGCCCCTGTTTTGCCCATTATTTTACAAGATCAAAGCTTTAGAAGAAACCTGATAAAACGAAGATAAAAGAACTAACATAAAACCAATATGAAACAATCACGAGTGAGTTCTGACACGTTTAAGCTAAAGCTAATAGGTGTTTTACAATAACTGTGTGAATCCTAGCGCGCTGATTGATCGAGAGTTATAGACCATGAAAATGACGTAACATGTCACGCAGTAACGGTTTTGTTTTTGGTTTTTCGGAAAAAAATAAATGTTATTGTAAAAAACAAATCGACCACAATTTTCCATGTCTACACTCTTATAGACCATAGAAATGACGCCATAAAATGTTCAAAACGTTGCAGTGAAACCACTCACCTGCGGCTCGTGGTTCCACTTGAGTTCTGAACATTTTATGACGTCCTCTTCTATGGTCTCTAAGAGTGTAGACCATAGAAAATTGTGCTCGATTTGTTAATTTTATGTAGCATGCTTTGCGCATAGTTTCTTACTCTTGCGATATCCGACGCAAATGATATTTGAAACATCCAGTCCAACTTCATCTTCTCATTGTTTAAAACGTCCTAAATGTGGAAAAAAGACAACTCTTTAGTAAAACCAAAAAGTATATATAGATAGATATCGCATCATGTTGTCGCAATTTTTTTTGCTAAACTGATAACGTCTCAAGCTTGACTTTCAAAACTAAAAACTAGAGGTAGAAACTATTAAGAAAGCAAACTTTACATTTTTATTCATTAGTCATTACGTCTGAGCATGCGCATAAATATTAATCTTAACTTTGTAGTTATAAAGTAATGCACTAGTCACCTGTAGGCTTCCTTTGTTACAGTACTGCGTTAGTATCCATATATTTGGCGAATCCACGCATGCGCCAATGAAACGATTGATATTTACATGTTGCAGGTCAAATACCTAAGACAATAAAACAATCGAAAGTTGGAACAAGAAAATCTACCTTTAAGTTATGTTCACACTAGTACTATACCGGATGGCTTTTGCACAGCTACGAAAATCTTACCGCAAAGAACTTCTATCCAAATACAAGAACCGAGATTTCGGCGCAATTTCTGCTACGGAATGACGCTGCGCCGTGCCGCGCCGATCTCGCAAGTGGAGCGTCACATATCGGATCGATTTTGATTCATTCTTTGCAATGTGAACACCTGTTCGCATTCCCGTGGAAGCAAATAAGTGGGAAATAAGTAAATAAGTGGGAGCGAGCACTGGATTACTGTGACGGAAGTAAAAATTTAGGAGTGAGGACTAGAATTAAGTGCACTAAAGCCCCTCGGCCAACCGCGCCCGGCACGATGTTTGATGTGTGCATAGTTAGTAGAGGGGACTATTAAAATATTTTCTGTAGTGCTTCAACTTCGTCAAGAATGTCTAAAATCGCCTCAAAATCATCGCCAAACAAGAATAAATCGTCTCCTGCATCTGCCTTCTTTGAGAGTGTGTTTGAGTTTGTACACCGTTGCAATCACGTGACAGGTTCGTTCAACATCAGAGACGGCTTGATTGTTTCGCTCTTTAAAGCTTGCCGACTTTCATAATCAGTCCGCTCAACTAACTATGATGTGTGTCAACGACTTGTGCCGCCACAGGCTCTGTTCATGGTATACCGGGTGGCTTTTCGTGTAGGGACAAAAAGCCCTCCGGCATAGTATGAACATAGCCTTAGCTGGATACAGACTAAAACAGTCGACTAAGAGCGTACCGGTAGTTGAAATCAAATTTTCACTTTTCATTTTACAACATACAATTAAGTCCAATTTGTTAGACATCCCTAGAGAGGGATATTTGATTTATTTCCCGCTAAATATGCATTTCTGTATTCTCACTGGGGTATCGTTGGCTCATTTAACTTACTTCCTTTAATTCCATAAGAATTTCTCTTGAAAGGCTTATGTGAGCTTTCCTCAGCTTCTTAACAGCCACAACAATAGACTGTGAAAACAAAGTTAAAGAAATAATTACCAGGGTCTAAAAAGATTACCCATAGTGCATGGTGTGCTGGGTCTGCAGCAATGTAATGTCTGGGTAATGATTATAAGATTGTTAAGTAAATAGTGTTTTAACAAGACTACAAACCACAACGAAACGCAATTGCCTCTCTGTCAAAAATGTTGCAAACTTTCTATAATGTTAATGCTGAAATGAAGGAACACTAACAAAACTTTTGGTAACTTTTTTATGTATATAATAGATTTTTCAGTTAGTTTAGGTCTTCAGTGGTAACTTTATTATTGTCATTATCATTATCATTATCATTATCATTATCATTATCATTATTATTATTATTATTATTATTATTATTATTATATTATTGCAATGTGCTTCTTTCAAGTTGAAGTCGATCACAGTAACACTTAAGTAGTAACAAACCTTATAGACCGCCACACAAGTGAATATTTGTCCTCTAAAATCATCAAAGTCAGCACTAGTTCGACTATTCTGTCGTGAAATCATGCTACCTTCGGCAGAACTTCCACCATACATGCTTGAAATCTGAACAATAAATATATACTTTGTTACTTCTCTAACTTTTTTTTCATAGGAAGCTCACCAATATTGCTTCTTTGCACTTAAAATAGTGACCGTTATCGTCACTATCATCATCCTAATCATCATTATCACGCATCATTACTGTCGTTCCAAAATCATTTTATTTCTAGGGTCGCCGTCAATCGAAGTGAAAGGCTAAGGCTTAAAAATCCATATTAAGGTGGTCAAAAATACTTCGATAACTACAGAGTTTTCCTCAATCATCGTTAGTCAGATCTAAAGAAATAGTTTATTTTGCCTTTGTAACCAACATAATTAAAAAGGGTAATACCAATAATTGAAAAAGAAATACTGAAACGTGAAAGTTGTTATTGTTGTAGTTGTTATTTTGTGGAAACGTCCTATAAGCAATTCCGTTGGAGCGTTGTGTGTTAAGCTGTCTAAAGCTCTAAAAAACATTTGATTTTGAAGAAAACTCAGATAAAATCTGTGGATAGAGCGGCTGACACGTATCGTGGATGACATGGGTTTGAAGCCCACCGGGTAATCAGACTGCTTTTTGTGCTCCACATTTTTTATATGATGAATGTTACATGTTTCTCTCCATCGCGATTCAGATAATAACATAAGCTTCATTTTTTTCCGGCGGTACATAGTGGTGACATTTTGTTTGTTTTCTTACTACACTTCGGGTATCCAAAGGTCTCCTTGTAAACCTCACTTCTTGTGACAAAACTTTCCACTGCTGGCTCAAAAGTGATGCCCGGAACGCTTTTCTCCTAAAGTGAAAAAATAGAACGATCAGTGTATTTATTTCCATTAAAAAACACCATTTTATATAGCGAAATTATACAATGGCGATACTTAATATTGACTAATATATTTTGAGACTGTGACGTCACTTAAAATGGCCGCTTTTATCTCACATTTCTTGATGCATATAATTTACTATTTGCACATCTTTGATTTCTCTTAAAGTCGTCCCAAGAAAAATTGAAGACAGTGCTTATCCAAAACTTTGGCGGGAGGGGAAATCAGGGTGTAGTATGGGAGATGTGCAACTGTCGAATAGGAATAACAGTTAAACATGCAGTCCTTTGTGGTTAATGTTTGTAGTTAAACATCGTTCAACGCTTTTTGCAAGAGAAAATGTAGCATCTAGTTTTCAAAGAATTTTTTATCATCCAACGTCTCGCATGATGAATGACCTATATTAAACGAGGCATGGCACTCATTTGATAACCTGAGCTGCAATATTTGGTGATTAAAAAATTTTGTTCCGAACTAATCATGTGTAGTCCTTCGAGCCGTAAATATTTGAGAAAAGACTATATATAATTACCAATCCAAACTTGTGTCTTTAACCGAAGTGAAATGGTCCTGGCACATGAGTACAATAGAACAACTGGGACCAGCCACATGAAACCTAACCTCAGATGCAAATGCTAACGTCTCGAGCAAAACAAAGAGTTTGACTGAACTGGACGTCGAATATTATCTGTTACGTCCGACAATTATTGTGTAACCAGCCCCTGGGTCGTTGTACAGCTGTATTAGCATCCCCTTCTTTAATCACTTACTTGTAATAAAAGAGAAGAGCAAGTAAAAGAATTGTTATTCCCAGAAATCCTGACGTAATGTACACTGCAATCTTCCAAATTTCTGCCAAAAATAACAAATGTACAACTTGAGAATTGAGCATGACGGTAAAAACTTCCAGGATGTGCCCTGTTCATTAAAAACTCAACTTATATTCAAGGAAACTCGAATTCAAGCTCCGCCCTAACATTGTATAAGCTAAAGTTATGGTGGCATTAGCATTCATCATGATGTTTATATGCTTCAAGTAAAATATGTTGTTGTTTGTAGAGTTTAAGTGGTCCATAAATCACGGTACATGTACAAAACCTTTGCGTACTCTTACTCCGAAATACGATCAATCGAACACACCCTAACTCCACTAAGCCGTTAAATAATATTGCATCTACCTGGAGGAGGGCAAAATTCCCCGTTGAATCCACATTCGGGTCTTCCCAGTGGAGCAACTACACTTCCACCAGGCCAATAAGTTGTTACATTCAAAATTTCCAGTTTCTCCGTGCGACGAAAGTAGCTAGCCATATGAAACAGTTTACCATTGTGAAAGTTTTTCATTTGGAGACTCAATGATCTGTCACCATTTTCATCAATGAAGACAGGCCCAGAAATTCCTGCAAGTTGTAAGATAAACAATATAAATTTTGTCGCATTTAGATTCTCATTACACCCTTTAAGACTTTGTGCCATTTAATCTTGACGGTTTTTTTCGAAATTGTCAGAAGGCAGCCGGCTGGTACCATCTTGAACAGGTCTTCCATTGACTTTCCGCGTAACAAAGAAAAAAAAATGAGCGTCGCTACCGGTGGCGGGTTATACTGTGGCGTACGCGGCTATTGTAACGATGAGATTTTACAAACCTTCGAAACTTCTGTTTGTTAAATGCGCCATAAGTGCTCTCCCATCCGTGAAATTTCCTCCTTTTTGTAGAATTTCATGGACTGCAAGTGCATACAGTACAACAGCATCGTGCAGAAAGCCAGCAAAAATGTCGACCTAAAAGTCAGCAAAAGGAGTGGCATATTTAACAGTGGACGAATGACAAACACTGATAGAAATCAAGAGTGCGCCTTCTAAGAGTTTTGGTTAACTCTGCTTACATTCTCACAAAAAAAAGAGCGAATCAGTTATTAAGCAGCTTAAAACATGACTTCGCCTTTTCGATTAAAAGGCAAAATATAATCACTTAAAAGCAGACGTTAGAGCCAGTGCTTTTATTGATAATCTCGGACTGTTCTGAAGGGTGAAGGTATTACTCACTCCCCGCCCTTACCTGATTTTGTTTTCTCTTTTGTACGTGTGGAGCGAATTTCCAGCATGTCTTTTTATTCTCTAATCAGCATTCAGAATTGAGATGATTTGAAGAGCCAAATCGAAGCGTTCCCTGATGCTATGATGAGTTTTAAATTTTTTTTTAAAAAAAAATTTCTCCCTAGAATCGTCAGAAAGAAAGGGTCTACGAACATGAGAAGAAAAAATGTATGCAGATCTTTATCGCCTGGGCAGACGGATAGGTGGACTTTTGATTCCAGTTTCGTCAGATGGTCGGCTATGCCATGCTGATGAGCCCAAACGCAATCAAACCAGATCCATGGCTGTTTTCAGATGATTTACTTTTAAAACCCGGGCTTTGGTTCAAACCCAAGCTATGCAAAGCGAATATGATGTTCTCTATTTTTTTTCTTTCCCTCCTTTTCTTTATTGAGAAGGGCACAGATTTGTTTTAAAGCAACAGCTACGCTCAACAGACAATGAGATTCTCTCCCGCTACGCTATGTTACAGGGATAGAAAGCAAGCTTTGCTACTATAGGCTACCCCTCTATCCTCTTGTTAAGTGAAAGCAAAGAAGTTAAGTGAAAGCAAAGAAATTTAGACTAACTTACCTCCTCATCTGGGGGCATATGATATCCAAGTCCCGCAAACAGGGGCATTTTTTGTCGAACTTTTTTCTCGAAGGCCTTATATTCTGGGGTAGCAGGAATGTAGTTGGAAATGTCCATGATGCCCTCAAACGCTTCACATGCATCTTTATCCCTTCCGTCATTCCCTTTGCAGGTGTCAATAGTTATATCAAAAGTAAAATAGGCGAACCCTGTGGTTACCATTCCCAAGTCGTACAAGTTGAGCATCATTTGTCGCACGGAAGTTCCATAACCGAGGAGAATAAACACTAAGAAGTGGATGTGGAGAGCATAATTAGCAATTATTGGATGAGGGTGAGCATGATGTGAATAATTATGCAGATCAAGAAGGTTATTTTCTGGTCTAAGGGCCTGTTTACATGGAGTTGGGGGACACCAGGTAGGTGAGGTAACCCACTTAGAAGGGGTTAAAAATTAACCTTCCTTTACAACCCCTCCATCCTAGGGTGCACTTTCTCAAGATTATTGAATGGTCTCTAAGCACGCGACAAGAAAAAATGCTGGCAAACCACGTGTTGGGGTGATTAATGCTCCTCTACACTCACTTGCTGCTCTTGCTGCAACCGTCAGTGCTGTGGCTTTATATTTTAACCTTTAATAATGATGCAAAGCCACCGCCAAAGGGCATTTTGCCCGAATTTGATGTATCCCGAATTCCACCCCGACTAGGCGGGTTACCCCACCTTGAAACGTTCACATGGCAAAATTTGATGCTCCCTTGAGAGGGTTACCCGGTCTGGCAGACCGCGATACCCACCTTGGCGGGTCACTCCACCTATTATGTAAATGTTATCAAATTAAGATGAGAGGTTACATGGACAGGTGCGTTACCTCACCTACCTGAGGACCCCACCTCCATGTAAACAGGCCCTAAGACGGGAACAAACTACGAGATTTGCATAATTATTCAAATCATATAACCAAAGCTCAATACAAAAATTGTTTTATTGCGCAATATGCTAACTTTTAAATAGACTGTTTTAAAAACATATGCCACTTTCGGGGCAGTTTCATAAAAACGAGCGAATATGTTTCATTTCGTGTAGTCTGTTTCTTGCGGCCTGCTATCGTTTTGAGGATGTAATTCAGCTATTTTGCATCCGCAAAGCGTGCGAAATTTTCGGGCCATTTTCTCAAGCATTGTACGGACACAACAGCCGAGACCCTCTTTGCATGATTTGTATTTGTATTTATTTATTTGCCACACGATTACAATAATTACAAAGAAATGCCAAAAAAAAAGTAGGAAGAAATGGCGAGGAGGCCTAAAGGAAACTATAGAGCTTATGTTAATTAGGCCTCCTCAATGACAATTTTTCGAAGATGGCATAAAAATTACGGCGACGGATACAAAATAGTATCAGGTGGAAAATTAAACTAATCAATATTACGGAAGTTTACAAATAATGTTGAATATTAAAAGGCTTTTTCACAAGATTTCTGTTGGAGTATACTAATAATTATTACAAATAAATGCCTTATAAGTTCTCTTTAAAAGGAAAAAGGTGAGGAACCGTTGATGATGTTGGTGTTTAAGGTGTTGTAAAATTTAGGTCCTTGATAAAAACGGAAAATTGTTTGGTTCGAGTACGACAGAAAGGCAGACGAAATTTACACCAGTTTCTTGTATTACGCGAATGAATTTGACTTTGTAAAGTAAATTTACAATGAAATTTTAAAGGTAGAGTATGGTTTTGATAGGAGTACACGAATAAGCCTAGTTGTATTAAGTATATATCATGAAATTTTAAGATACCAAGATTTTGAAAGATTGGATCAGTATGTGCATCGAAAGTGGTTTTAACTATATGATTTCAGTAATCAGGTATTTTTCCTATCATCCGAAGTTTGACTATCCTGGAATAGGTGATGTCACACAAGGTTGAAAGAGACCGAAAAAACGACAAGTTAAAAACGAAAAAAACAAAAGTGAAAATAGACAAGTGCGCTTTATTTATTTAAAGTAAAACCAACTCTTTTGTATTCAGATTAACTTGTTAAGGTTGTCTGTGAATAAAAAAGTCTTCTATCCATTTTCAACGTATACGCATTTGAAAATTAACCTTCGCAACTTGCCAAATTACACTAAAAATAGCCTGAAATTTTCCTTTGCCAAGTTAAAAAGGAGAAAAACAAAAGTGAAAATAGACAAGTGCGCTTTAGTTATTGAAACTAAAATCGACTCTTTTGTATTCAGATTAACTTGTTAAGGTTGTCTGTGAATAAGTAAGTCTTCCATCCATTTTCAACGTATACGCGTTTGAAAATTAACCTTCGCAGCTTGCTAAATTACACTAAAAATAGCCTGAAATGTTTCCTTTGCCAAATTGAAAAGGGAAAAAACAAAAGTGAAAATAGACAAGTGCGCTTTATTTATTTAAACTAAAACCTGGACTCTTTTGTATTCAAATTAAGTTGTTAAGATTGTTTATGAATTAGTAAGTCTTCTATCCATTTTCAATTTATACGCATTTCAGGAAGCATTAATCCCCGTAACTTGCTAAATTATATACACTAAAAATAGCTGAAATTTTTTACCTGTGCCAATTAAAACCTTAATGATTCCTTTCAATAGCTATTACGTAAATGTTTTGCACTAAAGAGGAGTAGTGAAGCCAATTATCTTAAAATATTCTTCTCGCGTTCCATAAACAACTCCTGTGTTAAATTTTCAAGCACGTTTTCATGAGAGAGCACGAATTTTTTCCTTTCAGTTTATACACGTACTGTCATGGAACTTTTTCTTTTTATTTAACGCTCATCCCCCTTGAATTCGGAAAAAAACAAAAGAGAGCAGATCAATTAAGAAAGCATCGCTTACTCAAAGCAACTCCAGGCTTTTAATAGAAGCCTAACATGTGAAAACTCATTTATGGCTTATTTTGCATTTAAGCAGTGAATTCTTTAATATAGGCACCCATCTTGAAGGCTATATTAGGCCGAGGGTCTGAACTGGAACCTTTTTCACATCTCGACTTACTTTTGGCTCATATTCTGAGGGGCTTCTTTTCGAAATTTTAAGGCATTTCTGTCTCAAAATATATAATTATACATCGACGTTTACTTTCCGTCGCTATTACCAGCCGTTGTTTATTTTATTCGTTATCAGATTTAATAATACATGTCAATAAAAACGACAAAAGTTTAAATTGCTTTTGGCAAACGCGGAGTTTGGCACGAAATTACGTCCGGTAAATGTCAATGGTTCAAATTATACAACCCAGCTGGAGTGGTTTTAAAACGCGACATTTGGTGAAAGGTTGTTAAATTTCCTAGGTTTTCAAAGATAGATGTTGTTTCGTTGGGACAGTAGCAAATCCATTTGTAGTTTTAGGAATTATTTTTTCATTTAGTCATTTGCCTAAAAAATAAATATTTTGCAACTAAATTTATCGAATGAAGACACTTCAATGCATAATTTTAGGTCATTCGAGTGTTCCCGTTTTCAAGTGTTCCCACATGCGGTCCGGTACCCTATAGTTCATTTGATTAGGCGCCCCTTGATTTTGGTATTGAAACAAAGTAGGCACTTAGATCACATAGAGAGTTTTCCTGGTGTGGAACTTCCTTTCGAAGTCACTAGATGACTAGATATTGCCTTCCATACAGAATATCGAATGTAAACTTACATTCGCCGTCTGTTCGAAAATCAATGATCCAAAGAGGTCCGGGAGAAGTGTTCATTTATAAAAAAAAAAAGCCGGACTGAAATTTTTGGGCAAATTAATTTTTCTTTTCAGCAATAATTGAGATAAATAATATTAAATTTTCTTGTTAAAGCATAAATAGGATTTCTATGGGGGACGCATGAAACCGTAATTGTAGTAATTAATCTCTGTTACGGAAATCATGGAAAAATCGACACCACAACCACAAGCTTTTTAATGCTGTGGATTGAAAAGGGGTTACCAAAAAAATTTCCTGTTTAAAGTGGATTTAAGACTTACAAATGATAACAATATTAATAAATGTAGCTGTGAAATATCTTTTTGTCCTTTATGCATAATGATAAAAAGCGACAAAACATTAGCAACATATTCAAATGACTCATTACCAAACAGTGCCGCGAAAATGACTTTGTTTATGTTTTTCTTTTTGTCACCGCAAAATTCAGGTTATTTTCGTGGTATTAATCCAGTTATCGGTAGAATATTAAACGTTGAACCATTTGATAGGAAAACTTCTTACTTACCATGGGCCACTTCTCTTGCGGAACGAAACATGCCCTTCAGTTGTTCATCTGTTGTAATGCCTGGGCTAAATACATGAAAATAAGACACCGAAAATCCACCACCTTTGACATCGTCGATTTCTTCCTTTATAAAACTAGCAGTTTGCGACCAAATACTCTCTGTGGAGGACACAATGGCAACTTGGGTCCAGTTATATTTTTTCATGATTTCGAGGAAAAACTTTCCAGTTTCTACGTACGTACCAACCGTTCGAACAAACGTAGGATACTTAAGTTTGTTTGATAAAGTGGACTCACCACAACCGAAAGAAATCATAGGATTATTCCAGTGCGCTGCCAGAAAACCTCCCGGCAAACAGCCAATGGAACATGCGGGTCCAATGTAAGCGTGTATATTTGGTATTTTTGTTTGCAAGTCAGCCATTGCTCTTAGGGTGGCCCCAGTGCTGCATTCACTATCCTTCCATTCGTAAGTTAAGTTATAATCTGGAAGAAGGTTCATTTTGTATTTAATCGTGTCGAAAGCGACAAGCAAAGCGGAAGCCATTCTTGGTCCAACTTGCCACGTTCCGTTCCATGGAATCAAGGCTCCAATTCTTATTTCTTGCCCCAATGTTGACGGCCGAAAAAACAGAAAACAGAGTGCTGTCAACAGCAAAACAACCAGACGACTCGCTGTCATGTCCAGAAATGATAAACAATGATTATCCAAGGTGTAAGCTGCTGTTGGCTGGGACGATGTCTGCGATGTTTGTCTCAAGACCACGTTCACCGACTGGTAATCGATCCATCAGTTGTTTTACTAACCTGTGTGACACAGTCATATTCCCTGTCCATATGATTTGTTTTGGTCGCTAATCACTTTCAAAGAAAACATTATTTTGGAAATAGTAATTTCGGAAACTTACTTAAGGCAAGAAGTAGCTAATGATTAAAACAATTATTGCAGCTGTTTAAACAGATAGCTGTAATCCAATATAAAATATTAGAATACAGCTATCGCGCATGGCATTAGTCATTCGTTTGTCGTATGAGATGAATATTGCTTGAAATTATTCAAATTAATGTCAGATAATTTAAATTCAAATCAAAGGATGCTCTTCCTGTACCTAAATCTATGTAGCTTATCGATGAACAAAGACTATCAATTAACAACAATGATAAGTTTTGTTGTCTGTTGCGGTAAAAAATTGGAGAAAACAGGCTGAAAACAAACTAAAGATCAGTGGGTCGACTCACCTCACCCTTACAAATACCTTAATAGTCAAAACATATCTTTGACGCAATATTTTGAATTGCCAGAGGCACTTTAAACAATAATTGCTGAAGATAATGGAAGTGAAACTCTTGATTTTGATGAACTTGACTTCACACAAATTAAAGAGGTCGCGATACTCTTGTTTTATGTGATCTTAGTCAAATTTTGCGTTTACAGCCGGAGGCAAAGGTGAACGTTCGGCTATAAAACCTGCCCTGGTGATGAAAATGTTGTGGCCTTGTTGCGAAAACGAAGAAATGACCCCGAAGAAAAGACCGAAGACCAAAAAAAAAAAAAAAAAGCCGAAAGCGAAGACCCCGTCGGTTATGCCGTTTCCACGGTCTTTGTTTGTCAAAAAGACCCGATGGGAAGACTCCTGATTTGTTTCCTTTAATTCTACGTCATCTTAGTTTCTCCAGAAATATCCAGCTCTATTTCTAATTTTCCAGATATTCATAAGGCATGTAATCAAAAACATTTGTCATTTCTTCCCATCTCCCAATAACTAGAACTAAGAAGCAGTTGTAGGAACCGTATAAACTTTTGTTGCCGAAATTTTTGTTTCCATCTAAAATTCTAAAACGGCCTTATTGTATGAAGTCTTGAATGTCCACAATCTGCCAACGAAGTTGAAAATTTAACAGTAATAATGGGATACAATGGTTTGTCAAGTCGATCCTTCAGTAAACTTGAAGGATCCAAGACACTTTGGAACTGAAGTTAGTGGTCAAGAATTGCTCTGCAAAGCCACGGAACTCCATATGATAAAAAATGAGAACCAAACTGATTACCGAACACTTCGACGCTCGAACTAGCGAGAAATTAAGAATTGCGAGACCCAGTTAAAGTGATCTGGATCTTAAAATAGGAGCGTGGCAAACAAAGTGATTTTACTTGAACAGTAAAACGGATACTCATAAACAGTGCAAAAAAGCGAGACGTAAACAAGAGAATACAATGGAATAAGTGCATAGTAGTGCGTAGTATTCTACTACCGTAGCTATTTCACGGTTCAAGTAAAATCACTTATCTTTGTTTAGAATACGTACTTTATCACGTGTAGAAACATTATAAAGGGAGCTAAATATTTGTTAAGAAAAAGATGCAAAGTCCTTGAAAAAAAAGGGAAGGGTCTTCGTTTTCGGGTTTTTGTACTCGGGTCTTCATTTTCAGGGGTTTTCGTTTTCGCAAATCATTGTAGGAGAATTTAGTTATACATAGTTACAAAACGATTTTGTATTGTCCCTTTGCCAGATCGAATGATCGCAATATTACCTTAATAAACAACAATCAAATTATACGATTTGTGGTGGATCAGTTCATTGGCAGTACTCTCTACGCGGAACACCAACAACCAACGTTTTGGTTCAGTTTTACCCTGGATTTAAATTTTATTTTACTTGTTCTTGTTTCAAGGTTACAAATTCCTTAACATACATTACCATTCTCAGAAACAAAGGAAAATAAAATATAAACCAGTGAACAAAATACAATACAAATCGCAAATACGGCCATTGCCGTGGAAACACGCCTTATAAAAGTTCAGTTGTCTTAACGAGATTTACTTCAATTGTTTACTGTAAGGTTTTTAATCTTCGATGCATTGGCGCTTTGGACAAGAAAAAATACAGACACTGAAATGTATGAAAAACAAACAAAAAACAAACAAACAAACAATATAAGAGAATTCTAGAACAGCAAGTTCGTCTATCAGAAGGATCTCCTGCTGTATGTGTCTCTCCTGCTACTTGTCATGACCACTTAACTTAATAATTCGAAATTCACCACAGACCCTAAGTTTTTGGATGGAATTCCTATAGAAAGATGCTGATTTTCGCTGCATTCAAGGGATCATGAACTATCACAGTTTAAGGTATTGGTATGCAACATAAATAATACATAGATAATCTTGCAGCAACCTCGTTCCCAGGTTTCTTTCCTACTGGAGACTGGTAGGAGAGAACCCTGGGAACGAGGATGGTCTTGCAGATGACCAGTCCAGAGCATTTGTGCGACACATTAGCTTGACGTCAGAGTGCGAAGTTCCAGAGATCGACCCGCTTTACCGCTATTTAGTCCATGGAAATAGATATTAAAGAGCTGTCTCTCTTTTACAGCAAACTGTTCATCCCAGCGAGTAATAAAAGGGTTCATAATTTTTTTTCATATCTGATTGTTTTTTCACCGCGTATGCTTCACCTTCACTACTCTTGACTGTCAAACAGAAATTTCATGAAATGACAAGCCTCTTGTCACGTTGACTCCAAATTTGCACCGTGATTGGGAAATTGCGGATCAAAACATTTCCAAAAGTGGCAATGCTATGGACTGATGACGCCATAAGTAGCTGGCCAGAATCAAGTCCACTCTCGTAAAAAAGGTTTCATTGCTATATTTTCTATTTTGCCAGTGCCGTATTAAAGGCAGAATTAGGCAAATTAGTCCACTTCTCAGAGGCTTGTTAAAAAAGACTTGAAAGGTAGTTGATGCAAAAAGAATCTACTGCGGCGTGGCGGTTTGAAAAAACATTTTTCATCGATTATAGAAAAGTATCTTTCAAAAAGGCGCCGATGGGAATCGAACCCATGACCTCCTGTTTACTAGACAGGCGCTCTAGCCAACTGAGCTACAGCGCCAACTACGAGTTCATAAAAAAATTTTTGTGTTATGATCTTTTTCGGCTTTATCATGTTATTTATAAATAAAGATGTTTAATCGACACATTCTCGCATTAAAAATGAATTACAATGTGTTTACAAGGTTCGGAAAATTACAAAAACCTAATTGGGACTGGGTTTACAAAATAATTAAAAATAGTGAAACCTACAAGAGTTACATAAATTTCAGTCATAGCTACTAAAAAAAGTTATACTAAGAATTCAATTTTTAAAATTTAAACATTTAACAGTTAATTTTTGAAGGGTGTTGCGTTTGCCGTTAGGACAGTACTAGGGAAAAAGCTTCGCCTAAAACGCTCGGTTTTACATTTAAAAGACGTCCAAGATTTAGAGTTTCTAAGGGAGTAGTCATGTGCAATAGACCTTATCGGGGTTAAGGGTCCGCCTTTGGTAATTTTATCGAAAGCCCTCATACAGAGTTCATTGCGCCTGTCTTTAAGGCTAGCGATTTTAGCACGTTGTAAGGCTTCCTGGTATGAGGATCGAGGGTATATTATCCTTAGAGCTCGCAGTTGGATCCGCTCTATTTCACTAGACAGGTAGGCGGCAAGGGCGTTGTGCCAAACCACGTAACCAGCTGGTAACAGTACTCTAGGACGGAACGTACGAGAGCGACGTAGATAACAAGAAGGTCAGCCACACTAACGCCACCTCTTCGAAGAACACGGATAATGTGCAGACGCTTAGATGCCTTGGATACAATCATACAGGTGTTCTCATTCCATTTCAGATTGTCCTGGATAACTAAACCTAGAACCTTGTGCGAATGAACTGTTTTTAGTACTTGTCCATCGATTCGGGGGGTAGTTGAGGGGGCGCTTTAAAGAAACACACACGTAGCTCTTTACACTTTTTAGCATTAACCTTCATCAGGTTCATCAAAGCCCAGGAGCTGATAGTGTCTAATGTAGACTAAATGGACGCACCACCGTTCTTAGTAAGACATCCGAAATAGAAACATCGTCCACAAACTTCCACAGATTCGTTTCGGGAATGGTTATGGATAAGTCATTGATCATGATGAGAAATAGGATAGGGCCCAGTTTAGTTTCCTGCGGTTACACCGGCATTGACTGGTAGCCAATCTGAAAACGCTTCTCCAAGTTTTACGCATTGTCTTCGGTCTGAGAGGAAACTAATGATCCATGGTATAAGACACCGTCGAACACCTAAATCTACCAGTTTTCTAATCAGTACGTTGTGACTAATACGGTCAAAGGCTTTTGAAAAGTCCAAGAAGCAAAGACGGAGGTGTTTATTAGGTGAATCTAGATAGGACAACCAGGTGTGCATGGAAGAAGTCCGAACACAACTAAATTTTGGAAGAGAATTCATTGCATGTAATTTATTAGTTACGATATGTGCAGTTTTCTGTTGTCACTAAATAAAAAAGTTCTTCTCATACTCTGAATAATGTGTTATTATATACATACAGCGCCCATCAAGATCAACCATCCTGCAAGAGGTCGCTTACAAAATAATAGAATTAATTTGGAGAATTTTAAAATTGTTATTTTTTTCAACATCCAAAAAGAGGTCGCTTTCGCTTACAAGAGGTGGTATTTTACGAGAGGGTCTAACAGTAGCGATTTGACTGTGGTCGCTTATAGGAGGTGGTCGCTTAGGAGAGGTGGTCGGACACAGAGGTTCCGCTGTATCGGATGCGTAAAATTTTCTGGCTTAGCTTCCGATAAAAAAATTATTTAATTTACTCTTCTAACTTTACCGTTTTATTCTCTGCTTTTATCTCTTTTGCTTTTGTTGTTGTTGTATTTTTTAATGCCCTCTTTGTTGCCTGGCGGTTTGGGCGTGCCACATCCGGGGGTGAAGGCTCTTTGAGGAGCAAGGGTGTCGCAGTGGTGAGAGCGCTCGCCTCCCACCAATGTGGCCCGGATTCAAATCCTGGCGTCGACGCCATATGTGGGTCGAGTTTGTTGTTGGTTCTCTCCCTTGCTCCAAGAGGTTTTCTCCGGGTACTCCGGTTTTCCCTTCTCCTTAAAAACCGACACTTCCAAATTCCAATTCGATCTGGAACGCACGGACACGTTTAAACGAGTTCATATGAACTCTTAAGTGCTTCGTGGGTAAAAAAGCAATGTACAATTTTATTTATTTACATTTTTGATCTTGGCCTCTCTTCTTGCTGAGGTTTTGTTTCCTGCGGCCAGGGGTCCCGGCAAACAATAAACATTGCCTTGTTCACGCATACTTGCATGGTTGTCGTTCATTAGTATTTTTTTTTTAAAGAGTCAAAGACCCTACAAATTCCCACCCTTACCCCTTGTTTCCCCGGGGAGGATGTTCCTGTGAAAAGGGCATAATTAGCTGCGTGGTTGCTCAATAATAATTCCTTTAAGCTCCTGAAAAATTTACCAGGATTACTATTCAAATCACTTTTCCGAAATTTTGATTTCATGTGACCCACAGTAGGTAACTGCAAATCAATCATCAGCCTGCGAGCAAGCTCTCATTAGGGCCATTTATACGAGGAAAAATAAGACGCGTCTTAAATAAGACGCGAACTTTCCGTATAAACGGCACATTTCGTCTAAAATAAGACGCGGCTTAGCTAAGACGCGTCTTATTAGATAAGACATGCTCGCATAAATGGTACAGTTCGCGTCTTATTTAAGACGCGTCTTATGTAAGACGCGTCTTATTTTTCCTCGTATAAATGGCCCTATTATGGCCAGCAAAGCGAGCCGGGAGAGAACGCGCGAGCGTTTCCTTTCCCGTGCGGCTCTCGCGTCAATGGACCTTTTTACCCATACGGCGGCCATACTGAATTAATTGGATTTAAGGAGTATTATAGGATGCCCAGGCGGCATGAGCACGATCCGATATACTCGCATCAGTATTTACGTTCGCTTTTCGGGCCGATTTTTCTCTAAGTTTTCCTAGAAAAAGTTGTAATGAGAAAAATAGATCGTTGTGCCTTGTTTGGATGTAATGATGATCGCCTTTTTGCCGAGAAATATACATTGAAGTTCTCTTTTTGCCCGAAAAGCGCGCGTAAATGCTGAGCGAGTGCCCCCCTGGGCATCCCATAATACTACTTAAATCTAATAAATTCGATATGGCCGCCGTATTGGTTAAAAGTTCTATTCAGGGACTTTCCCAAATGGAGAGCTTGCTCATCAGTCACTTGCCTCTCCCCCAACAACAGGCGGGAAAATTTTGCGCAACGCCGTATAATACTGTCTTGTAGTCTGTCAAACTAATTTGAGCGTAGTCATTGTTGTAGATACCGATTTGTTGTAATATAAATTCGTAACTAGAAACCATGGCGCTTTAACACGGGTCAGTTTCGTAGTAGAGCGACCTTGCGTGGCATGCCCAAATCCAAAAGTTAAAAACAAATGAAAGTTAAATAAAATCGGTGAATTTGCACTTTTCAAAAAAGACTTAAAAATACTTTTGCATTTTCAGATCCTTCTACCTATTTATTCGTGAATTTTTTTGTCACATAAAGTGGTATAACTATTTTTGGGGGGTCGTGACTACAAGAGGTTACGTGACTATATGACGTGACTTTATTATTATGGTTGCACTCTTTTTAACGAATTATCTTAATGATATTTCGTGTTTTACGTCTTTTAATCTTTTAATTGAAAATAGTTTTCTATTTATATTATTACCTGTATTAGTGTAATGTTTATATGTTTAGTGTGTTTTTGTGCGTTGTTGCTCAGGGCTCCCATTGATAACAGACAGCTTTTTGCGTCTGAAGGGGCTACCCTGAGCGGTATAAATTAATAAAGGTCCTTCTTCTTCTTCTTCTTCTTCTTCTTCTTCTTCTTCTTCTTCTTCTTCTTCTTCTTCTTCTTCTTCTTCTTCTTCTTCTTCTTCTTCTTCTTCTTCTTCTTCTTCTTCTTCTTCTTCTTCTTCTTCTTCTTCTTCTTCTTCTTCTTCTTCTTCTTCTTCTTCTTCTTCTTCTTCTTCTTCTTCTTCTTCTTCTTCTTCTTCTTCTTCTTCTTCTTCTTCTTCTTCTTCTTCTTCTTCTTCTTCTTCTTCTTCTTCTTCTTCTTCTTCTTCTTCTTCTTCTTCTTC